>NC_139006.1:83021063-83580666 GCF_964374135.1 Grampus griseus | reverse complement strand
TGAAGAAAGAAGAACGTCCAGGATGTTCTACTCTGGGGGAAAGTAACCCTTTCAATCTCTGTGGGAACAAATATCTCTTGTTAGTCTTGTGCTTTCCTTCCTAATGAAGAGATTTTCTCCTCTTCACAGACCTAGAATGTGATGTTTTTGGAATCTTCCTCTTTTGATGTTATTTTTTCTGAACTAGTTTTGTGAAACAAGGTTACACACACCCTACTGGAGAAATTATATTTAAGGATTATGCCTCAAAGTACCAAATAGGGGAGGTCGAGTTAGGTGTTGGCTTGGGAGTGAGTGGAGTTGTTAACTCTGCTGAAATTATTAGGATCTTTGTACTTAGCACCTTTCATCTGAGCAGCCCGAGGTGTTTTAGGGACGTTCTGCCCAACTCCTAGCCTCCTGAGAAACTCCACGCTGATTGACTTCAAAGGCAATGGAAAGGATACACTGCAGTACAGTGATTTAAATGGAGTGTTTTAAAAAGATTTCCATGCATATTAAATGAAATATATTATGTAGGTAAAATATTGCCGTGGACTCGATGTTACTTTAATTATCTAATGCAGTGCTTTTCTTTCTGTCTGAAACGTGAATGCATGTGTGAGTATTAACCATGTTGAAAATTCCTAAATTTTCTTGTCTAGAAAATCAGAGTTCAGATATATGCTTCGGTGAGAAAGAAAAGAAATATTTCACCTGTCTATTGATATCAGTTTTTCAACAACTAAACTTTAATTTGAATTTTGCACTAAAAGATGAAAGAAGTCAAAGAGGTTAATGTTAAATTAAGGACTTTGTCTGATTACTTTATTTTTAACATAGAAATAAAAGGTTGAATACATTTAGGTCAGATAGTATCATATTGTCTTTCTATTGTATTTACACTGTAGACCCCAAATATTCTAACGGCTGTCAAATGGAAAATGTATGAAACAAATTCACATTTCTCGTTGAGGCTTATTTTTCAAGAAATGAAATTAAAAACTTGAGAGTCACGGTAGGGACAAAATTATCAACGTGTAATGGTTACCAAAGATATTCGTGTGAGAGCAATTTCATCTATCTATCCTTACTCTCTTCTGCCCAGCCTGTGACTCGGTTGATCTGATGTGTAGAAAAGAGGGCTCAAGGGGAGGGCTGAGGAACAGAGAGAGAGAGAGAGAGAGAGAGAGAGAGAGAGAGAGAGAGAGAGGGAGGGAGGGAGGGAGGGAGGGAGAGAATGCTGTTTGGTCTAGGTGGGTGTTCAGGAGAGAAGTTGAGAGTGGGAGAGAAAATTTCCAGGATTAGCTCCCATCTGTACAGAGAATATTGAAAGCAGTGGCAAAGGAGAAGGAAGATTTTTAAAGAAGTTTCCTGTATGGAAAGAATGCCTTCCTTATCTTCTTGTTTCCTGGAAAGGTGGAGCAAAGTGTTTAGGTGTGTTTATATTTATTTAGTGGTTAATTGTTGGACTGCATGTTTTTGAATATGGTACATTTGAGACTGGACCACGTGGAATCTCAAATATATTTCCATTGTAGGTGTGTATTTTCTTTTGATCTGAAAGAGACCTTGAAGTCCATCTCATTCAGCCTTTTTATTTAAAGATAAAGGAGCCAATGATCTAGAGAGAATGTGTTGCCCAGGTTCGTGAGCTCTGTGTAGAAGTTAAGTTACTGCTTGTTTATCAGTTACATAACCACTGTGCTGATACACCTTCTACAAAGGGTAGAGATCATGACTTTAATTACATCACATATTGTAAGTACTTTCAGTTTAGTTATATTAAGAAATTTAATTAAGGGATAATACTGTATCACCCATATTTCACCATTACTAGTGTATGAATTTTAAAATTCACCTTTCCCATGTTGCCTGAAATGCCTGTTAATTCACAGTGCTGAAAAAGACAATGATTTGTCTTCCCTCCCTCTACCTCTATTATAAAAATCTGCCTTTTCAGTCCTCCTGAGCTGGAAGTGTATGATTCATTTCCTGTTCTCAAATATCTGCTGTGACTGACCTGCTCAGTTGTATGTAGAATGCTCTCATGACTTGGAACCTGTGACTTACTTGCTGAGTACTCAAGGGAAAAGCTAATTTCTTTCTCCTCGATCTCCCACAATTATTCCTGCTTCCTAACACACGTGTCTCTTTGACTTCTTCAGCGGCCACTTGCTTCCAGTCACCAACACCATCCCTCTCCCCAGGGCTGCTGCGTACAGCTGTCATGTTAAGGACACTAGGTTGAGGGAGAGAGAAGGGCTGATTCCTTTCACATTCAGATGCCCAGGAGCAGACCCATATCCAGAAATGGGTACCATTTACTAATTGCCACAAGGGGGTCCTACGGACTAGCCCTGATCACGCACTGATCAATCATAACATCACCTCTGGACCCAATCACACAGTTGCGCCAACATCCAAGGACCAGCGTCCGCCCTTCACTAAAATTGTCCTAAACATTCAAGAAACAAAATGAAGAAATAATGCATATGTTCTGTCTCCATTTTGCATTCTCATGTTTTTTCTAGGTGTCCGTAGTTATCAGGCTTTTTGGTAAAATCTTCTCCTAGAAAACTCTTAACATTTAACTTATTATTGCATATTCAAGAAGTATGTTTTTCAAATGATAACATCCTACGTATTTTGCCTAAGAAAATATTATAATCTAGGTTTTCCTTTTTTAACATTTTTTCACAATAATTTGCTGATAGTTTGAGCCTTATTATTTTATTTCTGTGCAAAATAAATCAAACAATTATCAGGAAAACAACCCACAATGTTAGTTTCTTGACCAAAAATGTTTTTTTATATTTTATAACTTGTATGCCATTATAGGTATTTAAGTATAGCTCATGTAACTATTCTTAAAGTGAATTCACAGGATAACTTAATTTTCACTAGGCTGTATATGCCACTTACATGTATTCAACAAATATTTATTGACTTACTATGCTAATACTGTAAAAATACAGTATGTACAAGACATTATCCTCCCTACAATGAGTTCAATTTCTATAAGAAGAGAAAAATCACGTGTAGTAGACAGACTAATGCCCTTCCTCCTTCAAAAAACAATGTCTATGATCTGATTCCTGGCATCTGTGAATATATTTGGCTACACGACAATGGGAATTGAAGATAGTACGTTGGATTAAGGATGCTAATCAACTTACTTTAAGACAACAACGTTGGATTATCTGGGAGGGCCCAAGGTAATCACGAAAGTCCTTCTGTGTGGAAGAGGGAGGCCAAAAAGTCAGTGTTGGAGTGATGCAATGTGACCAGTACTCATATGGCCATTGTTAGCTTTGAAGATGGAAGGGCCCACGAGCCAAGGGATGTGGGCAGAGCCTCTAGAAGCTGGAAAGGTGAGGAGCGGATGCTCTCCCGGGGCCTCCAGAAAAGGAACAACACTTATGGACACCTTGATTTTAACTCAGCGAGACCCATTTCAGATTTGACATCCAGAACTGTAAGATAATATATTTGTGTTGTTTTGATAAACTTGTGATGACTTGTTATAGGAGCAAAAGGAAATTAATATAGCAAGTAAGTCATGTTTAAAATATGTGTTAAGATATGAGAAGTGATGTAAAAAGTAAACAAATGATGTAAGAATTCACCATTGAGACAGAGAGTATAACAATTTGAGTCTATCAATTCAAAATTTTAAAGTAGTTTTGTTCCAGATATAAAATATCCAATGCTCTCAGCTGGACTTTCCTATACATAAATTGATACTCTATTTCTATATGTATGTATGTATCTCTCTCTATATATATGTATCTTTTGATTTTATGTAAATGCCATCTTTATGCATAAATATGGCAGAAACCCCAACAAAATAGCAACTTGCGATTCTTTCCAAAGATGTGCATGGGATGCTGGTATTTTTGTTTGTGGCAATAATAGCTATTTGTAGAACCTGGCACTCTTCAAACCTCTGCCTCTTCATGGCATATCTGCCTGATGCCTTTGCTTCAAAAGAGCTATGCTGTCTGTTCCTGCTTGCTCACTTGGCTAGCTTCCCACCGTTCCACAGCTATGCTGACTTGCTTGAAATTCTGCTTCAGTACCTCCTTATGGCATTTTCCCTTTCCAACTAATTGCAGACACCTCACTTCAACCAGACTACCACAAGAATTTCAGAGTGATTATAATATAGTAGGACTATTCACAATCAGCAAGGCGAGTGCCACAAAAGAACTAAACTTGGCTCTTTTAAGTGGAAGGACCTACTAGTCATACATATGTCACTTATATTCTGTTGTCTATTGATCATAACCCAAATCAGAAGACGGTTCTATCCCCTTGGAACTTTTCTTCTGAAATTTGCACTTCAAAGCCCCAAGGAATTTCTCTAAGTGATTCAAAGAGAAGTGAGGTACAGAGATCAGTACTACCTTAAAACGTTCCCAGACTCTGTTATGCTTGCCGGTGCAGTCTGAAAGGAAAGTGTATTTCCTCTAGCAGATTTGGCAGGCAAACAAAGTAGAATTTGTAGAATGGTCAGCGGCTGTGCTGATGAACTAGGAAAGCAGAGATGGGGGTTGTATGGGAATGGTAGGTAAAGTCTGAAATAGAGGGTTTCCCTGGGCATGAAAATGAACCAGGCTTGCAGAGATCTGCTGTCGTAGATAATTGTTTAACTGGTGAAAAAATTATTCTTAGCTATTTTTCATGTGTAAATTACTTTCCTTTAATAAGCATTTCCAAATAATATTTACATCTCAATTTTAAATTAAAAGATTATCATTTAAAAATAATACAACCATGCTTATTTTTTGTTGACAGCTGTTGTACCATTTGTATCATTTCCATTCTGTCCATTTCACTTGTTATCCTCTTGGCTCTTCTTGTGTTTCTGTGGCCACCCATCCCTTCTCAGCTCCTCTCGGTACCCTGAGCAGTGGCTGCATACCCCTTTCCTTGACAGCTCATAGGCAATGTGTCCCCCACTAGCTTCTACCTACTGCTTACCACCTTCTATTCACAGGCTGCTGAGTCCCTAGGTCCTACATTATGCCTCCTGACTCTGCCAGCCCCACTTTTTTGGTCTGCTCCCACATTTTCTAGAAAAAAATTCAGATATCATTTCCCATCTTAACTATTTTTGAGCCCTTGATATAGGAGAAATGTAGGGATTATATGAATAAATAGGGTGTTCCGTTTCCTGTTCAAAATGTCAGTGTTGGTATTTATGGTCTTTGGGCTACACTTTTCACGTCTAGCTTGAATTGGATATCGGTTTTTCTTCTAACAATACTTACATGCTCCGTTTTAGATCATAAAGTAATCCACAATAAAGCCCAACTTTTTGTTAACTTAAGGCAAATTGGCTCTAAGGTTGTGATTTGGTATGTTTTCTCATTATCTATGGATGGAATGTTCTTTTATGCCTGTGAGGTACCCATGTTCTAGAAAAGTTCCTCATGTTTTCAAGTTATTTTCAATGTAACCTATCTTTCCCCATCAGGGAGAAAATTAATAATTTGAGGCCATAATTTACCATACATAATTAACTGAAAAGAGTTTAGTTTTGGTATTTCCTTTGAAATGTATAGGAGAATGATCATTTCCTTTCACAGAATATTGGCAGTACGCTAATTCTTTGTTACAGTCTACCTGTATGGGTCTTCAGTTTTTCATTTCTGCATAAACCTATTTTTCTCAGTTTCATGGTTGTCTAATAGTTCCATATTATATGTACGTGTACATATATATGTATACATATATATATAAATATTTTTATTAAACATGGTCAAATATGGTCCATAGTGCTAAATTGTCTAAGTTTTGGCTTGGAAACCTTCTCATTATGTGACTTGTGGCAACCGCAGTTTCCTTAATGTCTTAGAGTTTCAGTTTCCTCGTGAGACCAGCATTTGACACATTATCGTTACGGATTTTGCTACCTAACGATAAAGTCAAAATGTTAACATTACTTACCATGTGACATGATATTCCCTGAGGTCACATCTAAGCCTCTGATTCATTATTTCATAGATTTATTCAACAACAAGTAAAAGATTATTGACCCATAATTGGTCCAGACTGTACACTAAATGCTGAGATATGAAAATGATTGAGACGCAGAATCTACTCTTGAGGAACTTATCATGTATTTGAGGACATGAATACTTATACCCGATATAGTGAGTGCCATGGCAAGTACACAGAGTGCTGGCACCTAAAGGATAAGTGGAGGCGTCACCAGATGTGGCGCGAGATGTTTACCTCAGTGGCATTTGCCTGCACACCCCTCACCGCATCCTCTGGATGGATCATGTGTCCTCCTGTGCTCACCCAGCCGTAGCTCCATCATGCCCTTGTGACATGCATTATAACACGTCATACCAAACTTCTCAAGGGGAAGGAGCTTTGGTTTATACCTTTAAAATTTCTAGAGCTTCTTCAGTGTCTAGCATTAGCTGATATTTACTGAAATTTATATGAATGAATATCTAAATGAGTTAATGAATGAATGACTGGAGTTAAGTAACCAAAGAAGGTAGAACGAGTGAGATACCAGGTATGGAGCAGTTGGTAAAATGTATAGCAGGTAGTCGAGACCATTTGGAAAGTACATGTGTGGCTTTGAAAGGAGAGAAGTTGAGGTGAGACTGGTTCAGATAATGAATGGTTTTGTAAGCCATGGTGATGATACATACATAATTGTAGGTGAAGTGGGAAATATACTAATATTTTAAATTGAATTGCAATTTTTGAGACCTTTATTGCAGGCCTGTGATTTATCAGAATGGGGAGGATGGATTGAGTCAAGAGAGAATAGAAGCACAGGAAACAAAGATAAACAGTTAAAACAATGCAGGTAAGAAACTGTAAGAACCAAGATGAGAGTAGCGTGTGCAGCAATGTAGTGAAAGAAAAAATTTGGAATCAGTGAGATTTAGTGACCCATTAGATGTGCATGTTGAGAAAGAAAAGTAGAAATGACTGAAGTTTCCATCCTTAATGATTTGGTGATTATGTCATAACTTCTGTTGGAGAATAAAAGGATAGAAAATGCTATGTTTGTTTTTAAAGATGTCGAAAGAGAAATACCAGTGTGGTATCTTTGTGGGCACATTGCAAAGGCTGTTAGCAATTTAGAGCTGATGCACAGAAGAGCAGCCCGGGAAGGTTAAGAAGTGAGCTAATTAGAGGACTAAGCACAAAACCCCAACTAATTATGACATCCAAAAATTAAAATAGAACATTATATGAGTTTGAGCTAATACTCTTGTCTAAGTAAGTTAGAATACAAAATTATATATTTTGGGATTTTACATTTTATTTGGTCTTAGCTTCTTCTTTTTGGACAATTTTAGCCAGTAATCAATTGGCTTCAGTTTTTCTTTGAGTATAGGTGAACTTTAGCAATGCATTTTGTTCTTTGAAATAAGGGAAGAGTATTTCTTCTGTCTCATGCTTGGAGTCTTCCAATGGTTAGGGACCTTTTCCTGAATTATGGAGAGACCTACTTCCCTGAGACTGGTTACGAAGGATGAGCTTCCCTGGGCTATTTTGAAAGGTGCAAGGGTAGATGTGAGCTGTACTGCATATTAAATGACAGATCATTTAATAGTATTTTCATTTCCTTTCTGTAGGACTTTGCCATGCTCCCTTTTAGGAATGATGTCATTTATTTATACTTACTTTTGAATACATAATATCTCAATTATCAGGATGATTTCAAGTGTCCCGCAAGATCTGAAGAAATACATTTTGTTTAATTTAATGAATAGGCCAGGGGTGGGAGGGAGAAAAGAAAAGAGTTACTTTTCTCTATTCGCTATTTCCTTGTCATTCAGACCGTATTTACTACTTTATCTGTTGCTTGGTTCTATTGGATTTATGCTAATTGCAATTGCAAGCTATGATATTGTAAAACAGCAATGGTCTTCACTCTTGACTACAATTAAGATGGCAAGGATACGAAAGGGGAAATAATTTTGGAAAATAAAAATTAAATATATCCTACATATTTATAAAAAATAATTGCTTATCAAAAGTATTTGGATTGTTTATTAGATAAAACATCTCCCAATTTTCTTAATGAAATTGTCCAGCAGAAAAATACGTGATAAATGCAGTCATTCAAAATTAATTTAAATGAAATAATAGTATGATTAGGCAGTGATTCTTGCTTTCTACAATCTGATTATAAGATATTCATCAAAATAAAACTAATCAATTGTTGAGTTCTTATTATAAGCCAGGGGTTGTTACATGACCCTGGATTCATTTGATTTTTATAGCCCACCTATGAGGTATTGTATCATTGCAATTCTTGTTTTGAATTTTTGAAAAGAAATATTTAAAATGTTTAAATATTGTGCTCAACGTCATCTCCCTAGCAAAGCTGAGATTTGAACACAAGAAATGTATATATTTAGGTATTATGCCCTGCTGTCAACAAATGTCTATTTGCTTCAGGGCTAAACTTCTCAAAACATTGACCATTTTTCACCCTTTGTGATTTTACTGTGGGGCATTGAGGTGTTTTCAGTGATCCTAGAATTTATCCTTTTTGTATATTTTACCATCTTTCAGACAACAGCAACATTTGTCCCTGTAATAATTAAGCAAAAAAAAAAAAATTTCCTTGGATTTTTAAAACCATAATTACAATATATTACTTTTATCATTGGCTTCACCATCATATAAATCACCAATATTAGTAACCAATAATAAAAATAATATGACATCATTTATATCTTATGAACCAACTTTAAACCCATACAACTGATATTTATATTTGTGAAGTACATTATAATATGCACTTGCCATAGAAAATAATTAGTCCATTCAATATATGTTGTCAACTAGTTTTAAAAAGGTGAATAACAATTTCAGATGCTGAAATAATAATGGACGACTTCATTTTGAATATTTCCTCCCATAAGTGTACTACTTTATATTTCTGTGTCCTTTTTTTAAAAACTAATTTTTAAACAATTTCAAACTTAAAGAAAAGTTGCAAGTACAGTGAACATATCTTCCCACCCTTTTACAAACCTTTTCAGAATGCATTTTGTTTTAGTTAAAAAATAGTATCAATTAGCTTACCTGTTCACTAAATTTCAGAAATAACTTAATATATTTCCACCACACTTTCTTGACCATGAGTGTCAACATGATACAACCCCTAGTTTTAGTTGGTGGTGACAGGTGAGAGTGTCATGAAACACAGTAAAAAGAACACAGCTTTGGAGTCAGCCAGGCTGAAGCTAAGACTTTGCATCTGGGAACTCTGGCAACATAGTGGCCAAAAAGACACAGATTTGTGAAGTAAGGTGAACCTTAGTCAAGCTGCACTTAGGAGACTGTCCAGCTATTAACTAAAACATAACAATCAGCCTTTCTGATCTCATTTGCCATCTGCCAAGTGATTGTGACATTGACTGTTTGATCCAGTTTTGCAAGGATTAAGTAAGATCATAATGTGTGTAACCTGTTTGGTAGGATCCTTTGCACCATCTTCTCCCACCTTGGGCCTGTTTATGGACGGTTAGAAAATATTTTGTCCCACCTACTAGAACCACAAATACAATAACAAAGTCATGGATCCATAGTGCAGATTTTACTGAAGGTTTCTTGTGGAGCTGGGTTAGGTAATTATTTCAAATATCAAAAAAGCACATTTTTAAAGTATTTATTTTAAGTATTTGCTTTCCCTCCAAATATTCTCTTCCTCCCCTAACCTCAGATGCTTCTCAGTCTTTCCATAAGCCTGGCTTCAACCTTGGGCTCCCAAATCCCTTTTCTCCAGCTCCTTGACCAAGCACCAGCTAGAAGAAGAGCTGTCACCAAAAGAGGAGCCTGCCAAGAACTCTTCCCCAAATTTATGCTGCTGGTAGTGGTGAGGAAGGGGCTCCCTCCTTTGGAAGATATTTAGTACGGTGCCCGGGACTATAGGGGTTCGTGGGCACTCTACAAAAGGTAGCTAATGGCTTTATATTCAACTATTATGCTAGTCACCATTCATCTGCTCTACTTAGCGACTACCAAGTTTTTCATTAGTCTCTTGCTGTGGTCATTTCTACTGTCAATCATTCTACCCTGAATCCCTAGAACAAACACTGATCTCACTAGAAATTTTACCTTCCCTTAAATTTACATGAGCCATAATCTTATACCTAGATTATTTGTTAAATCCCAGAGCATGATTTCCAAAAAAACTCTTTTTTTTTTCCTTTACCCCTGAACATGCTGCTGGAGAAAACTCAATTATTTTATGGAGTTATATAATGTATACTTGTGGACATGTTCTCTAGGCCGCTAACAGACTTTCTGAGGTCTTTATACATCATCTTCAATAATCGTGTGCCTATTGCTTGTATCACTGAAAGAATAATCCTTGAAATATGAAATGTTTGGCATGCAACGTTTGTTTGTTGGGATGTTTGTTTTCTTTTAGTTAGCACTCTCATAAGATGTATGATGGCTTCTAGATGTAGGGCCAGTAACTGCTACATGTAGTAATTGGACGTTACTAAACCAAAGATTCATACTTCAGAGTTATTCTAGCTTCCTGTGGGAATGAAAGTCGCATTGGTCCAGGCTAAAGTGGAGACGGGGAATTGTGTGCCGCTCATTCATATCTTCCCTTTTTGTACTTTCCTACTTCTTCTTACAGTGCTTCTTTCCCCTCATCTGTTTTCAGTGTTCACCTTAGAATCTTAGTTGCTGTCTCTTTCATGCAGATATTTATTCTGAGTTAGTGTCCTGGCTGGAGAATGGCCCTATAAACCAGTCTCTACTGATGAGGAATATTATCTGATGAGGAATTTTATTCACTCCAGTCAGAGCAATCTGCATTTTAAATGGTGACTTACAAGGACTGAAAAAATATGCTGGTCTCGAAGGAATGAAACATGGAGATTATACTTCTAGGCAATGGGACAGAGTATGGAGAGATAGAAACAGCTTCTGACTGTGAGAGCATTGCAGAATCCTTACCCTTGGACTCCTTGCGTTCATTAACCACATGTTTACCGAACACCTGCTACGTGTAGGCACTGGAAATACAGACACAGAGACTGTTCCTGTCCTCCGGGGGCAGGAGACTAACAGACAAATGTAATTGTGGTACATATAAAGGGCTAAGGCTGAATTAAAAGCAGGAGCAACTTAATAATAACTTTTCTTGCTTGACTATTAGAGCCTCAGACAAAAATTAGCCTTTTCCCTCTTTTGTATTCTTTCAATGTGGATAGGATCTCTCTAGGTACACTGTCTCTATATCTTAGGGAGAGTCTATACTTTTTTGTGACAAGAATTAAAAGAACTAGGCATTTTAAAGGCATTTGGGGTGTTCTACCAAACTGAGAGAAAGTTATTTCACCTTCAAGGCACTTAAACACAGCACCGTGTTCCATGACCCTGGATTCAGAACGGGGCCATGTGACCTTGGGCAAGTCCTTCACCCCTTTAGGTTTCCATTTGCTCATTCATAAAAGGGGTGTGTAGAACTTGCTGTCATCCAGTACTGTTGGAGCTCTAGCATGCTAAAATTGTAGAATCATTCACTATCTCGTTAAAAGTGGTTTTAGAAACAATGATCACTTGATTTTTCAAAACAAATTTGTGTTGTTTTCCATGTTCCCCTGTTTTATAGATGAGCAATTTGAACTTTGGAGCATGTCTTAGTCAGTTTGGGCTGCTGTAACAAAATATCATAGACTGAGTGGCTTATAAGCAACAGACCTTTATTTCTCACAGTTCTGGAGGTTGCAAGTCCAATGCAGTACTTCCTAAGAAAACTAAATTGATAAACTAAATGCAGTCATAGATATCTTCACAGTAAGGAAGAACAATATTTTGACAATTTTTACTTTGCTGACGAATGCAAAGATTGTTTAATCTTAAACTCAAGCCATGGATATTCCTTCATTTACCTTACTGCACTTTCTCTGGAAATCCAATTCCATAGAGAACTACTTACTACGGATCCCCCAGGTGTACGCTAGCTCTTATATTTATGATGTTCAAACTTGAACTTATTAATGCCACACTCCAAATGAACACCACACACTGAAAATTCTCCCAAGCTTATGTCTTTCTATTTGTTGTTATTCAAGAGTACCGTGGTTCACCCAGAAATTCAAATCCAAATTATATGAACCATGTTTTTCTTTTTCCTACTCCCTAAGTTCTCATCACTCACCAAGTTCTTATGAATCTATATCCTAAAGGTTCTCCTATGCTTTTCATCTTCTCCATTCCCACTCACATTATGTTTGTTCTGGCCCTCAGTATGCCTCATCTGGCCAAGTGTAATATCCTGTGTCCTTTTATTCAGACACATTTCCCCCGTCTCTCTAACCCACTCTTGCCAGAGTTATATGAGAGAATTCTAATTGTAGCCATCTCCTGATGAAAACCATTCAGCAGCTTAGTATACCATTTCTTATCATGACATTCATGGGCCTTAACAATCTGTCCAGGTTTCCTCCACCATTCTTTGTGACTCAAGTCCTCCATTCACAAAAAACTATTTGCAGTTACAGTCTTCTGTGCTTTTGCACGTTTCTCCTGCCTAGAACGTCTTTCTCAACTCATTCATTTATGTGTGGCACTTAGTAATCAAGTATGTATTGTGTACTCGTTCTGAGTCAGTTTCCACCGTACTGGGCACTGAGATCCACTGATGATCCAGACAAGTACACTTCTTCACCTTAAAGATACTAAATATCTGGTTATAGATTTTAAATAACATATTTTAAATGATTAGTTACAACAAGTCCTGGAACCAATCCTCCATGGATACCTAGGGATGACTCTATGTATATCCCTCTTATTGCTCTTTCGCATTGCATTGTAATGAACTATTTACGTAGTTTTTCTCTCACTGAACTGTGAGATTCCTAAGGAAGTAACTGTGAGTCATACTTGTGTTCCAAACATTAGCCATAGTATCAACATATGGAAGAATATCTTCGAGTGTTTCCTTCTTCTCACCCATGTATTTCTCAACCCACTCCTATTTTTACGTGCATGTCCCAGTGTCCTCTTCAAATTCAAGAATATCAATATTTCCTTCCCAGAAAATGATGTTTTCTTTTCGTATTTCATGTTTGGGGTAATGGTGTCCCCAGTGCCTTGTCCTCCAAACAACAAGCTGTGCAGTTATTCACCATTCTTCCCCCTTATTTAACCTCCACATGCTTCAGAAATGCTTTCTGATTTTTTCTTGAATCTTTGCCGTACCTTCCTACCTCAGCACTGACTTCAGGCCCTCCTAATTTCTTATCTGAGTTGCTACAACAGAGTTTTAACTTGTGTTCCTACTTCAGAATTGTCCCTCCCATAATACCCAAACATCGACTAGAGCAGGCTTTCTAAAATTCACAGCTGCTCATGATACTGGCCTAATTAATCCCCTCTAGTGGTGGCTCTTTGCCTCCAGAAAAAACTCTAAACTCTTTAGCAGAACACACAGGGTATTTTGTGATCTTGCTTCTCTAGTCTGATGTCTAGATGCTCCAGTGCTCAGGACTCTGATCTAAAGCATCTTGAACCGCACTCAGAGCACCCAATGCACCACTGTGCCACTGAAAACGCTGTCCATCTAGATGGCTCCTCCTCTCAGCCAATGTCAGATGAAGACCACCCTCCTCTGTGAGGTACCTCTTGTGCGTATCCCTACTCTGGCGTTCATGGTCTTTCTATTACAATCCTAGTAGTCACGCCGTCCTCCCTGACTAGCATACTGTGAGTTCTTCAGCCCAGAAATTGTGCCCTAGGATTTAAAACATCACCAGTGCCGGGGAATTATCATATATTTAACTTATTTTTGCCCAAACAATGTGCCAATAAAAACTCAAGATAGTATTTTATTTCTCCGAGCAATGAGAGATTTGGAGATGATTTCAAGGCCCAAAATAAATACAGAAATGAATGAATTACAAAACATGAATTTTCTCTAGCTCCAACCTCATTATGATCTGAATAAAAATGTTATGAAATTGACCACTAAATTATTTTCATTACTTCTGTGTTTCTCATAAAGAAATTAATATTGTTTAGAGTAGTTGATTAACTTTTCAAAATGTCATATAACTTAAAAGTGGAATTGGAGCTGGGGCCCAAATGTTTTTTTCTGTGTTATATTGTCTAGGATAGACTGTATTTCTGTGGGAATGGTTTGCATTAAATACTAGAGATCTGGCATAAAGTTACAGATCCTTTTAATTGCCATTCTAAGGATTTTGCTACAGCAAAATATAACCTGCGGTTCAAAGGGAAGTAACTCACTTTGGAGAGGTTGGTTAAAATCCTGCTGCATCACTCTGTAGTCATTTGGCCTTTGGTGCCCTTCAGATCTCTCACCTATAAAGTGGGAACAACAACACCGAACTTATCGGGTTACTGAGACTATCTAAAATATAAGGCATGACGAGTTTTGGGTACACTATATTGAATAGATTGCATAATAAGCATTTATTGCATTTATTATTTTTCTCTAGATTACACATAAACACTTGAATCTTTGGTGAGCATTTGAGCAAGAAACATGGTTAGATCTGTCTCCAGGGCAGGAAAAAAAATTTTCCAGTGGACACTTTTAGTCATATGCTAAATGCAACCTGCAAATTCCGTGTTTTGACTGAATGAATTCTTTAATTAAATGATTGTTTTGTCTTATTTTTCCCTCTTTTGATTTTACGTATCAAAATCTACTTGCTGGTTGTCAGGGCCATCAAAGAGAAAAAACTAGGGAGGGGAAGTGATAAGATAGTAACTTTTGTTTTCTCTGAAAAGCTCTTTATCACCCTTTGCCATGTTCTTTTTAGATTACCCACCATTAATTATTAAAAGTACAGCTCTTCCTGCATTTTACCCTGTTGAGAGATAATGTTCTCCTTGAATCTTCCTACCTTGTTGACTTTTCTTTCAATTCCTATAGCATACCCTTCCTAGACTATATCCCCAGATTTGGCGGTAATCTGGGGTAGTTACTTTTTATTGTTGTGTGTTATTTTGTAAGTTTCGTGTTGATATGTTAAATATTCCTAGGTAGGTTTTACTTCCCTTGATCTGATTCTGTATCTTATTCAGGGCCTACCGTAGTTCTTTTGAAATCAATGTATACATAATTATTATAGATTGATGACCAGTGAAAAGAAAGTACAATAAATACTTTTAAAATCTTTAAATTAACAACACGTTTCAAATGAACAATGTTCAAACTGTCCAAAAGTATTTCTAACTTTTGCTCATTGTCAAGTTATTGGCATAATAAACCACACATTAAAAAGTTGAATAAAATAATATCACTTGCTAGTAAAAATATACCATTATTAAAAACAGCTTTTTATTACACTCCTATATAAGTGAAATATACATATAAACACCAAAGCTATAAAATTTTAAACAGAAAGCTAAATTACAATAAATGATATTCAGACTGTTCAGTACTAGCAGCCTATATAAACGTGAGGGCAGCCAGTGGAGTGTATTAGGCTAGTCTAGTCACATATCAGTCCCTTGGATCATGCTAAGAAACCAGAAGATGTTGTGTAACAGAGATTATAAACATCAACTGTCAGATGTTACCTAGGAGCTCAAGAGACAGAATTATAAGGCTTGCAGTATATGGGTTAATCAAAGCCTAAAGAAGGTGACTTGGTGCTTTCTTAATTCGTATGCAATATAATTTAGAAGTGGCTCTTCCTAAAGAATAAATGTAAGTAAATAAAATCCGAAGTGTTTATATTTCCCTGAAAGAAATTTGATCTTTATGAGAGTGATGCAAACTACTCTAATTTCAAACCTGAGACATTAACTATTGCAAGCAATAATGGTTTTCCTAAAAATATGTTGAGTCCTACTGAAATGTGTAGGGTGTTATGAAATACTTTTGTAAGTAAAGTTCAGGGACTACATTTGTATTTTATTTTCTAGCAATTATAAAACATTTTATGTTGCACCAAAATTTAAGAGTAAGCACATGGTAGAGCTAGCAGGAATCATAAAGACATCAACTAGTTCTTCTATCAGTTATTTATTCATGTGCTAGGCACTGGTGGTAACAAATAAATGAAACTCATAGTGCTTATATCCTACCTTAGGAGATAGAAGGTACAATGTGATATATGTCATAATAAAGATAACATATGGTTTAAGGAAGAGAGCTGCCTGAACTCAGACGAGGCTAGGGAACAGAGAAACCTTCTCAAGGGGTAAATCCAAATCCTATCTCGAAGCACTTAGAAGAGGAAGCCCTAGGAGGAAGGTAGAACAGGCCTTCCAGACTCTTGGGCCACAATGCCCGAAGACAGAAATATTGCTATTGCTTTTCCATGAAAACAAACAAACAAGCAAAAAGAAAAAGAAAAACTGCAAACGTTTTGGCTTGATTGACAGAAAGGCTGTGCACAAAAGTATAATGAATGATGTGTTTGGAAAAGTTATCCAAGATGAAAGTCAGTATTTGCTGTGCTAGCGTATTTGAGTTTAGTCTTGAAACAGTAGAAACCACCAAAAGATTTTATGTATGGAGATGATCATAGTTGAAACACAGAAATATTGTTGGATCACAAGATAGATAGAAAGTAAATTGGGAGAAGGCGGACTTGTTTATGAATCGGGAAGCTGTAAAAGATGTCCAGGTGAATTAACATGAGTTCTAGTGGCAGCACCAGAGATGGATAGGAAGATATAGCTTCAAGAGTTATGGAGATGTTAAAATTTATAGCGTATGCTCTCTGATTATATGTTAGGAGAAAAGACAGTGAGTTACATGGGAACATCTTTGGTTTGAGGTATCTTTGAAATACAGAAGTGAAGTAACCCAGTGTTTTTTTTAATGATCTGATGCACCAGACTGTAATTCTATGCAGAAATAAACCATTTTTAATTCGTTGTCATAGCTCCACTTGTTGAATGGAATTTTAAGTTATAGGAGAGGTCTGATCAGTGGAGTCAATTGTGTTAGTCATTGACATGGGGGTGGTAGTGGAAATCATGGGTGTAGATCATATTGCTTGGTAAAAAATATATCAAGAAAGATAAAGAAAACATTTGAGTAGGCGTGTTGGCAAGAAAACAGACATGTTGCTGTTTGAGACACCTAAAATAAGTACTCTGATGGGTGGCTAACTCGTGTCAGAGCTTCAAGTGGTGGACTGGGGCTACCAGAAACCAAGGGAAAGAGACCTTCTCAAGTAAGCTGGTTTGTGATGTATAAGATGGAATACAATTATCAATCCAATTTTTTGCATTTAGAAGAAGTAATTGATATTTCTATCAAATACAATTTTCCTGAGTGGTTAAGGTAGAATTCAGACTGCAGAGGATTAAGCAGTGAATAAATCTGGGCAACCAGAGTTTATAAGTGTAGAATAATCTTCAGGAACCTAGTCTGTGAAAGGAATAATGTGATGGGAGGATGAAGAAAGAGTAGGTGTTTGAATCTGAGGCACAATGCAGCGGTAAGGAAGGGGGCGGTTAAAGTTCATCTTTTTTGTTTCTTCTTTATGCAAAACTTGGCATCACTAGGAATTAGCTTTAAGACAGGTTTTTCTTATGCCTTTCTTCTACCTGGTGAAATCCACCTCCTCTCTGCCCATCCTACCCCCCAAACGAAGTCTGCTCCCCCAGAATTCTGGCAGTCTTCTTTATTATATCTGCTCATTGGGGAATCTCAAGCCAAGCAACAGCCCCTATGGCCTTTGGTTTTTGGGTCCTTTTTCTACTTCTTCCTTGGGATCCTTGTTTAGCTATCCCATTCCCTTTCAGTGCCCAACATAAGTGATATGACAATGGTTTTCTGAAGACATATGTGGTGTTACCGGCTTTGCTGAAGTTCACACCTAGACGCCAGCCTCAGTTTCCGGTGTTTGGATACTGTCCATGGTGCTGAACATGTGGACGCAGATGCCACAGCTTTTGCCAATTTCAGCAGCACCGTTCCCACTCTCTCAAGCCCGAGCCAATACAGCCCTGCTGTTCCTCTCTCACGTGGAGGCTGCTTCCTCACCCATGCTGCTGCTTCCCCAAATCTGTGGATGACTTATATACTCCATACGATAGGATGATAAAGCAATAGATATTTTAGTACTTCCTCTTTGATTTCAGCCACATACGTAGCTCTGGGGACTGGACTGAGACCATCTCAGAGACGTACACTATGAACTCTTCCAAATCGCCCCTTCTTCTTTATTTGTACAACCAGGAGTCTCTCTTTTCTTGGGCTGAGGTTAACTTTCCCAAATATATTCAGATGTATCTTAACCTGCCTGGCTCAATCCTGGGGTAATGCATTTTAGCCTCAAACTATAAGGAAGTGCTCATCCCTACACATGGGCATGTTGTCTTTAGAGCTACACAAATGTGACAGAATGGTACACCGAGAGCCAGGGCTATCTTATGCTCCTGACTAAATAACAGTACGTGTGCTCCCTCAGTTTCAGAGAAGCTGGCCAAACATTGTTTTGTTCCCTAGGGTTTTTCTGCCCTTATTATTCCATTTATTTTTCAGTCTTCCTTTTGGCAAAGGAGAAAATCGTTTGCTTGAATTCCTAAAAGTAAACATATGTTAGAGTAAAACTATAGATTTACTTTAACAGCTAAAGTAGAAGCTGGATGTTAAAATACGCATTTCAATTTCACAGGTTTGAATAATGTCAGGTGTGTCAGGAAAGTGCTAGGACTGTGAGAATACAAGAATAATAATAATACTAAATTGTATTATAATAAGATTTAATAACTAGTTGGAGTGTCTTGGATATTTCTGCATCTTTATTCTTCCATCAGAGAAACTGAGAATCAGCTTGTCACGTTCCACCAAAAAAGATCACTGTTGGGATTTTGGTTGGTCTGCAGATCAGCTCGAGGAAAGCCAGCATTTTTAATATGTTGAGTCTTGTATTTCATGACCATGGTGCATGGTGTAACTTTCCTCCTATATAGGTCTTATCTAATCTCTCTCACTGCCATTCAGATCTAAGTCTTTTAAAATTTCTTCCTTGGTCCATTCTTTTTTTGCAATGATGGTGGTTTTCAATTTCTAAATGAAGTTAATTTATTTTTGTTATTAACTTCTAATTTAAGTTGTATTGTGATCGGAAATTGTGGAGTGTTCCTCGTTACCATTTCCTTTGTTTTCTGACCTTTCCTGTTCTCGGATCATTTTTCTTTGGGAATTACAACCTCAAAATTTCCTTTAGAACCAGTCTCTTGGAGGTAAAAATCTTCCCATGTTTACTTGCTGTCTAAATGTCTTTATTTCCCCTTCATCCTTGGAGGATCCTTTGGCTGACTGACAATTCTACGTTGACAGGTATTTTCTGCCAGCTCTTACTAGATATTACCCTTGGCTTGTGTTTCTGCTATTGAAATGTCTGCCATCACTCTAACTGTCATTGCCTTTAATTGACATGGCCTTTCTTTCTGCTCCTTCAAGGTTTTATCTTCATCTTCCGTTTAGTGATTCTACTGCCACGTGTCTACATGGATTTCCTTTTATTTATTTATTTTCCTGGAAGATATTATACCTTCTAGATCAGCGGCTTCATCAGCTCTGAAAAATGTTTAGCTATTATTTTTTAAGATATTGACAATTTTCAGTTGTGTTCTTTAACAAATTTATATATGGAAATTCCATTTTCAATCTCTTTGTTTTCTTTTTAAATAATTTCTTATTGTATACTTCTTTTTGCAACTGTCTCTTTTCAAATCATCACATATATATCTACAGAAAGTATATTCTGTATTTGATGATTCCAGACTCTAAGGTCTATTGTATGTTGTTTCTGCTGGCTGCCATGTAGAATGATGACCCTTCTCCTTTTGTGAGCTTTTTATATTCTCTTTTAATCTGTTGCCACGTGTGAACTAATTTACGGAAACTTTCCTCTTAAGATGGCTTGTTCTGCTTCTGATTTTTTTCTGCCAGTAGCAAATGGTAACACCTGACCAGTACCACTTCAGCACCCTCGAAAGTGTTGGTTTCCAAAGTTCAGACCTCCCATGGAAGTGTCTATATAGGAATCACGCATCAGCAAAACCCTCCTTTACAGCATGCTCAAACATTCAGACCAATTTATGTTTGAACTTCTACTCCCCAAATTCCCTTCTCCTATGGGCCTGTCTACTTGCCCTGGATTCCAGGTGTTTGTCTGTCAGCTACTGCAGGTCACTTCAGCCCAGGCTCCATCAGTGCAGCAAGGGCTCAGCTCAGGACTGTAGGATTGTTTGAGCCTGAGAATCATCCTGTGGCTAGTGGACCAGTGAGACCTCCATGAGCGTGATTGTCATGGGACTATCTTTGGGGAAGAGTGTGGGTGTATGAGTGTGGTGCTTCTCAGAACTTCTACTCAATTAATATGACAAGAAACAGAAGTCCTCAGAGTCATTTTCAAACAGTTATTTTACTATGAATATATTGAACATCAAGAAAAAATAGACTAAATATAAAATTCTGCAAACCCACTTCTGAGCCTTTACGAATGTTGGAAGTTTACCATTAAGCAGGTAGCTTGAAAATTTGAGAACAGCCGCTAGGTGTTTAGAAATACTGTCTGTGGTTTCCAAGCCAGCAAAGAATTAGAAGGGAATACAGAAAGCAAATGGAAGGCAGGAGGATTGGAAAAAGGAAATTTGAAGAAAAAGGAGGTTTAAGAAAACACAAAATCTGGTGGCAAAGATAAAGCCACGTATGTTACTAATCAATATAAATATAAACAGAGTAAATTCACCAATTCAAAAAAACTGAGAAGTGGATTAGATTAAGGAAAATGTCAGCTATATAATACTTATAAGAAACACACCTGAAATTAATTAAAATATACATACACACATACAGGAAGATAGAAAATTAAGGAATATAAGAAGATAGATAGAGAGGCATTAATGAAAAGAAAGCCACTGGTTTCTGATCTCTTTCCACATCTACCATGATTAGCTTAAGAGTTCATGGCTAGAGATTTCTTAATTTATTGGAACTTTCACAAGAATATGTGACAACTTTTCTTGTTCTATTATTCTAAAAGCAAGATGTAATTTTGTATTTAATCCAAATCTCTCTTAAGGCAGTTTAAGTCACTTTTCTAGTCTCAAGAAATGAAATGAATATTTGGGAACTATTCTCATGCAATGATGTCCTCATGACAACATGTCCCATTGTTCAAAGGGGACACTAATTCATCTGTACCAAGTGTACAGAGCCAGATAATGGTAAGTTCGATTTGAGATCATAATTCTAAGATTGAGGCTCACAAAAATTTTATGAGAAGAGAAACACACTAAGAGTAGGACACCGTGGAAATATAATTAGAAATAAAGTTACCTTCAGACAAGACCCAGCATGTGATTTGAGTGCATTACTTCTTTAACAGTTATTTCATGAGTACCCACTAAATGTTAGGAATTTTGAGAACTGTGTTTACTGAGATTAAAACAAACCAAAAAAACTCTACCTACTCTTAAAATACGTATCTACTCCATTAGGAGTTTTGGATGAGTATACATTATTGCCATAGAATAAAATGCTGTAATACAGACATAAGATTGTATAATAAAGTCAAGCCTTATTCTCAACAGAATATTTTCCACATGGCAGCCAACGTGATCTCTTAAAAATATAGTCAAAGTCATTCCTCCACGCAAACACCCACAGTTTTTCTTTTCCATCAGAGTCCTTCCATTGCCAAGATGCCCTTTAGTGAAGGGCTAGAAAGTAAATATTTGGGGTCTACACAGCTTCTGTGGCATTTACTCAGCTCTGCCATTGTGGGGGGAAAGCAGCCCCAGACAATGCATAAAAGAGTGGGCGTGCATGTATTCCAATAAATCTTATTGTGGAAAATAAGATTTCTTTGAATATCTTTTTTTGAGGGGGAGCAGGAAGGAGGGCGGTTGAAGAATTTATTGCTACTGCTGCTTTTGTTTTTCTTGTTTTTCCAGAAGTTTGGTTGTAGATGCAGTTTTAATAATTTCTTTTTAAAAAACTTAGAGAACAGTGTCTGCCAGGAGTTAAGTCTTCAGCTTTTATTCCTATGACAACCCATGTTGTTTTGATAATAGTAGCACAATTATTATCTATTTTACACTTAAAAGATGCACAAAACTCGAGGATAGAAAAGTGTCACTCTATTTCATAACTAAAATTCTGTTCTTGACTCTGAGCTCATAGTTTTGCTTGGCAGTAAACAACTTAATCTTATCCAATAAATTTTCTCTTTTTTTAAAAGTCATAGTCAAGATTCACCTCAATTCTTCTGATGCCTCCTCTGCAACTGGCTCTTGCTCTCTGCTCCACTTCCCAAGGCCTGCAAAGAGACACAAGAGGGGCAGTGTTCCTGACACTGTTGGCGTTTTGTTGCTGGTGTCAGGGCACCGTAGCTGCCGTCCTTGCAGTCTCATCTGTGGCTTGGGTTGTGCCACTGCTTACTCTCCTACGTGGCCCACTCGTCAGTCTGCAGCTACCTGGCATCACGAGCCCACGTGGGCTGACTCTCTTACCCGGTCCCCCTGCCTGCCTCATGATCAGCTCTCCCTCTGGGGCCCATCTCTCCCAGCCCCCTCGGGCCTCGTGGGACTTGAGCCCCAGTCAAGCTCCCACAGAACTTCTGACATCCCCTCTGTATCTGTGAGCTACACACACATTCCCGTCTACCTGTGAGAAGTCAGAGATGGTACAAGACCTCTGCTGCTCTCCTCATAGAATCTTCCCCTGCTGGATCTGGCATTAGGTATCTGTGATCAGCCAGGTGTCTAGGGAACGTCCCTCACTCATCAGACCCCAGCAGGGGAGTAAATTAATCAGCTTCTCTGCTCTTCAATTTATAGGACATTGGGACAATTTAGAAAACTCACAGGAAGCCAGCAGGTGAAGGTCCAGTATGTAACCCAGGTGAGGCGTGAGCCCCATGTCCCATTCCAGCCCTACACCCTTCTCCTTGTAGTTCCATTATATTAAATCTCAGAAGGGCACTTTAACCCCGTAGCAGGGAAGAGCGTGGACTCTGGGTAAGATTACCTGCATTCAAATTCCAGTTTTGCCACTTTATTGAGGCATAACCTTCACCAATTTTCTCAGTCACCTGAAGTCTTACTTTCTTCAACTTTAAAAATTGGGATGATAACCTCTCTGTGGGATAAGGATTACTTTGAAGATTAATGAGATCATCAATGCACAGGGCCTGGCATATCGTGAGGGCCCACTAACCACAGCATGATTCTTCTGAGATGATTCCTATACTTTTATTTATTTATATAAACAGAAAGAAAGAAAGTGCAAAGAAAGCTCGGCTCCAGGAGACAAAATAAAGGTGCTAAGGAATAGGCAACATGTAATGTGTCAGCTAGATTTAGGGCTGTTTCCTAGGCAAGAGACAGGCAGGAGAGAGATGCAGGGCAGGTTATGGGGACCTGTGTGTCATCTGTATTGGTCAGGGTTCTTCAGAAAAATGGAATCAAAGATACCGGCATATATATGAGATTTATTATAAGGAATTGGCCCATATGATCATGGAGGTTTAGAAGTCCTAAGTTCTACAGCTGGAGACCCAGGAAAGCTGATGGGTTATTTCCAGTCTGTATCCAAAAGTCTGAGCACCAGAACAGCCAATGGTGTAGTTACAGTATACGTGGACAGGCTCCAGAGCCAAGAGCCAGTTCTTCAGTTTGAGTCCAAAGGCAGGAAAAGACTAATGTTTTAGTTCAAGCAGGCAGGCAGGAGGTCTCTCCTCTCACTCTAGTTCCGTTTTTGTTCTGTTCCGGTCTTCAGCTATTCCATGGATAAGGTCCATCCACATCAGAGAGGGCAGTCTTCTTTACTCTCTTTACCAATTCAAAGATTAACCTCATCCAGAAACATGCTCACAGACACACCCAGAATAACGCTTGGCCCCATGTCTGGACACCCCATGGCCCAGTCAAGTTGACAAGTAATCGTTGCCACATCCTGTGTGTTTCCCAAGGAGGACAGAAGTCTACTGAACAAATGGGACCACTAGTAAGAGCAAGTGGGCTGGGACGAAGAGGGACAGAGTTCTGTTGCCTACTTAGGTAGAGATGGGAAGGGATAGTGCAGCCTGCATATTCTTTCATTGATTTTGCTTTCCAATCTGGGTGGTTTCCAACATGTTAATCTCTTTGTTTAATTGCTCTACCTGGAGGTACATTGTAACGAGTTGAAATTTTAGAAACAGGAGCTTATAAAATTTAATCCTCACACGTTTATTGTTGATCTTTCCTGAAACATGAAAAGTAAAAATCACTTATCCTTCTCTCATTGTCTCTGTATAAATTAGATGAGCATCAGTGGACTGTCCATATGTCAAAAGGCCTTTCTGAATTGTTTAGAGTAGCTTATAAATTTGAATGTTCTCACTTATGTAGCTTTAACGTGAAACATATTCTTTACTTCCTTCTGGTACAAAAGCAGAATCAGAACCCTGTTAATTTTTCTGGTGCCAGAAGAGTAGCATCTATATGTTTGAGTTTTTACTGCATGCGTTTCACATCAGCAAAATAAATTTTGAAATAGAGACTGGGAATGGTTTCATTAAATAGAATGAGCTGAGAGCATTAGTACCCCTGATATATAAATTCAGTATCTTGAACTTACAGTCTTTTTTATATCAAGTATAATTCAAGATTAATTTTATGTATTTAAAGAAAAAGTAGGGGGGAGGGGCAAGATAGGGGTATAGGATTAAGAGATGCAATCTACTAGGTATAAAATAAATTAGCAACAAGGATATATTGTACAGAATAGGGAAATACAGCCATTATGGGGTATAATCTATAAAAAATATTGAGTCATTATGTTGTACAACTGAAATTAATATAATATTGTAAGTCAGCTATACTTCAATTAAAAAAATAACCTTTTTTACTTTTAGTATATTTTATTTAGAAATTTCCCTACATTTAACATTGCTTTTTATGCTTAATATTATTTTATTACTGTTGTTTGTTTCACTATGAGGAAAGTTTCATGATAGTTGACAACTATCAGAAATTTCAATGTATGAGGATAGAAATTTTAAACATGCAAATTAAGAAGTGAAATTATAATTATATCAAAAGTTTGAATGTTTTTAATATTTCAAGTTAGTTTTTTAAATCCAGATTTATATCTTTTAGTGTTGGTAGTCTTAAGATTGATTAAAGGCTTTATTGCTAGAACAAAACTTAGAAATGTTATGAAAATATCTCATTGTGAAATAAACCCTGTATTGAGGTCAAATATTTTTGTAATCATAGCACTACTTAATCGTGAAGTGTTAATCAATTCTCAAAATTTCAGCAATTAT
Organism: Grampus griseus; assembly: GCF_964374135.1. NCBI lineage: Eukaryota > Metazoa > Chordata > Mammalia > Artiodactyla > Delphinidae > Grampus > Grampus griseus. Next base: position 83,555,407 of record NC_139006.1, on the reverse strand, counting down.
ACAATGTTTTAGAAGCTTATCATTTTCTGTAAAGCAAACAGTATCAAATATATAAATAAACTAAGGTTTGTTAGAAATGAGTATACATCATTGGAATGAAATGTGTCACAATCTTCCCATGTCACAATTTTATACGGTAGACATCTCTTATCCTTGTTGCATTGGACATGATTACCACATGATTGCTGTGGCCTTACATCCAAGCACTCCAGAACAATTCTCAACATAATTTGAAAAGAAAGTCGAGAGACAAAAATAAAGGGAGAAAGAAGGTGAGAAGGAAGAAGGGAGTAAAGGGAGCCATGATTTAGATTTGCATGGCTTTACAAGTCAATGGCAGATAAAAAAAGAAAAGAGAACTCTATGGAATTTATGCAAAAGAAATTCCATCCAAATCAGTGGAAAAACAGAACTCATTACAGAGGTGTATGTGTGTGTGTTTTAGGAATAGACTATGTATACATACATAACTGCCCTTCCATTTTTATATTTTTAGCTTATTTTAACTTTCCTGTGCTGTTAATATTGGAAATTTATACACATAATAAAATTGCAATGACTATCATGGGAGTTTCAAGAGAATGTATTACCTGTTGGTTTTATTTGACTAATAGATGCATGAGAAACTCTTTTCATAAAGTTCTAATTAGCATAATATTTTATGGTATAAAATTTTCCCAAAGAAATATTGTAATATAGATAGTAACACTGTAATATATATTTTTATCAAGTCAGTCATATCTCAATAAGCAATGGATCCTCTAGGATAAAAAAATGCCTCATGCGTGTGTGTGTGTGTGTGTGTGTGTGTGTGTGTGTGTGTGTGTATTTACTTATTTATTTTAATGCCTCGTGTTTAATTCTAAAATCTGAGAATACTAGGCTACTTAAAGTCTTCTTTTCTAAAGCATAGTCTTAAAATGGTAAAGGGAATATTTTGTTCTGAAAGCAAAACCATATATTCTTATTTTGAGGAAGAACTACACGAGAAGCTTCTACACGTTTTCCACTCTATGGCAACTGAAGACTAATATTATTTAAGACAAAAAAAAAAATCGACAGGTCTGTGTGCAAGATAACCGCAGTTATCTCAGGGCTCAGCTGGATGAGGATGCACTAGCTCATCCACACAGCTCTAAACAAGGCTCACTCCTCACTGGCCGTGTGGGTTTCTCTGTGCGTTTCTCCATTGGGTAGTTCATAGTAAGTTTGTTTATGGGGTTTTTAATTTCAGTTATTGTGATTTTCTTTTCTAAATTGATTTGGTTGTTCTTCAAAAATGTTGGGCTCTTTTTGATAACTAGTCCCTGCAGGTATTTTCAATCTTGTTAATAATTTCTTTACAATATATTTTCATGGTTTTATCTACACACTTCCTGAATTTCTTCTTATTGAACATTGGTAAATTCTCCAGCTATATTCCTGCCTCTTATTTTCCAGGGACATGCTCTAGTTCTTATATCCTGATAATTGTTAAAGAAGAATATACTTATTACCTGTATGCTGTTCCTTTTGCCACAGACTTTGGCAAGATATCCCGTCATCTTCATCATTTTTCTCAAACTTTTCTCGAACCTTTTTTGGGTGTATCTTCATAAAGAAATCTTCCCGTGCTCATTTGTTTCTCTTTTTTGTACTTTCTTTGACTTTTTTCCTAGTGCCTTTCATTTGTCCCTGTGCTGTGGTAACGAAGTGGCCAGCAGTGACTTAGCTATGCATGGGTCCCCCAGAGGAGGAAGTCTTGATAAGTTTCGATTGGTGGCATTCCTGGTGATTCCTGGTATTGTAGAATGGGAATTCTAGGGCTCTGTGGGAGAAGTGGGGCTTCTCAGAGTGGTAAACCTACATTTACTTCATACCCCCTGGTGTAGGACCTCCTGGTGAGGGCCACGTGTTAAGTGGACCCTTAGCCCACTCTCATTTTATTCTCCTCACCTGCTGGTTCACCTCTAAATTCAAGTTCTCCTGGGCCATAAAGTTTATAACAAATAATGGGAATTAATTATAGCAGGAGTGATTTTCTTCAGATTAACTCATTGTGGGCAGTTTGTCCTGAAGAGTACTATACACTGCTAATTTCAGGTCTTACATTAGGTCTTTGATCCATTTTGAGTTGATTTTTGTATATGTTGTTAGGTTAAGGGTCAGACTGTATTATTTTGCATGTGGATATACAGTTTTCCCAGCACTGTTTGTTGAAAAGATGGTCCTTTCGCCTTCAAATGTCTTGGCACTCTTGTCAAAAATCATTTGACCACATACGGGAGGACTTACTTCTGCATTTTACATCAGTTCAGCTCAAAAATTATATGCAAAGCACTGGATAAAGGAGGGACCAAGGCAGAGGCTGGCTGAGATTCTGATGCCCTAAGCCTTAGGGCTAAGGTGATAAGAGTTGGGACTGAGATCATAGCAGGCTAGAAAAGGAGGTTAGAGAGTAGTGGTAGTGAGAGATTTTACAAAAATAATTGAAAGCTCTTGGTATCTTGCTGATGAAAGAACAGTGTGAAAGAGTCAAGTTAATTTTGTTTTTGAAGTTTTCAGCTCAAAGAATCATGAGAAGGCTAATGATTGATAAAATGAAAAGTCTAAGGGAATAAAGCTAATGGGATCTCATCAATTGTACTCTCTGACTAAACAGGAGAGACCTAATTCTCTCCTTCCAACCTAAAATTTATTATTGATTTATATTGCTATAGACCATTACTTTGGGAAAACCATGGATTATTTTCACACCTCCTAATGAAATAACTTTAGGTGCCCTTATGCTTGAAAGAAACAGGAGCAAAGGGAATGCAGAGTTAGCAACTGTCTCAATAAAGAGCTGGGTCTTAAACTGTAGTCTAAAGGCAAACAAACTATTTCAGTTTTCATAATGCAATACTTTTCACAATTACACAAACGTTTTTAAAATACCAGTGGAAAGAAATATCCGTATAGCATTATTAAAAATTCTAAGACATATTTCAATGAACACTTCAAATTGTGCTTGATATAGGCTGAAAATGAACTTAATTCTTACAATCTTTAGGAAATGATAGATTTGGGGGCCGAATGGACCCTGAGAGTCCAGCTCTGCCTGGGGCTCTAGCATCTATAATTCTCCCCAAGATGGAGGTTACACTTTTGAGAAATAACTCTTTCTCAGAGAGGGAGGGGTTTAGGGAGCACTAGTCTAACTTTCTTAACAAGTGGTTCAAAACTAAGTACCCAGCTCTGATCACCTGTATTCTCAAGTGAAATACTCATTAAAAACACTGGTTTCAGACACTCATTGAAACCTGCAGAATCACTGTGATATTGGGGACATGTGTACCAGGGGGATGAAAAGAGATGTGAGAAATGGAGATGGAAAGATTATGAATTTTTTGTAACTGTTTAATTCCCCTAGACTTAAAATGGACCATGTTACTTGCTAGTGGAGAATGCCAAAAAGTGATGATCTTTTCAGTTTCCAGATAGTTGCATACACCTAGGAGTAGACCTCTGAAACTGCCACTTGCGATATTAGACACACTGCTTTCTTACATGGCTTCATACATATTTAGATCAGCTCAATTTTACTGTTATCTAAAATTTGGATATAATTTTTGAGCTAAATTGACATACAAGGGCTTTTTGTACCTAGTCTATGTTGTTATATATTAAGGGGAAAATGGATATCTGGAAATTTACCAGGTATCCAGCATTATTTGGATGTTTATAAAAATTCAGTAAGAATTATGTTATGACTTTTCTGCAGAAATTTTCCAGCTGATCTCAGGCATTTGAGACAGTGAGATGAACTTCCCAAAGTTAAATACTTTCTAATAGAAATAATTGCAGTGTGAAGGATATACAATGAAGCTACAGCAACGGTATTTAATTTGTAAATAATGGTTTTAGAACCACAATAATATTTTAGGTATATAAAAATAATATTTCAGGTATTTCTCATCCATTTTTCACCCAGGAGCTAAAATTCTGAACTGTACATGGACAAGATAACTTATATTTACACATCACCTTATACTCTATGAAATCTGTATCCTACCCATTATCTAGTTGATATTTGTGAGTCCTCTGCTTTGGACCAAGCCCAGTTGATATTTTTATCCTAATCTCTTAGAAAGAAGCCTTATTGTTGTTACATAATACAAGTTCAACATCATCAAACTTTCTGGCGAATTCTTCTTGATGAAATTAATATTTACCCTACCTTTTGATTTTATATTTTGGGTTTTAAGTGCATTTAGTTTAATAGGATATCAGTATAGTTTTCCATTTTTTTATTATTTGACCGGCATATCATTTTGTGCCCTTCTAATCTCAATCTTTCCACATCACCACGCATTGCCCATGGCTTTTATATAAAAGTGTGTGGCCGGGTTTGGGGATTTGAAGAGCAGAAGGATAGCTAGAACTCAAAGATACTGACCTTGGTGAAAGGAGATGAGGGTTGTGACTTAAAAATGAGAACACACTTACGTTTAAAGACACGACAAGGTAACTTCAGCGCCTTGTCCAGACTGGCAGAAATTCAGCCTGTTCAGGTCTTTCCATGGGCTTCTCCGGGATTAATCGGGAGGCGCCTCCTGTGTGCTCCCACACCAATCGATTGCCAACGCCAGCTCTTGGCTTTTCCCATTTGCTCTTCTATTCTAGTCCCGTTATGGCTCTACCTGCCCATGGGCACTGCTAGTGCCTGGTATAAACACTCTAGTGTCCTTGCCAGGGGCACCCACAGAGGACACTCCCAACGTTTCCAGTTAGAGGCTCTTCCAGTTCTATGTAGAAGGGGCTGAGGCTCATCAAATTGACTGGAAGCACAAAAAAATCTTGCCTTGAAGCTAAATTTGCTTGGCTTGTACCAACTTATGTGTCCGTAGTATATTTACTTAGCTGTAACTTATAAGGCTTTCTCAGGATATTTGCATTTATATTTTTAAATAAAATTGAGAGAATGTAATACTTTAATAAAATATTTTAATTTTTTCATTTTCAGTGATGTAATTATTTAGCATACAGTGACTTAAGTGGGATGAAAGATACTGATGTAGGATAATGCCATTCCTCACCACGCACACACACAACTTGCAGTGCCCCCCCCCGTGCTTTCAATTCTTGGCATATCAGAGCCAGGAGGATTCTGTTCCTCTGCAGCCATGTGCTACACGTGCTGGCTCAGGTTCCAAAACAATTAGTTATTCCCAGACTCTCAAATTGCTCTCATGAAGTAATTTCCTGTTCTGACTCTTCTAGGCATAAAACCTCAGGTCCAGTTTCATACTAGCTGCCAAAATATTTACCCTAAGCCCTTCTATGGTCAATGTTCCACCCTTCCTCCTGATTGCCAGACGATACTTGCTGTGCATGTCAAAAAACGTGAACTGGTAATTGAGAAGGGAGTAAATGGGAAGTAATGGATAGAGAGAGGAGGACATTGGAGGTGTTTTAGTCACTAACAGTGCTGGCACCGCAGCTGTGCTGGCAAGAAATGTCCATTAAGTCAGTTCTAGTGAAGAAGGTGGTTCAGAAGATGGACTCATTTATTTGTGGTTTCACGTGATTTAGGAAGTCCTTATGAAGCTGGATCTGGCCTCTGTACCATGACACCGAATTAAATCTTGGAGACAGAGTTTTGGGTGAAATAGAAAAGAATAGCTTTATTGCTTTGAAAGGCAAAGGGGGCCACAGCAGGCTCACGCCCTCCAAACTGCGTGTCCTGACCTGGAGGGGGTAGTGAGAAGCTTTAGAGGAATGGTTCAAAGAGGGCGTGGTCAGCTCGTGGACATTGTTCTGATTGGTTGGTGGTGAGGTAATGGGGAGTCAGCATCATCAGCCTTGTGCTTCCAACTGTCTGGGGTCTACAGGCTTGCGGGCAGCATACCGTTAACTCCTCCCACGTGGCAGGGGTTTCTGTATCTGCAAAACAACTCAAAGATATTGGTCTGTGTATCCCTTTTTAGGGGGAACCAGGACCCTGCCCCAAGGCTGCACTATTTTTTCTTTGACTGTTCCTCCCTGATCTCTGCATCCCCTCCCTTCCTTAATTAGCAACTGTTTGGACCTGCTCCTTGGAACTCAGGGAAGGTCAGGGAGGCTGAATGAAGCCCATTTCTGTAATCCAGAAATGGGGGACACAGAAAGGCTTTTGTGCCCAGGAGATCCCGCTCAGTATCACTTACTGGATGAATGAATAAGGGCATTCTGAGAGAATTTGGTGGCAGGGGAGCGGTTTTCTAATAATCAAGAACTTCCCTGGTTTCCTTTGAACAGAAAATGTAATATATTCTCTGATAGCTAATTCAAATATACAAACACTAGTTTTGGATGATCTAGTTTTTTAAAAATTGTCTTTATTATTCTTTTGGTCTTCTGATGATTTCTTCTTCCCTCCTGCCCTCAAGGTTTTTCTCTATTCTGTATAGTAGATACATATTTTCTGCATAGAATAATAGTATTGCCTTGTGACTATCAAGAACAAACATTGTAAAAGCCTATTTAATATGAACACAAGCAAAGTCCAGCACCAGCATCTGTGCATTCATCTCATAAGAAAGAATATATTTTCTCAATATATTTAGAATTATGAATACAAGTATCTTGAGGAAGCATAATCTATTTCAGCTAAGTAAATAAAATAAGGAAGCAATACGTCTCTACAGGCCATGCAAATGTCAATAATATTTTATGGGGCTTGCAAGCTTCCCTCCTAAAATTCTCATAAGTTTTGATTTCTAAAACTCGTATATGAATAAATTTTATGTTAAACTAGAAAAAAGAAGTCATGGTACGTAAACTCTATGCCAACATTAAGACCCTTAGGGAGGCAAACTCAGTATGAAGCTGTAATTGTCATAGATATCAGTAATCCTTTAAAAGAGGCTTAAAATAATTGTGCTATGAATTTTGTACTAGAAAGATGTTTCTTCTAGAGTGAAATAAATTGGATTAGTAACATACTATGATGATGCAAGCTATCTTAGTACTGCGCTGTCAAGTCTTTGTTTTTGTTTTTTTGCAATCAATTTTTCAAACAGCATCTTAAATTCAGTTAACCGATTTCCAAAACCACAAGCAGTGCTTTTCAATCTTGACTAGGAAGCAAGGTGTCGACAGTGATGGACTGAAGGCAGGTAAAATAGGACAGGAAAGTACCCATTGAAGTGGACAGTTAGTTTTGATGAAAAAGCTGATTTAATAAAGATACGCGTACGGACATTACAGGATTTCAAAAGTAAGCAGAGATGAGAAGTGGAGACGTTAGGAGCTCATGACATAATTCAGGATGTGTGAGATGGTGGAAATTTGATGAAAATATTGATTATCTTTCTCTAAGACTAGCCCGTCAGGTGGTTGAGCTGTGCATTACAAACATATTAAAGTATCAAAGTTGATTTCTATAATCAGAGGGTTTTGCAGGTATAGTTACATGGCCACATCAGGCAATTACATTTTCCCATAACTGTTGTAGCAACGCTACTGTGCTCTGTGGTATAACGACACACTTGTGCTATAAAAGCCTAAACCAGGGGGCTTCCCTGGTGGCGCAGTGGTTGAGAGTCCGCCTGCCGATGCAGGAGACACGGGTTCATGCCGCGGAGCGGCTGGGCCCGTGAGCCATGGCCGCTGAGCCTGCACGTCCGGAGCCTGTGCTCTGCAACGGGAGAGGCCACAACAGTGAGAGGCCCGCGTACCGCAAAAAAAAAAAAAAAAAAAAAAAGCCTAAACCAGCATCTTGATTTTAGCTAAGAAAAATATGTTTCAGAAATACTTAGTGATTTGTTCAAAGTTTTAGGTTTTGGACCAGAGCAAGTTTATTTTCCTAAAGTTGTTGAACCCCCGTTTTGTTCATTTGTAAAATGAAGATGCCTCTGATTTTGATTTAGTCATAATCTAATCAGATAAACAATAATTTACTGAAAGTCCAACTACAATGTGGCTAGCATTGTGGAAATTTCCTTGGAATATAAAATAAATGAATTGCACAGTCCTGAGTTAATAAATTGTAAGTTAGATTTTTGTTGGGAGAAGGCATTTACCCATAATTCAAAGATGGCGTTCATTCAGGCAGAAGTTCTGAAATATTTTGGTCTCAAAAGCCCTATCTTCTTCTTTTGTCTAACAGATAGACAGATGTACAGACATGGCTAAGCTTGCTTATTTTCCTTGAATTCGGGAAATTCCTTGAATTTCCCGCGGCACGTGGGATCTTCCCGGACCGGGTCACGAACCCGTGTCCCCTGCGTCGGCAGGCGGGCTCGCAACCACTGCGCCACCAGGGAAGCCCAGCCCTATCTTCTTTTAAAAAATACTGAAGACCTCAAAATGCTTCAGCTTATTTAGCTATATCATTCAATATTTATCATATTAGACATTTAAACTGATAAAATTTTAAATAGCTATTTATTAATTCATAGAAAAATTACCCTGAAAACCAATTATGTGTTAACATAAAGCATACTTAAAAAAACTGATTAAAGTGAGCATATCTATTAATAAATATTAAAATAACAATTAGGGGAATTACATTGTTTCACATTTTTGTAAATCTAATGTCTAGCTTATTAGGGGACAGCTGGATTCTCACATGTGCCTCTGCATTACATCTTTGCAGTGTGTTCTTATGGTTGAAGTATATGAAGAAAATTCAGCCTCACAGAGAAATGTAGTTGGAAAAGGGAAGAGTGTTTTCATAGCCTTTTCAGATGGATACTAGCGCAAACTTCAAAAAGCGATAGTTTCTTAAAGGTTACTTGCAATGGGGAATGTGAAACTATATCAATGGAGTTTTTGTATTCTGTTAACATTAACATCTATTAATGTATTTTGCTCTTCAAATGCCTCTTTTACCCATGCATAGTTATTTAACACCAAACATCACTAGATGACCGTTACTGGGTCACGGGTATATGCTGCTCTTCCAAATACGAACATATTTCATTATTCAATGTCAAAAAGCACACTTGTTCACATAAACAACAATCACATTGAAAAATTATTTAAGTATGAGGAACTGTCAGATACACAGTGATGGATACATTTTTGTTTGATCGGAGGTGGAATTTTATCTTTGGCAGCAAATATTTTCAATTTGTTTTCCTTAAAGTCAAAAGATTCACTATGTTCTTCCTGCAGAAAAGTCAGCAGATTCACTGCGTTCTTCCTGCGGAAAAGATATGTATTCAAAATGTTACATTTTTAAAAATTAGCAATTTTGAGCGCCTCATCAAGGAGACTTTAAAGGAAAATTGTTTTTTTTACCCCCGAGAATGCATGGAGATGAATTATACAATGACTACTAACAGCTGAGGTTTGGTGCCATTGTCTTGATTTGGGATAAAGCATCAGCAGTTTTATTCACCACTGCCTTTGCACTATCAATGCAACTGTCAACACAGATGTTTCAGTATGTCATAAGATTTAAAAGTCATCCAACATTTGGATATTTCAGTACTTCTTGCATTTGTTGCCAAGCATTCGCATGAAAGAAGATCTGTGATGATTGGTCCATGCTGACGCTGAACGAATTCAAGGAAAATAAGCAAGCTTAGCCATGTCTGTACATCTGTCTATCTGTTAGACAAAAGTGAGGTTCTGTAGAAAGATATTAACTCTGTTTCCTTGTTTAAAGCTAAAACTTTCTATCAGCAAGTTACTATATGGTTGGAAAGCAACAGTGTCCTGGGTTTGTCTTTTTTTTTTTAAACTACTTTTCAACCAGTAGACATTCAGCAATGGCAGCTGACTAAAGGCATTGCTTTATTAGTTTCTCAGGTCTTATGTGTGCTTCTCCAGTCAATATAATACAATAACCTACTTTGTAACATGTTTCAGTGACTGTCATTTTTAATTTGAAAAGTGTAACAAATGACTTTTAGCTTTTGATTTTGTTTTGTTTTGCAATATTATTTTTTGTTTATTCAAAATTTTCCCAGTTACATAGTTATATGTAATAACTATATAATTATATAACATTATCTCATATACTTTTACAACTATTATATTAACATGTGTTATTTCGCCATAAAATTAAAAAATATTATTTTTTTTTAATATTTAAAGACTCATTGTAGACCTTTATTAGGAAAATTAGAAGACTTGCTTTCTCAACCCAACTGCACAGTTTAACATCTAACGATGCTGAAAAAGAAATTGGAATAACAGAGTTCTCTGACTCATGGAAGTGAAGGATCTACTCCAAAGAAAATGAACTAAACTCTAAATAAGAAACAAAAGTATAATGAAATCTGTTCTTTCCCAGGCTTCAGAGATGTTAACATTTAACTGACTGTTATGCAATAGGACATTTTTGAATGGTATTATTGCATTTGTTCAGTTGTGGCATAATTTTGAGGTCGATCATTAAAGAAAAAGAACTGAATTTTTCAACCATAAATGTGATGAACTCTTTAAAATCCGAAAATTAGCTGTTATAGCTTTCAAACTAGATATGCAAAAGCCACCAAAGCATCTTACAAGGTAAATTGTCACAGTGGCTGGAGAGGACACACAATACTGAGAGAGTTTTAGCTTTTAAAGAGCATATTAACATCTACATTTAAAATATTCAATACTTCCCAAACAATTATTTGTCTCAAAATAATGTTGGCGATCAAACTGTCACAATAAAACTACCAGAAAGTATTTTTCTTCCTAAATCACAATAGGGCAAATTATTGACATCAACGAGGCTGAAGGAAAGATAGCTTTTGTCTTCTTTTCATTTCTTATGCGAAGCTTTTTCATTTGATTCAGAGTAGATTTCTCCTTTCCATAAATAAGAGACCGCTTTGAAATATCAGTTTCATTCTTTTCTCCAACTTTGGATATAGACAGTGTAATGGTGATGGAGAAAATGAGGCTTAGTCTCCTCCATCTCTGACAAATGTCCATCCTTCACAGTAAGAAACCTATATTATAAATATATATTTTATTTCATGGGAAATACTGTTAAATTTCATAATACTTACACTTTTATCTATGTGTGTGTATTTATAAAATAGGACAGAGAAATGTACTAATTCCAGCTGTGCTTCCATGTAGGCTCAAGACAAAATTCAAGGTTTCAAAACTAGAATGTATTGGACAAAAATGGGGTTACAGGGATTATAGCAGGGAAAATTAAAGATAACATGTCATTTTAGTAGGATTATGAAACACTTTAGCCTTTGGGTCTCATGAAAGGGTCTCATGGACCCTAGGGGCCCTTGACCATAACTTCAGCCTTGAAGAACGCTGGGTTAGGGGAATAATAGCTGTAATAACAACAACAAACAATCTAAAACCTCAGTAATTTCACATTATTAAAGTTTACTACTGCTTGCTCATTTAGCCTAATCAGGAAAAGGCTGTACTCCACACATTCATTTAGGAATTGGAGCTGATGGGGTTCTGCGTTGCCAATGTCTGCCTTCTGAGGTTGACCAGGGGAGAAAGTGGGAGTGGATAATTTTTTCAAGAAGTTTTTATGAGCCCAGCCTTTAAGTAAACTTCAACGCTTTGTCCACATTTCATTAGACATGGTATCCTCAGTTGCAAGGGAGGCTGGAAACATAGTCAGCTGTGTGCCAGGAAGAAAAAGATGCAGGTTTAGTAAATAGGAGGTCAGTCTTGAATATAGCACCTAATTTGATAGATTTCCTGTGAGAGCCTCTGAGTTGGAAAAGTGTAGGTATAAAGCATTGTACATATGTCAACAATATAAGAAAATCACGTCGGTGTAATGTAATTTCAATAACATTCAATAACATTTATTGTGCATGCATTATGTCCAAGCAGTGTCCTTTGTCCTGGATAAAGGGAGGAAGAATAGACGTAAAGGCCCTTGTAGAGCGTACTTCCTTATATGGGAGTAGGTGGTCAATAAAAAGCTAACAACTGGCAAAATAATTGTGATAAAAGAAACCACGAAGGGAGAAAAGAAAGTGGGAGTCAAAGAAAATGGGAGTCAATGACCCTTGGAGAGGGTCATCCAGAAGACCTTTCCTCTGAGATATTTGAGCCAAGAACTGAAGGATGAGAAGGATTCACAGGCGCAGAGCCCTGGGGAGAGATACTGAAGACAGAGAAAAGAGCAAGGTCAAATTGCCGAGGATGAGAACAGCCTAGAACGTTGTAGAAATAGAAAGGGTCCATGTGTTTTGAGAGGAAAGAGCAGAGGTTAGCAGTCTAGGGTATGTTGGCCCAGGTGGTCTGGGGCAAGAACACACGGGACTTTATAGTCCATTACAGAGAGTTGTGGCTTTAACTTAAGGGCAATGGAAAGCCAGGTGCATTTCATGATTTGATTTGTATTTCTCAAAGTTTATTCAGGTTGCTTAGTGGAGAATAGATTTGGGGAGCTGTAGAGTAGTAGATGACTATTAAGTCCAAGGTCATTGTGCTTCTGCATAATAATTTATGTCATTGCCCTGGACACCCTGAAGCAATAAGTCAATCTCAATATTCTTAAATTCAGTGTAGGCTGTTTTTAAAAATTATGTCGTTTATTTTCTGTCATTTATTTTACAGCTCGTAGGGGCCATGTGTTATCGTAATTGTGATATTACTGGTGCCTAATTCAAATGGAATTGCAGAAATGATTTTTTCCTAAAGATTTTTTTTTAAACAATCAGTGCTCTCACCATTAATACAACGACAAAAATACATTTTCAATTCTCAGAACTGGAATTTCTCTCAACGTTGTCTAGCATGAGTTATAAAAATGACAAATCTTCGCCTTCAAGCTAGAGAAGAAAATACTAACTACAGTCCCACAAGAATCATAGCAACAGCCATGCAAGGCTGAAGCATTCTCATCAAAAAGGAGATAGTGAGTAGCAATGCTGACCATTATGAAAAGTAGTAAAAAGGATATAATAAAGAATCCAGATAACTGGGGTAGGCAAGCTTGGTGGGTGGGTCTCTTCAATACCAATAAAAGTGCTTAACCGTGACAGCCAATCTGAGTAATTCTATACAAAACTGTTCTTTTCTTGTACATAGTAGGTATTACATATACATTTCTTGAAAGAATAACCAAATATCCATTGATTTAGATGAAGGAAAAAAATCTCTGCCAGGAGGAGGCCTGACCCAAGTAGACTATGTTTCCTCATTTCTATTTCTTTCATGGATATTGCATGCAGGTATTTCTTTCTGTCTTTCTTTTCCAAAAAAGCAAAAGAACTGTTTTCAAAACAGTTATACAAAGGAATTTGTATCTCGATTCAAAATTTATTACCACTGGTATTCTACTAGTGTCCTGCAATAAAGTGAGTCTAAGTAGGTGATATACCTAAATTGTAGGGGGGCCAATCCAGGACTTTCAGATTCAACAGATCAGCGCACATTGCTGTTTAAAAACAAACACACAAAAAATTCAATACTCTCTTTAGTAGAAAAAACAAAAAAACCTGTAGTGACGATAAGTACCCTAGTAAAATCAGTCTGCGGTTATGGATTTGGTGCGTTCACACGCACAGATGCACTAGGAAGCACACTTAGGTACACACGGACATACACGCACCCATGGTCTTAATATCCAGGACTAATTCTATCCAGAAAGAGCGCTACCCTTTCATATTTCAGCCCTAGACCATTATTGAGTGGTGTCTTATGAAACATTTCTAACTTTGTAAGATTTTTGATTTATCACTAATACCCTAGTAGCAAAAAGTAATTAAAATTCACAATCATCTTTTATATTGAATACCATGTGTCTCCAAGATAAATCATAGCCTCTGATGCTCTCACCCATAAATAAGAGAAAATCGATTCAAAGTAACTGAGATGATAGGGATGTGTATTGTTTCAAAAGAGCAAGAAACCCAGAGAAGTGCAACTCCAGGCGAGGTGAGTACCGTGCCCCAGTGATATTCTTAAGGACTCACGGTTCTCCATGGTTCTATTCTGCTCATCATAGAGTCAGCATTTTCTTACCTTAGCGTCTGTCAACATCACAAGTTGCCCACCACACATGGTCCCAAAGGCGCCAACACAAACATGACCACAACTTGAGCTGGGAAAACTGTATGCCTTTTGTCTATTTAGTATCAAGGAAAACATTCTCAGAAGCCCTCAAGTAGGCTCACCTTTATGTTACACTGGCTGTAATCAGACAAAATAATTGTATCTAGAAGAGATGGAAGTTTACCCAAACCTTGAATTATCTATGGATACATTTTACAAAAACATCTGTTGTCTGATTATAAAGAAAATGAGTAAAATTTTTACTTGGTTATTAGATGAAGTAATGACATGGGGAGGTTTTTTAAAATGGCTTCTTGATAAAAATCCTGTAGTAATAATATTACATTATGTAAATTAACATTTCAGTCTTAACATTATCATGCACTTTTTATTTAATCATTTAATTTCCCCTCGTACGTTTTATAAGGCACATTCCTGAATAATTTAATGGTATCTTACTCAACCTCATTTTAAGTCCTAAATGCAGAATAAGACTAATTGTCTTTTTCTCAATTTTTAAGATCCTGACTTTAAGGACCTTGGAGTTTTGAAACCATTACCAGGTTGGTAAAAGAGATATTTAATACCGTTCAGAGGCCTTTGTTTTCTGCTATGATATATACTTTCGGTTTATTACTCAAGCTCCATTTTTGTATGTTTGTTTGGCATTTCGTTATTTAGTGTGTGAGTTTGAGATGGGCGGCCCTGAAGGCATTGTGGAGTCTATACAAATTATGAAGGAAGGCAAAGCTTCTGCTAGCGAGGCCGTTGATTGCAAGTGGTACATCCGAGCACCTCCACGATCCAAGGTCAGTCTCAAGGTGAAATGCAGTTTGACAGTTGGCCTGCCAAGTGTCTCCAGCGTGCACTGCTTTGAACCAACTGGACATGCTTCATTCATTTCAGAGTGCAATCATAAGCTATCATTTTCTTTTAGTTTTGAATTGCAAATCGCCTTCCTCTGTTTAGTGTAACTTTCAAGGTCATAAATAATATGGAGAGGATGTTGGAGAGCTCATTGGATAACCTGGATAAGAGACTCTGGGGTAAATCTACCTCTCTGAAAAGTGCATTGAAATGTCACATATAAGCTATGGTTCTGAGCATAACTTATGTCCTTATTGTCAGTATCTGTAGTTTACTTGCTTTTTAACCTAAAATCATATCTATGGAAGAAATTGTCCAGGGCTCACAAAGTCATGTGTCTCTGGAATATAAAATAAACCTGCAGTAGGGCTGAGGGACAGACAGTGGTGATCAGGACCATGAAAAAGAGACAGCAGGTCCTTAACTGCCTATTAAACTCCTTGATGATCATCATGAGAAAATGTTGGTCCGGCATCACCAAGTCCTCCATTTTCTTCATAATATGCCCCAAATCTAGATTTTATGTTGATTACCTTGATTTTTTTTAATTTTATTTTTTGGCCACGCTGCACAATGTGTGGGATCTTAGATCCCCGACCAGTGATCAAACGCGCATCCCCTGCGGTGGAAGCGTGGAGTCTTAACCACTGGACTGCCAGGGAAGTCCCTGATTACCTTGATTTTTAAATGTTGACGATAAATTTTAAAAGTGGGAAACATTAGACGTATTAAACTAAATATATTGTGGGCCAGATTCAGACTCAGATCACTGTTTTGGAAACACTTGTTTAGAACAACCCCATTCATTCTATTATGGATGTATCTTAAGAAATATTGGGATGAGTAATTTTGTGCCAGTAGCCGTCACAGGTTTAGAGTGTCTGTTATTTGCTTATTCTCCCTTTATTGTCATCCTTCATTTATAGAATATAGTTACAACCAAGCTTTACTGATTTATTAGATTTGGAGTTGCCCATTTATTGAGGTTGAAACAGTTTGTTATTTAATTAATTGACTTAGTGATGCTATAAACTCTCAAGCACTGTGCTGAGGAAATGAAAAACTACGCTGTCCTCCTGTTTCCAGTTTAATCCGTAGACAACTATGTATCAAAATAATCCATGGAATATGACGAGATCATTATGGTATTTATAAGGTGTAGTAGAGTGAGGGAAAGGACCACATATAGCTGGTGAGGAAAATCAAGGGTGGAATCAAATTGCATTGCAGGGCGTCCTCTGAATCTTAATGAGAAATGGTGCTCTCAGGTAGACAAGGTGGGAAAGACTTTCCATGTAGAGCGAATAGCATCTGGAAGGTCATAGGATCATAAGAGAGCATGCTTTTTCAGGAATTCAAGGAACGGCATGTGACCAAATGAAAGCAGAACTATGGAGGTGAGTGGTTACGCTGAAGGGCTCTGTCCATTCCCCTGAAGAGCCCAGATTTATCCTGAGTGCATTAGTGATACATGGAAGAGTGTGAAACAGGAAAGTGATGTGATCAGATCTGCATTTTTGAAGAACAGATTTTCCCTGTCTAGAAAAGACAGAGGTGTTAACACCTCAAGCTATAGATACAAAAGAATTTGGTGGCTGGATATTTAGGGTGAGGGAAAAATAAAACTCATGTCTGAGGGAGTTGGTATCTCAGGAAGTATTTTTGTCCTTCTTCACTTGATTGCCCGTGAATATGTCTTTGGGGTTCGCATATAATTTGGAAGTGTGGAACACTTTCCCCAAGCTTCTGGTTATGGAGATTCAGACCATGGTCCAAGTTCCAGCTTTGCCACTGCAGGTCTCTTTGCATCTGAACAAGTCTTTAAAAAGTTAATTGCATTATGAAGAAAGACACAGTGATTCCTCCTTCAAAAAAAATCCAAGGCTACTGGTGACATAAAACCCAACCCACTACAAAGATAATGTGAGAACTAGATTGCAGTTGATTATGCTCCCTTACATAATCTGTGGGTTCACATGTGCTATTTATTTTCCTTAAACTCTATGAGTGAAAGATTTTATAGATTCTTTTTCAACAGGGAATATTTGAGTCCCACCTCATGGTCATAACTAGCACCTTTGTCACCTCAGTGTCAAAGAGACAGTTTCTATGGAATTGCAAACACACAACCATTTCCTTCCAGCTGGTGAATAGACTGTCTTCTGTACAATTGCAGAACAACAATACCCAGTGTACCTGCCTGTTACAGAATTTGGCATTCTGTGACCCAAAGGGGAAACCGCCTGCAGAGCTGGACAAAGCCGCCTGCAGAGCTGGCTCTATTGTGACAGACTTTCTCTGTTAAATTAAAGGTTAGGGGATAGGAAGTGGCTTTGAATAACTGTCGAGAAAAGCAAGAACTGGAGATGACAGCCTATGTGGGCTTTCTATTTATATGGAGTTCCTAGCAGCCTCGGAGAACAGACTATCAAAGCGCAAGTTAAACCTGAAATGGCTCATGTGAATATTTGAATGATAACTAGTGACGGAAACATATTACACAATGAAAGTGCAAAATAGCTTACTGGGGTTCTATTAAAATTTACATCGAGGGTATATTGCTTCTCAGCCTCTTCACAAACAGAAAATACAATATCTGATATTTCCTTTGTTTGAGAATTGTAATACAGATGATCGCCTTTAATTAGAATGCGATTAACCCAGATTTCTTAGAAACTGGAATACCAGAGCCAGAAAGAAAGTTGGAAATACGTTACTGACGTGTCCTTTAACAGATGAATACGTTGAGTCAGGATAGTGAAGTTGGTTAACGATGGGATGTCGAAATATGCCTCTGTAAGCAACGCTTTGGTTTTCATACAGATTCTAGAGCAAGGGTGGTAGGAGAGTATTATGGTGTCTAGTTCTGGATCTGGTCCAGGAAAGAATCATTAGAGAAGAATGTTGGATGAGCCCATCGTGGTAACAATGTCAATTTCATGAAGGCTGAGACTTATTTCTCTCTAGATACCCAGTACCAAGAAAAATCTGTCATTCAGTTAAAACGCGTGGAAAAAATAAACTGATGTATACATATCTAGAAAAATGGACATGGTGACAATCTTCAAGCATATGAAGAACTGTTAGGAGACAGAAATAAGAGGATAAGGCTTAATCTGCATGTTTTCAAGTACTGCAATTTATTTGTATGCTTGAATCTAGAGAAATATTCAATATAAAGAAGGTTTTTGTTTTTTATTTTAATAATGGAGATGCCCAAAGATCAAATGAGATTCCATGGGAGGAATCCAAGTAAAATTTGGCAGGGATTTTATATAATAATTAAAAAGTCAAGTAATTTTTTGGCATAGATAATATTAAACTCCTTTTCAGACCAAAACTTGATGAATCTATGATAAGTAACTGCTTAAATATTTGATTAGTTAGTAAAAGGGCTGAAGCCAGGTCTCCATGTCCTGACTCGAAGTCCAGTGTGATGTCACAAAACCACACTATTTGGGGAAATTGTCAAATTTGTTAAGACAAGAAAATAAATAAATCAAAAGACTTTTAAAAGTGTATACATGAAGATAATTAATTTAATGATTAAGGTCTTGGGAGAATAAAACTAGCTTTTATTAATTACCCATCATTTAAAACTTCAAATTAATTTTTAAATGTTACTTAATTCAAAATACTTTGATAAAAAACAGAAAAACTTGACAAATACAATAAATCAATCTTTTATAGCGAAGTTGAGTTTTCAGCCTCATATGACCTTAGCAAAAAAACACAGTCCAGCTCACCAATATTTCTTTTTTTGTTTGTTTGTTTGTTTTTTGCGGTACGCGGGCCTCTCACTGCTGCGGCCTCTCCCGCTGCGGAGCACAGGCTCCGGACGCGCAGGCTCAGCGGCCATGGCTCACGGGCCCAGCCGCTCCGCGGCATGTGGGATCTTCCCAGACCAGGGCACGAACCCACATCCCCTGCATCGGCAGGCGGACTCTCAACCACTGCGCCACCAGGGAAGCCCATATTTCTAACCTATAGATAATATATGGGCATTGTTTGAAGCTGCTCAGTTTGTGGTAATTTGTTATGGGATCAAGGAGAAAATTAATGCAACAGGCAAAGGGTAGCAACAATAATTGTTGACAATGATAAGTTTAGGGATTCTAAAGATTGAGTCTGCTCTTATTATCTCCAAAATGAAAATAAAAATTGGGTAAACAGATTGAAAATCTTAACTGATTAGATAACTACCAATGTTATGGTTCAACTTTGTTTTTAAATGAAATCTCAGTTTTGTAACATCAGATTTTGGAGGGTCACTCAGATGGACCTGAAATATTTTGATACTTGTCTGTGCATGCCAGAAAACCATTTTAATATGGCTGTATCTGGGTGTGTTGTGTGGGGTGTGTGTTTTTTCAATAGTATGATGTTCTGGTTTTTTCCTCCAAATAAAGTGCTACCCTCTAAATTCATGGGATATTCTACCTAAAATTATAAGGCCTGGCAAGTCCAGCCACAAATAAAAAGCAACCACAGAAATCCTGGGTTACACGCTTTTTAGAATGTAGCTTTAGTTATCAAAGTGTAAAGCAATATGGAAACCATGGTTAACGTTTTTCAGACTGTGGTGTATTTAATTTGTATTTATCATGGAGAAAACGTTTCTGGCAAATCTTAAATAATTGCGCCAAACAATGTTTGTATTTTGCATATCATTGTGACATGAGAGGAGAGAGCCGGTTGAATGGTTGGTATTACACATTTGTAAGTATATTAACTTAGTAAATCGTTAGCTAGATTTACTTGCTTTAAGTATACGAAAGGGATTCTGCTGTCTACATTAGTGTGATTTGGAAGACAGATATCACTAGAAATTGTTTATGTGTTCTGAAGCCTCCCACGTCCTATTCAATAAATCATTTTGTCAGCTCCAACTCTTTGTGATTGATTAGAAAGAAGAATGCCTCAAAATGATTCACGGAGAGGAGATTGTAATCTGACTATTTTACTGGAGTTATATATGATGCTGTTTATCACTTTCTCTTTTCTTCAGCAGAGAGACTAACGCGCTTTCTGTGGTTTTCTACCTTGAGTGAAAACATTGTCATATGGCATTCTTCCCCTTAGTGATATTACGGCACAAGGTTTAAGCGGATGAGATGTCATCTAAATCCTAATGTAGGGAGGGTTTTTATACGATATATACTATAGCTAGTGTGGGAAAACTTGAGCACTTTTCTGGCTAATGGCATTTGGCTTTTGCAGCAACACCTCTGTGCCCAGTAAAGCTAATACCCACTGGAATATTTTACTTCTTTTTTTAAACTATTAAAAAAAATTTTAATGATTGAATGCTTCAGAAGTGAATATATAAAATCTAGTGACTGTAATCGTTCACTTCCTCTATGAATAGTATTCTGTCTAATAAGAATAGTCTTTCGATACAGAAGGTTCTTCGACTTCAGCCATTGCCCTTCATGTAAGAATGCAAACCATTCACCTCCCGTGGAAGTTCACACTCTCTAGAACTGTCAAATGAGAACACATGGGCCGAATATGCAAATTGTCTTTCTAACTACAGCAGTATTCTTCTATAAGATAATCTTATTTTTAAAGAAAATTTAAGACAGCCATTTACTTCAGAGAGACACATTTATTTTCTGTGAATGTTATTCATATCTCAATCGTCAATATGTTTCTTAGCCCCTTTAGAAATGCTTATTTGTCGATTTTGTTGGAGTTTGTTTTTATTCAAGACTATAACATTCTTTCTGGAATATCAGTCTTTGAAAATTTTCAAAAAATTTATATGCAGCTGCAAAGTTTGATACTAAGGAGAAAAGTGTCAGGCATATCTGAGTTCAATACCAATCTATTACTAAAG
This sequence comes from Grampus griseus, assembly GCF_964374135.1. NCBI lineage: Eukaryota > Metazoa > Chordata > Mammalia > Artiodactyla > Delphinidae > Grampus > Grampus griseus. Next base: position 83,534,766 of record NC_139006.1, on the reverse strand, counting down.
GGCCTGTGTCACTTTGAGAAAGTTACTTAGCTTTTCTAAACCTTGGTGTGTTTTTTCATTTTAAAATAGTTATTATAATAGTGTGTATTACTGTTGAGAGATTTGAGTGAAATAATGTGTTAGCTCAATGTCTTAAGTTATTGCCAGTACACGACGCAAATACTAAGTTAGTATGTTAAGTTGTGTTTCTGAAATAATTGTTCAGACATGTTCGGCCACTGAATCACTCATCCTGAAAATGTCACAGGATCAAATATCTTTCTTTCTTGAATTAGTCAAATGATTACTTTATTTTTCTTTCTGTGGAGATGCTGTTTGCTTTTTATAGCTTTGTAAGAGCATTGGAGGGAGGGGTTTTCAGTTACCCTACTCAGTGTTTTCTCCTGTTAGTAACTATGTACGTTTACAATTGTAATTGCATATTCTTTTGAGGTCTAATAAACTATGTTGGAGTCATTGTATAGTATTTGAGAATATAGATATATATTTGATTTTTGTTGCATTTAACAACTTTTTTACTTTCTAAGAATACCTAGATTTTATAGGTATTTACATTTTTTATATTTTTATAGTGTTTTCAATTTGTTTACTTTTATTCAGGATGGGGCTAGTGAAGAGCTCTTTAAAACAAAAGTTTAGGATTTTAATACTACTTAAGGCTTTCACGTTGCTTTACTTATTTTCCTTGAGCAAAAGCTATTTTGTCTCCTGTGCTCCAGCTTCCTGGTAAAGGTCATCTAACTACAGACCCAGTTCCTTTTTACAAATCCTTGTGAAAATTTGAAAAACAAACCAGTTAGTAGAAACTTGGAAGGTTTAACATTTTCAGATATGCCTTCCTAGGGTGGACAATTTGGAATTTTCTGGATAATTTTCAGGAATGTAACATTTGGTTGGGAAGAGTGCATCCAAGATGGGCTACATGAGTAATATTTGAACTTTTCATAGAATAAAACAAAGCAATGACGGAGGAATGAAGAACAGGCAGGCTTTCCTAGGCTGTATGTTTTATAAGATCGCAGTAATGGCAGTTAATTTAAAGTCAGTATCAAAGTATTTGGGAATTTTGGGATAGCTTCCAACTGAGATGTTACAGATTGCATATACATGAAAACCTGCTCACCATGCAAAGCATAATGAAACTACAGTGCTTTCCATTGTTTCTTAGTTTTGTCCATTTCCCCCTATGTTTCTCTTTTTGTTCTTCCTCCTGAGAGTTATGTGACGATTTCCTGCCATGGGACTCACATTTTATTCACACTCAATTCCTTATGAGTCTGCAGCATATGACGTATATGCTTTTATGTCACAGTTTAGAGTTATAAATACCTTGTTTTGAAAATGATTGCATGTCATTTTCTACTGCAAATAATAAAATGTCAATTATTCTATGTAATTATCATGACTTACGGCACTCAAAACAAAGTCTGGGGTATAGGTGCCCAATGAATGTGAGACAGATGCTGAAAAAATGAAGTTAATAAAGAAAACAGAATTTCCAGTCAGTAGGTCATTAAACGTACATCTGTGCAAATTTTATGGAGTGAGTGCTTAACATACACAGCACAGGGTGTAACACTGCGAATCAAATAAGTACACCACCACCCCAGCTTTTCAGGAACACACAGTTTAGCAAAAAGTACATATAACCTGTAACTAAAGCTTAAAATATGTTCAGAATACTTTAGCACAAAGGGAGAATCATGCCGCCGTGGTTGGGGAGGGGGAGGGCTGAACATTCTTTTTTTAATATGATTATTATATGTTACAGGTGTACAGCATTATAATTTACCACCTGTGTACTCTGCAGAGTGGTCACCACCACAGGTCTAGTTACCATCCATTCCCATACAGTTGACCCCTTTCACCTGTTTTGCCCACCCTCAACTCACTTCCCCTCTGGTAACAACTAATCTGTTTTTTCTGTCTAAGAGTTTGATTTTGTTTGTTTGTTTTATAGATTCCACATATGTGTGAAATCATAGCGTTTGTCTTTCTCCACCCGACTTACTTCATGTAGGCATAATACCTTCAAGGTCCATCCATGTTGTCACAACTGGCAGGATTTTGTTCTTTTTTATGGCTGAGTAGTAATCCATTATACATAAATATTTATCATTGGTTGAATTAATTGTTTGTGATTTTTAATGCATATTTGTGCAGAGTCAAATAATATCTGATGCTCTTAAAACAGTATGTCTGAAGCAGTATAATATTGTGGAAGGATTATGGACTAGAGAGTTGGAAGGAACTTGTGTCTAATTTGCAATTTATACCATCCGAGTCTGCATTTCCTGAACATGACAATAAAATGTGCCACTTTATAGAGCTGTTGGGAGTATTTAACAGTAATCTATAAAGTAGGTTATACATACGGTACTTTTTACTCATTAAGTGTTAATTTAATTTTTATTTACGTGGACTTAAAATGCCTTGACCCTGTTATGGTGAGAATGATCATAGATTAGCTGTGCTTTTAAAAATATTCTGAACCTCAAAAATGAAGCAGCATAGTTATGTGAAATAATCTAAACAAAGTAAAATCAGAGACGGTCTTTTGAAACCATTTCTGGTTTTGTTTGATATTCGTACAAATTATTTATTTCCCTGAATTTTTGGAAGTGGATTGAAGCCACGGATCTATAACAAAAATGTATCAGGAATATTTAAAACACATTTGTGCTGATTAAAATAAAACAGTGTGTAAGTATGAAAACTAATAACTGATTCCAGATAAGTTATGAGAAGAAACAAGGATCATTTGTGTAAAAATACTCAGCTATGGGAAATGGTACATTTACCTCAAGAAAGGACAATAACATTTGAAAACAATTTTAAACACAAGTTGATCTGAGTCATACATCTTTACTTTCCACAGGGAAAAAATAATAAGATTGATTGCAATCAAGACTGTCTTGTGAGACAGAAAGAGAAAGGAAGTTCTGGTGCTTGGTGAACTACTCTCCTATATTCATTCTGGGAAATTATCCTCTCTTTGTTGTTTTACAGATCTACTTACGATTCTTGGACTATGAGATGCAGAATTCAAATGAATGCAAAAGGAATTTTGTGGCGGTGTATGATGGAAGCAGCTCCGTGGAGGATCTGAAAGCCAAGTTCTGCAGCACCGTGGCCAATGACGTCATGCTCCGTACAGGTCTCGGGGTCGTCCGCATGTGGGCGGACGAGGGCAGTCGCAACAGCCGGTTTCAGATGCTCTTCACATCCTTTCAAGAACGTAAGAATCTCTGCACTTCACTGTTTATCCTTCGAATGTGTCAGATGATGCAAATCTCATAAACGGTTGATGGTGTTTTCTTCATGCAGTTTGAGCACAGCAGGCTGCGCCTTAGTAAGTTGTTCACATCGCTGAGATTCCCTTTCCTTCGCTTTGGTCCAGGGACAGGAGAGTTACATGTTACCTTTTGATTACCTATATCGGCATATGCATCATAGCCTTGCTTAAGACACTTCACAGTATTCAATTGGGAAATGATGAATTTTGTTTGTCGTTTGTTTAGCTCTAACCAAGCTATGGAACTGAGGCAGCAGCTTCCAATGAAGTTTAAGTCTTAAAAACCTGCATAGAAATATTTGGTAGGTTCTCTTTAGTAAGCTTCTCTTGCCGTCCCATTGATTTCAAATAGGTCTGTGACTACAGAGCTCCCATTAAAGTAGGCAAAGAGGGAGAATTGCTTGGGAAGAGAGTAAATAGAAAAAGTTCCAGAAAATAGTTTAAACGGCTCAATGGATGACACCCAGAGTTATGGGCAAAGCACAGAAATTTTAGAAAATCCTGTTCTAACAAATAATGAATTATATTAATAGATATATGTTTGAACTGTTCTTTAGAAGCTTTGAATAATTCATGTTTAATAAATTTATACAAATGAAAAATAAACCTAAGAAATTCAGCTTTAAGGAATCAGTCCTTTACCATTTGAAACTATACATTTTTTTAAAACAGAAAAGACAATGTTTTTGAAATGTCAAGGATTTCTCAGTGATAGAGCAGTCACTGTTTTTTCAATTCATAAATGTTAAATGTATTAGACGATTACTTTGTATCATAAACGAATAGTTTGCGCTTTAAGTTGCTCTTTAATTACCCAGTTGGAGAATTCTAGGGCCCCAGAAGTACTGAATGTCACTCAGTCTTTCTATATCTTGATACCATCACAGAGTATGTTAAATCTCCCACCCAAGATTATTGCAGATTTCAACAGCACGTTGCTATCTATGTCTTCATTTCAGAAGTTGATCAAAATGTTAGAACGAGTGCATCTTTATTTCAGCAAGGTATCTGGCCAAAAAACCCTCATCATTTTCTTGTTTGGAATTTGAAGAAATTCAGGCTGTAAGATAGCACATTTGGTGTTTTCACCGATGATTGCTTTACCATATCCGGTCGATTGTGCCTTTGGTGAGGCTCAGAGTGTACCTTATTCAATATTTTTGTCTGTCTTGGATAATCACAGATTGAGAACTTTCTAATTTAACACATACGGAAGTTCTAGTTAATATGTAATATAATCGAGTTTTTAAAACTATCACAAAAATATGCAGTTTTTATCAAAGCTATGCCATAAAATGTAGTAAGGATAAATTAAAATATGTATTCTTACGTTTCATATATCAAGTAAAGAAACTCTGACTCCTAGGACTTCCTAAGGTTTTATTGCATTCAAACTCAACATAAGCCAATAATTTTTTAAAGAATTGACAAAAAATATCTAAGGCAGTATTGGCTTATATTAAGGAAAATGCAATAAACAGCTCAAAGAAGATACTCCTGTAGGAAGCTGCACTGGTCAAAATGCAAATTGCATAACCTGTTCTCTTCTGGGTGTTATTACTGAGGAGCAGAGTCATCAGTTAGAAGAGGCTGACCGGGATGCAGAAGCATCTGGAATCATGGGAGAAGGGCAAAGGAGAAGGAATGTTTATCTTACAGATTTCTTTTTTTCAAAATGTGATAACTACCTTAGACTTAGGTGGGTGATATAGATTAATGTTTGAGAGGTAAGATTAATGTTTGTTAAATTAATTATAGGAAACTATTTGAGTGTAATTTAGGAAGAAGAAACGTCTAGATCGTAGGAGCTGCAATATTCCAAAATTGAATGGGTTCCCACAGAGGCTATTCCACAGAAGGCTATATGAGAAATGGGTTCTCATCGGGCGTGAATGGTGTAGGGGAAGTGTCTAGGTTGGATAGGGGAAAAGGAAGACTAGCTAACGTCTAAGGTCCCTTTCATCTCGAAGATTAAGACCTGTGAGACTTTGAAATTCTGCTTATATAAGAAATGGTGAATTCTATCATACTGGTAAAATTCTGCTTATATAAGAAATGGTGAATTATATCATTAGAGATATTTTTGAGCTAAAAGACAGAGTTTTCATTCTGTAATTAAATGATCTCTGGAAGTCATTCAAGTGGGTGAACTTTCAGTGACTAATCCAGAAGAAACAGGGTATTCTCCCTAAGAAAGCCACTTAATGTTCCTACACAATGGAGGGACGATCACGCTCATCTGAGTGAGTATTACGTAGCAGTTTCCATGATTATCTCATAAATTTACAGGAAGCTTTGATTGAAACAAATTTATCCTCTGTGTCATGTTGCCTATGCAGTTTTGTGATGATATTTTGTTTTTTCTGCCTTGACTAAAACTGTGCAGAATTCTACTATTCCATGCCTACGATCAATCAAAGTCAGCGTGTGATGGAGTATATGGGTATAGACTAAGTATTTTTGCTTTGAAATCAAGGTATTCCCGATAAAAGATGAAAAGTTTCAAAACAACAGGAAGTAGACTTCAATCAATTCTTTTATTCAGAAATGAGTGATTCTAATCTTTATTCCACATACACACACATATGGAATAAAGATTAGAGATGTGAGTCAATGACCAGCTTTTTCTTACTCAAATAATGAGAAACCACCTTGATATTTTTCTTGGTTCCTCTGTTTATTAGGTGGTATCCCCAAGTGCAGTGTTGAAAAGTGCTTAGGGCATAATCAACACTATTCTAATATCTGTCAAAACGTCTTATATTAGGACCATAGGATATTTTTAGGAGTTAGATAAGAGCTTAGAAGCCATCTATTTCTATCTCAAACATTTTATGAATTCAAACAGAAAAAGAAAAGACCCAGGGAAGTTAACTGACTTTCCCTGAATACCCTCAACACCATGCTTAATGATTTGAAAACAGCACGGAGGCAAGAATGTAAGACCTGACTAATGGATGCAAGTGGGAATATATTTTCAACTCATTTTATTTTTACATTTGTATCTGAATAAATTACAGTAAAGGGAAAGGATGAGTGTATAAGAGAGAGGCGTAGAAATTCTTACTGTGAGTCATCCCACTTTGAGGTTTCACAGGCACCTTAGAAGAATTTTAAAAGTCTGGATTAAATGCCAACATTTGCAACAATGAAAACTATCCTCTAATATAATGGGAGGAATATAAGATCACTGAATTGAGAAGTATTTACCTTCAACTGTGTCATGAGAAATAACATCTTCCCTAGATAGGTCCTATAAATATCATACTCCTGCCCCTACTGTCTTGCTAACTCTTCACCTCAGCCTTTTCTCAGCTCTGCCTGAGATTGCTGCCCTGATTAATGGTATCACAGTGCTGTTGGCTGCTGTTAAAAAAATGTTTAGAACAACTTTGAAACCTATCAACTAGAGAACAAACAATCAGTGTTATCACCAAATAGGCACTGCCTTACTTCATTAGATTATAGTCTTTTTAATACTTCAAATGGCATCTTGTACTCAGATTACTCAGAATGCTCAGTCCACTCTTAAATAATCTATACAGTGGAGACGAACACATATATGGGCACCCGAAAAAGACCTCAAATTTTTAGGTATTAATTTTGGATAGTATTCTCTACGAAAGATGACTTATGTAAACTTTAAATATATTCTGAAATGAAGAGGAAAACGTATTAACCACTGTGACTAATTTGCTTTCTTGGGTCAAAAATCAACAATTATGAGAATCAGGTTAGAAACACAGCTGAGGATAAAGAAGAATGAATCCAACTTGAGATAAAGACGGAATAGTTTGAATAATTCTCACATTGATCTTGAAAGTATGCTATATTTTATTTTAGTGACTCAATTTAAGATTGCCTATAAGAATAGAGTTTTACACATTTGCATCACTTTTCATAAAGACGTTGGTCTTGCTCTAAAAAATCATCTAAAATTTTTGGAATTCATTATGGTTAGTGTAATTTCAATGTTGAGCATACTTATACATGAAAACGCATGATCAGTTATGATAGAACTGTATATTTAAGTATTGTATATGTATAATGGAGACATTCGTGAAATGGACCTCTTCACATTGAGTCACAAGCCAGATCTTCTGATCCTGCCTTTTCCTGAACACACCGTGAATTTGCGGTAACTAGGATGAATGAATACAGTAGTGATGTCTCATTGTGACTTCTGAAGTTCTACCTTCAGCTGCTCTTCGGCTCTTATTTACACCATGATAAAATCTCAATCACTTAATGCTTGATTAACGGGCAGCCTATTTCTGTTAAAAACAGACATGTAAGTAAAAAGAGATGAAAAGAAAATTGTTCATTTTAAAGATGTAGGAACAATGTTTACAATAATTTGCTAAAATGAGACTTTGTATTTCATTTCATATCAATTTATGGCAAAAGGCCATAGAGCCTAAACTACAGATTTATTTACAGTAAAGGAATATACATACAGTAATATTTAATTTTAAAGAGGAGTTGAATTGAAGGATTCTGTGGAAGGCACAGAATCCTACAATATCATATTGTAATTAAATTACATTCTATGGCAAAAGTTATTTTGCAGGTGTAAATAAGGTCTTAGTCAATTGATTTTGAGTTCATCAAAAGGGAGATTATCTTGGGTGGACCTGACCTCGTCAGGCGAGCTCCCCAAAATAAGGTGAAGCATGAGTCAGAAAGACTGCTGGCCTGGAAGAAGAAAGCAGACAGGTATGTTGTGAACTGCCTGCCTGTTACAGGGGTGAACTCTAGGAGCTGAGAACATCCCTAGCCATTGACTAGCAAGTAAATGGGGACCCCAGTTGTATAACTGCAAGGAACTGAATTCTACCAACAACCCGAATAAGCTAGGAAGACAACCCTGAGAATCAGATGAAAACCACAGCCCCAACCGATGCCTTGATTTCACCTTGTAAGATTCTAGCAACAGATCCAGTACTTGGGCTTCTGAAATTGTGTGATAAAAATTGGGTGTCGTTTTAAGATATTAAAATTGGGGTGATTATTACACAGCAATAGAAAACTATTGCAGATTTTGGTACTGTATGTGAGATGCTGCTATAACAAATACCTAATAGGTGGAGACAGGTTTAGAATCAAGCAGTGATCACAGGTTGGTTGAATTTTGAGAATAATGATAGAAAAAGCCTAAATTGCCTCAGACAGGTGGTTAAAATATACCTGGACTTGGAGGGCTGCCAGTGGGGCTCAGATAGAAGTGAGGAGTATTTATTAGAAACTGGAGGAAGGGCGATCCTTGTTTTGTAGTGGCAGAAAGTGTAGCGAAATTGTGTCCTGCAGTGATGTCAGAAGGCAGACTTGTAAGTGACAAACATTGGCTCTATAACTAAGTAGACTACTGAGAAAAGTGGTGGAGGTATAGCCTGGTTTCTCTTGCTGCTTATAGTAACATGAGGAAGGGGAGAAATAAATCTAAAGAATTATTAAACTAAAAGGAATTAGGACTGGATGGTTTTTAAAGCCCCAGCTTCTTCAGGTGGCAAAGGTGTTAAAAGATAGAAATGACGCTGAAAATACGGCAGAGAGAAAAGGCTGAATATGACTGTATAACCTTTGCTCAACCATCAGAAACATCAAAAAATCTCAGTGTTTAGTAACTAAAAGGCCCTTCAAAGAAGAGGTTAAATTTGGACCTTATAGATCCTCTAAGTCAAGCTAGAGGGTCTCCAGGAGGAGAAGGGCAATGACCCTCAGCCATTACAGTGGTAACCAAGGGAGCAAAAGGATTCTCTCAAATAGATTTATGGGTGGAGTATTTGTCTAAGAGAACAAAGCCCAGTGAATTTCAAGCAAGACCCACAAGCCTCTTGAGAAAATTATTTCAGCAGAAACACTGTCGGCTTGGACTGAAAGGGAAGGAGAGAACCAAATGAAAACAGTTCTCAGAACCCTAAAGCTCTAGTGGCCTGAAGCAATCTGATACTACCACTCAGCTGCATATACATGTTACTTTTCATGAGAAAAGAAGGATGACTCAGGGAGCAGAACTGAGAGCCTGGAGAGCAAAGTCCACAGCTACAGAGGCATAGTCCTAGAACTGGAAATATAATCAAGAAAAATCCAGCATTTACCCTGCTGGATTTCAAGACTGTTGTGGACCAGTGACGCCTATTTACTCTTCATTCTCCTTTGAACCAGAATCTCTGTAACTATTTTCTGATGCCTGTCTAACCATTGTGTTGGGAGTTTGGGGAAGGTGGCTTGTCTCTTTGGTTTCATGGGTCCACATGGAGAGGAACTGTACCTCAGGAACTGAAGTCCAGACTCCTTCAAGGACTGCCCCCAGGAGCCCTGTCTGCACAATATTTAGGTGACTTAGATGGTGAGATTTCAGACTTTGAGCTGGTGAGATTTAGGACTTTGAGTTGATGCTGTAATAAAACAATACTCTTGGGAGTCTTGGGAAAGTATGAAAGTATGGGTTCATTTCTGGGCTCTCTGTTCTGTTTCATTGATCTATGTGTCTGTTTTTGTGCCATACTGTTTCTGTTACTGTAGTTTGTAGTATAGTCTGAAGTCAGGGAATGTGATACCCCCAGGTATATTTTTCTTTTCAAGAATGCTTCGACTATTTGGGGTCTTTTGTGGTTCCATACAAATTTTAGAATCATTTGTTCTAGTTCTGTGAAAAATGCCATGGGTATTTTGACAGGAATTGCATTGAACCTGTATATTGCTTTGGGTAGGATGGACATTTTAGCAATACTAATTCTTTCAATCCTTGAGCACGGTGTAGCTTTCCATTTGTGTCATCTTCAATTTCCTTCACCAATGTCTTCTAGTTTTCCAAGTACAGGTCTTTCACCTCCTTGGTTAAATTCATTCCTAGGTACTTTATTCATTTTGATGTAATTATAAATGGGATTGTTTTCTTAATTTCTCTTTCGGATAGGTTGTTATTGCTCTATAGAAGTGTACCAGATACCCTGGTTGGTCTGACAATACTCAACAAATATTGATAATAATCTTTATGCCCTTTTAAAAGAAATTCTAAAGGTCAGGGATGGAAGAAGTCAGAGACATTATAAGCTGCAGCCAGTACTCCTCCTGGCCTTAAAGGAACACACTGCCATGTTACAGAAAGGGCCATGTGACAAGAGAATGATGGTGGCCTTTAGGGGCTAAAAATGTCCCCCAGTTGGCAGCCAGCAAGAAAGCAGGAACCTCAGTTCTGCAGCCCCAAGAGACTGAATTCTTCCAACAGCCTGAATGAGCTTGAAAGAGGCCTCCATGCTCCAGAGAACCCAGTACAGCTGCCTCCTTGATTTAGCCTTGTGAGATCATAAAGAGAGACCTTACCCAACCCAGACTTCTGACCTGCATAGCTGGAGATATTAAGTGGGTATTGTTTTAAGCCCAAAAGTTTGTAATAATTTATTACTCAGCAATAGAAGGCTGAAGCATATTTGTTGTAATGATGGGTAATTTTTAATAGAATGGATAACCCAAATGCAATCTATATACGTTACTTAATATATTGATTAAATATATTAATAAATATATTATTATTTAGTAATGTATTACTGTTCCTAAATTTGGTAGTTCAAGACGTGTGACAAGATAGAACTGTAGGCAGTATAAGAAAAATAATCACTCCAACATCAGCTTGACCCTAAAGTTGAGCAACTACTACTGTGTTACCTAGCCATTGATAAGTTTTCATTTTTATACTTCTTTGTGTTCCTCCATTCATTCTGTCATTCCTTCAGTAAACAAGGAAGTGCCCAGGCACTGATGGCATGAAGATGAATAAGAAGGTTGCTCCTCTTGAGGTGCAGCCGCACTCATTCAAATTGAATTCAAGTGTGTAACTCACTTCAGCAAACGTTCCCTTGTATCTGGTACTCTGTCCCTCCCGCCACACACTTTCTCATTTACTTCAGTAAGTTACCCACTAAAACACTGTATTCTAAGAAGCCAAATTCTCTTCTTGTATAGTTTTTTTTTTATAAATGTATTTATTTATTTTTGGGTGTGTTGGGTCTTCGTTTCTGTGCAAGGGCTTTCTCTAGTTGCGGCGAGCGGGGGCCACTCTTCATCACGGTGCGCGGGCCTCTCACTGTCGCGGCCTCTCTTGTTGCAGAGCACAGGCTACGGATGCGCAGACTCAGTAGTTGTGGCTCACGGGCCTAGTTGCTCCGTGGCATGTGGGATCTTCCCAGACCAGGGCTCGAACCCGTGTTCCCTGCATTGGCAGGCAGATTCTCAACCACTGCGCCACCAGGGAAGCCCCCTGTATAGTTGTTTTTCTCCATCATTTGTTTATACTAGTAGGATCCTTACTCTTCTGTCACCATAACTGTTTATTATTTCACTCTTCAGTTTTATTATCTTATCCTTTCTTGTCTGGAACACGGTTTGGCCTGCCATCTGCCTCTTGTATAGCCAATTTGCATTCTGTCCTAGGTAGTGCAAATTCCCTATTTTGTAATGCACCAGTAAAATTACCATATCACCTCAATAAACTAAATTTAATGGCTCCTAGAGGGAAAAAAATATATATAGATTTTAATTTGATTATTACTGTAAAAGTGCACAGAGGTCGGTAACACTCTGAGAAAATACACCAAAAAAAAAGGTGGATAATAATCAACTCTCAACAATAATATTTAATTTTCCCTCCAGAAAAATCTAGGCAAAACACACTTACAAGTTTGGGGTAAATGCTAAGATCAAAAGGCATTATATTCTGTATGTATTTCAGCAAGGAAAGAAAATTGTTAAGTGCTAGAGGGAGCAAGGTGACCAATTACAACATAGATTTAAATGTAAATTAACATTTTATGGGTATAGATCTCCAAGCCTCATCATTAGGAATTGCTGTATTTTTAAAAGATTAAGACCACTTTATTAATACAGGAATGATTTACTTATATATGTCTTATAGCAGTGTAAATACCAGATGGCATAGATTTAAATATCAACAATACACAAAATATGATGGGGAAATTGCTGACTATGAGTCAGGTTTGGGCATATCTCAATAAAGTAGACATAAAACACACCATGGGTAAGGGGACATATCACTATATACAAATATACAAAATTCAAGATGTATTATTATTTAAATTTTTACATGTAATTTAAATTAAATTTAAATAAAAGGGAAAAGCTGAGCTGGAGGACAATTAGCAACATAAAGGATAGGCAGTGGGCAAGTATTATTATCCTGTAAAGAGTACAGATTGTGGGCTTCCCTGGTGGCACACTGGTTGAGAGTCCGCCTGCCGATGCAGGGGACACGGGTTCGTGCCCCGGTCCGGGAAGATCCCACATGCCGCGGAGCGGCTGGGCCCGTGAGCCATCGCCGCTGAGCCTGTGCGGCCAGAGCCTGTGCTCCGCAACGGGAGAGGCCACAACAGTGAGAGGCCCGCGTACCGCAAAAAAAAAAAAAAAAAGAGTACAGATTGTATGGTGTGTAATCTATAAAACCACTGAATCACTATGTTGTACACCTATAACTAATACAATATTGTAAGTCAACTATACTTCAAAAAAATAAATAATAAATAAGCAACAATAAACAAAAAAAGAATACAAATTATATAAGACAATAAGAAAATGTTATATAGCAATAGAAAATGGGGCAAATTAAGTAAACAGTTAATTCATAGAGAAGCGTAAATGGCCTACTGGTATAGGAAACAAACACCTATTCATATTAGTAAACAAAAAGACATAAATTTCAATAAGAATGAGACATCATTTTCAGGTATCAAATTGTTTTAAAAAATTAGCATTGATGAAATACCCAGTTTTGGAGATGGTGTGGTGAAATGAAAATGTATGTATGCTGGCAGGAAAATAAAAGTTTTCTTAATTTAGCACTATATATCAAAATTCTAAAACAGGTATAAACCAAAAATAGGGTCTTACCTGTTGATCTAAAAAATGAATCTAAGAATAGATACCAGGGATGAGAATGTTTAGAATCATTTAAAAAATGAAAATTTCCTAAATGGCTTGGTTAAATGGTTCTTGAAACATGCCTATGTTCTTGTAACTGCTACGATGATGTGTTGGATGGATACTGCCAATAAACTATATTAAAAAATAAAATTCTAAAAACAAGTGGCAAGCAAAACACATGTACGTTACAAATATATTCTTGTAAACATGTGTGATAAATACTTAATATACAGTATCTATTATATATGTAATACATATGTGTAGAAGGCAGTGCAATTAACATTATTTTTAGGATGAGGCTTACTATCAGTATTTTATGATTTTTCTCCAACAAAAAGTTGTTGTTTGAGTAAACATTTTAAAAGCAATAAATATAATTTGATACGACTTTCTGAAGGGATTTATTAAATCTAGGAAAACAAAATATATAATTTTTTCTTTTTTTAAATTTAAATATATTTGATTTATAATATTGTGTTAGTTTCAGGTGTACAGCAAAGTGATTCAGTTATATATATACATTTTTTTATCAGATTATTTTCCACTGTAGGTTATTACAAGATATCAAGTTATACATTATTTTCTTTATTGGGAAAATTAAGATTCATTTATGATTTCAGAAAATAATAATTGATCATTGGAGGTTTTGTTGGAGGGGTGATAATTATGCAACAGCTGAGGATACCACATTTCTGTCTCATAACATACTCTTTTAGACTTAAGAGTCACTACAGCCTACGGTAGAATTTCTCCACCATTTACCTTAAAGACACACTTAACTGAGGGCTGATTTACTGCATGGCAAATAGTGGTGGCCAAGCCCACATTTCTGCAGCGTCCTTAGAACAGTAGAGGTAGAGTAGCATCAGCCCTTTCTCTCGCAGGTGATATGAATAAATGTTTGCTCTGATATTTTAAACTATGTAAAGAATTAGAAAATGTTGCTCTTAACACAGTTCCCAGCTAATTGTGACTCACAAATTGTCAGGGTGTCCTGGTTCCAAACTGTTGCTCTTCCACCTCAGAGATCTCTTTCCTCCCTTTTCCCACTTCTGACCTTTCCTTCCCCATTTTGATATTGTGCAGCCATAGCTACATCTGTGGAACCTAGTGGGGCAGGTCTCTGATTACCCTGAGAAATCAGCTACGAGTTTTCCTATTGCTGCTGTAACAGATTACCACTAACTTAGTGCCTAAAACCACACAAACGTATTATTTGAAATAGGTTTCCCTGGGCTGAAACCATGGTGTCAACAAGGCCACCTTCTAGGGGAGCTCTAGGGAAGAATACGTTCCCTCACCTGTCCCAGTCTCTGGATTCCTTCTATTCCTTCTTCAAAGCCAGCAAGGCTCTTTTTGCTGCGTTGTTAAATCATGTTCTGTCCCTTGGAGCTTCTAAATTCCTCTCGTGAGGACGCCTTTGGTTGCACAGGCCCCTCCTGGATAATCCAGGCTAATCTCCCCATTTTGAAATCCTTAACTTTATCACATCTGCAAAATCCCTTTGCCATAAAAAGTGACATTCACAAGTTCTAGGAATTAGGGTGTGGACAAACTTGGGAGCCATTATTCAACTAAACACAATAGGTTAGATTTTTTTTTATTATTATTAAACTGACAAACTCTAGTCTGAGTTTGTGGAAACATAACTTAGTTGACTTGAAGACCAACGGTTCATAATGCCAAATGGTAATCGTATATCTAAACACATGTTCCCTTCATTCCCAACCACTGAATAAATATTCTTCTATATAAAGAAATTATTTAAAAATTAAATATCTTTTCACTACAGAAAAATACAAAAAAGGAATGTATCATGAAGATATCAATATGTACTTTTTGGCAAGTATACATGTGTTTGGAGATTTTAAGATTAATGTTAACATTTTAGAAAGAAAATCACAAATCTGTCATTTGAAAAAATAATTTTTGTTGTTTAAAAAATATGAAATAGGATGAGAAAATGTGTAAAAGGATGAATTTGGTGCTGGTCAACTAATTTTTCCATTTTCCTACCTGTAACACCTTGACATTAAATGTGAATGCTCCAGAAAATGAGGAATCATTACAGGACAGCTGTCAGTTTTAAATATATGTGTCTAGAACGGAGCAAAGAGTCAATAGATGGTTCTCCTATTCTGTCTGTTAATGGGATAACAGTATACTGAAACTTTTTAGGGTCAGTAGTTTCTTACTTTCAAATATAATGAGACTTTTGAGCAAAGGAAAATGATATAAAATTGTATAATCTGCCAGAGACTCACCCTTCTCTCTTTCTTTTTAAGTGTTTAGTTGAGTCCTATTGTACCATTAAAAAACAACAACAACAACAACTGTCAGGCATATCTTATTATTTGAAGTTAATTCTTGATGGACGTTTATTACTGGATATTAAATTATTTGGTCATTTAACTCAAATCACTGAAGAAAAGTTATACATATAGATACATAGTTTAGTGATATAATTAAAATTTAAAATCAATTTCCTCAACTAATTTTTAGACTAAAAATATTAAATAATTTTGGCTACCATATTTATATGTTGAATTACTTAGAAAATTTTGTAGAATTTTCATTGAACTTTTTAGATCAACATTGTCTTTAGTTAAGTGTCTGCCAGGGATCCTGGGACAAGAATACAGGCAGCAAATTTCTTGTAATTTTCGGTAGGATCCTTGGGGATAATATCTATTGATCTCTTTGATTCTGGCTTCACAGCTACATAGTTTACGTCTGTCAATGACAATAAACAATGTATGTTTGCTATGGAGAAAGGAAATTATTATTCCAAATCGTTAGTCTTTGAACTAACAGAATCACAAACCTGAGGCTATGGTGCTTTGTCGATGCTTGGCTTTGATCCTTATTTACTGCAAGTCCTCCTTTGGGGAGTTGGCATGTTCCATAATGAGACCAAATAGACATTAATACCTTTAACAAAACGATGAGTCTACCCTAACAACTGTTGCATATATGTGTGCATCAGCTATGGAAACAAACCCTGGACCCCATGTCCAAGTCCTAATAATAGAGTGCAGACCCCAAAGAAATATAATATCCTAGTTACTGTAACTAGAGTCACATCTAATTGCACATGATGAATAAATCATGGGGTAGCTGACCCAATGCAGACATAATCATAGTATAAAAATGTATAATAATTTTTTGGCATCAAATGGAATGGATAGATCGTGACGTGGTCCTTGCCCTCCGTGAGGAATGAAATGGCCTCTATCTATGGAATACAATTTTCTCCTGAAGGTGCTTCTCTTTTCATAATAGCGTGTCTTTTGGAACAGTAGGAATATGCAAGTTTAGCAGAGAGATTGGGGGGATCTAATAAATGTGAGTGGGATTAGATTGTGAATAGAATTTCTTGTATTAGAAAAAAGATTAAGCTATAGCTTAACAATAACACTGGATATCTTGACTGATAACTAAGTCACATTGGAACATAGAGTTTTGGAAACAGATATTGATTTTTCAAAAAAAAAATATGAAGCTGATGAAAGAGGTGACGAGAAGATGCACAAACCTATTTCTGGCCTCAAATCTGGTCAGCATTTTTCAAGTAAAATGACATTTCCTCTAATTGCATAGCCCAAGGGCCATTGCATGTTTAAAGTATGGTGGCAGGGAAATTATTCCATTCATTTTGGGAAAAACAAAACAATTGTTTTGGGAGGCAATTCTAATGGCCAAATATATTTAAAATTTTTTTTACATTTTCTTTCTCTGTGATTAGAATCTCACCGTTAAAAATGGTATTTAGCAGCAAGCTCTACATTGTTTTAATCCAGTTTTTGACGTCTTTGAAAGCTGACGCAGAGGCTCACTCATAATTGGGATCTCTGATGTTTTAGATATTTTCTTCCATCAAGTTCATGAAGAAAAGTTTAGCTATTCCTTAGAAATTAGAAGCATTGTTAGAATTTAATGAGAATATGGCATATCCATTTTACTGCTTAAAGAAGTTTTGTTCCAGTGTCTCGTGGACAAGTATTTATTAAGGACCTACGATACGGCACCTGATGTTCTGAGCGCAGTGATAAATTAGTGAACAGAACAATGCCTTTGCCTCTCATTCTTATTAAAGGAAGCTAATGATGTACAAGAGAGTAACTTTAAAAAGATGAACTCAAATCCTAATAAGTGTTGTGGAAAAACAAAACACGGGGTAATGTGCTGGAGAAGGACGTGGGCATGAGTGCCCTGGGTTGTGTTGGGCGATCCTTGTGCTCAGAAGTAAGTTGGGCAAAGATTTGGGGTAAGCAAAGGGGTACCAAGGAGTTTGAGCTTTGATTTCACTTTATTGGGAAGCTTTTGGAGTGTTTTAAAAGGGGATGAAACTCCATCGGATTTACACTTAAATATCCAAGGCTTCTCTGGCCACTGTGTCTGTGGATCCGTGTAAGAGACCATTTGGTGAAAGACCACTCAGAAGTACCAGTGGAGACGTTACCAAGAGCCTGGAGTTGAGAGAGAGCTGACAGACCTACAGGACAGTTTGATGTGGGCGCCAGGGCAGAGAGGACTCAATTATGACCCTGAGCCTTTAGCCTGGAGCGAGGCGATGCCCCTTAATAATGTTGGGAGGGTGGGTGAGGGGGGAATTGAGGCAGGGAAGAGGACTATAGGATGATCACCGCTATCTAAACCCATCCAGCCATATTCCATTTGAGATGGTAATTAGAATGCCAAGTGGGGATGTTACTTAGGGATTCGGATGCACCGAACAAATCTGGGTCTCAGATAGGAGTCAGAGCCGGAAGTGTGAGCCCATGAGAATGAAGCCAAATGCAGCCTCTGTACTCTGACACCAAATTAAATCTCAGAGACAGGGTCTTGGGTGAAGTAGAAAAGAATCACTTTATTGCTTTGCCAGGCAAAGAGGACCACAGTGGGCTAATGCCCTCAAAATGTGTGTGGACCTGGAGGGGGTAGTGAGAAGTTTCATAGTCATGGTTCAAAGAGGGCGTGATCGGCTCGTGGACTTTCTTCCGATTGGTTGGTGGTGAGGTAATGGGGAGTCAGCATCATCAACCTTCTGATTCCATCCAGTCGGGGGGCTACATGCTCGTGGGCAGCATACCTTTAATTTCTCCCACCTGCTGGCGGTTTCAGTATATGTAAAACAGCTCAGAAATATTAAGTATATCCCTTGAGGGGGGACCCAGACCCTGCCTCTAGGCTGCTCTATTGTTTCTTTTGACTGGTCCTCACTTCCCTAATTAACATCTATTTAAACCTGCTCCTTGGAACTCAGGGAAGGTCATGGAGGCTGAATGAAGCCTATTTCCTGTAATCCAGAAATGGGGGACACAGAAAGGCTTTTGTGCCCAGGAGCCCCAGAGGGTCCTGCTCGGTATCACCAGGAGCCTGACTGCAGGGGTCAGCCGAAAGGCCTCAGAGGGCAGGGAAAATCACCTTTGCACCTGAAAGATCAAAATGATTATTGAATAAAAGTAACTGAGTTTTTCAGTGTGCCAGATTTTGCTATTTAGTACAAATTAATTACCTGAATATATAATGCAGGTACCTATCACATTTACATAATTATAATAATTTTAAGCTTTGTTCCCATCTCTCAGGCAAAGAAAGTGATAGACTGTAGAGCCTCTAGACTGTCAGAAAATTTTAATAAATCAATATCTTCAAGGGTGATACAAGCTGAATTCAGGAAATGAAGCAAGGACATGTAAACGTACTCCCAGCTCTTTCCTCGTTCTGATGCTTCTCCATGCATTTTTGTGACCATTTCCACTCCAAGTTACGATTGGGAAAATAAGAATAACAAAGAGCAGAAGTAGAAAGCTCAAAGACATGGGTGTGTGTGTGTGTGTGTGTGTGTGTGTGTGTGTGTGTGTGGTCTATTCTCACACAGGCCAGCACATAGAGGCGTGAGCTTTTGACAAACCTCAAATTAAAGCGGTTAAAAGATAAGAATTTGAGAGAAGCAAGAAGCAAGGAGAATACCTGTGGAATGAAACAAGATATGGGTTGGGGGCTGGGAGACGGGGGGGGGGGGGGGGGGGGCGGAAGGAGCGTCTGATCTGAAGCCCCAAGCAATTTTTAAATGATATAATGATTTTTAAAGAAAAATAGGATCGAGCATCTCTTCTATTTCCAAATTTTCTTGATGAAATATGATGTAACTTGACTTTGAACAGATCTACCAAATGATAGTTTCATTAACAAGAAAGCAGAGGTATTTGAAATATCAAGGTTTCAGAGAGAAATCTGACAGTTTTTATTTTCATTTTGTTTTAATTTTCCCTGAGTGGCATTTCTGGACTTGAAAAGCAAGGTAGTGGGTGAGGAAAGAAATGACTCTAATAGAATGAGCATTAGTGCTGGTAGCATTAAATAGCAATTATGAATTACGTGGCTTTTAATTACAGAATTGGAACAGTATTTATAAGCATGTGACATGATCCTGGAAAATGATGATATATCCATGATTAGACCTTTAACATTATAAAATATATGTTTGGTGATTCTTTATTATATTTTAAAATAAAATTTCCTTTATTTTGAGTGTGTGGCTGCCCTTCTTCCTCTTGTCCTCCTTAACCTAATTAAAATATGCCCAAAATTCGTTTGTCTCCTGATAACGTTTTTACTCCTTAAGAATCAGCAATATGTAGGTATAAAGGTTGTTTGTCTCAGATGCCGTCATGATTTAAGCATCTTGAAGGACTGAAATGCTATTTCACTGAAGAATGGTAAATGCTCCCCACCTAGTGGGACGAATGGGAACATATGAGGATTTAAAACTAGAAAAAACGTCCAAAAGAAAACAATGAATTCAGTGAAATATTGAGTTCATTAAGTATCTTTAAAAATAATAAAGTATAAATATTATTTGAAATCTATTCTTTTACTGGTTAAAATTTGAAAGATAAAATAGACTTGTTTGGATTAATATTTGGCTTTTTTCTTCATGAAAAGTTATCAGATTTTTCCCAATCATAAGAAGTAACTATATGTGTATATGTTTGTGTATATACACACATATGTATATGCATATATGAAAAAATTTCCCAACGAAAATTAAATATAACTTGTAAATATCCTAGAAATAGTCATTGCTAACATTTCAGCTTAGTATTTCCAGTAAAATTTTTCGTATGTTTGTTTGCATGTGAGGCTTTATAATTTGAAACAATTTGTATCCTTATTTTTCACCCAACTTTATACCTCAGTAATTTCCATACTATTCTATGACCCCTTAAGAATTAAGAATCCTACCACTATAATGATTTTTGAACACTGGGGCAACACGTGCCAAGCTTTTGTTTTTGATTCTGTTTTTGTGTTGTTTGTTAAGTGGTATACACATAAAATAGAGATATTTGGATTAAACAAGATTAAACATATGCTTTTGGGCGTATGACTTCTCTAAACAAGGTGCTGAGAATTACCAGAAGGCTGACACACAGGAACACACTGGATTTCTCAGTCTTCCTACTCTGCAGTACACATCTTCCTTGCCAGAGCAAACTGTTGAGTTACATTTCATGTTTCCAAAGAATTTGTTCTGAAATATTTACATAACTGTTCACTTAAGGTATTTTAAATTGGAATTTTAAAATTGGGCTTAAAGGACCTTTAGATAATTTCAAAATCTGCATCTGTGTATTGTGTTTCTCTGTACTGAAGATTCTGTTAATACAGTTGTAGGACAAATGTCACTTTCATCCAAGCCTCAGTTTCATAGGATCACTGAAAACTTCAGAACACTCCTGGATTTATATTGGAACCAAAGACCAAGATCTAGTCTCTTTTACACACTGCTCGCCTTGGTTTCCCAGGATGGGACCTGAATATCTCTCTTTACAATTTGGTGTTAGAAAATGCATGTTATCTTGATGGTCTTGTTATTCTGGGAATGATGGAATATCACAAATACCTTATGTAGCGAAACCTTCCTCCTATAAAGTACTACAAACATTTAAAATCTCCATTTGCTATTGTATCGATATTTCACATGCGCAGATTCTGTTTTGCTTCTTTTTCAGAATTGAACTTTAATGATATTTTACACTGGGTATGAGTGTAGCAAAGAAATATACCCCCAAGATGTTAAAATATCTCAGTCAGGAAGTCACAGTTTTAGGAAAGTCCTGGGCATGTCTTAGAAAGGTGTGTTTATTGTGTACTTGGATATAAAAAATGGAGACTGGTTATAGACTATTTTTTTCTTTTTACATGTAAATAGTACAGTAACACAGAATCAAAGACCTTGAAGCTGAAGGGCTCTGGTGTATTGTTCACTTTGTTTTCACATTCAAGTATATTACTAAGCTCATATAAGGACTTTTAGGAGAGCCAGAGGGTAAGAACCTTCTGCAAATTGTAAAGTTAATTGTTTGTATTACCTGTCATTGTGCTCCTTCATGTACTATCAGAATTAATTTAAAACCACTTTTTGAATCATAGAAGGGAGTTGTCCACTTAGTCCTTGGGCTTGAATTTTTGTGAAATACATAGTATGCTAGAATAAGGACTTGGAAGTAGATATAGTAGGAAACTTATTAAAATAAGCATTCCCCTGTCGTTTTTGAGAAAAAGATGCTTCATTATGCATTAGTGTATTTTTCAGTTTCTTACAAGTGACTGTAAACTGGGGTGTTGTAGAACTGGTACACACAGGTAGGGTGGAAGGCACTGGTGTGGTATGTCCAGCAGCATCCCTTTAACTCTGATTGGTCAGTTCCCATGAAGTAATGATTGTTAAATATTTTAAATATTACTCCCAATATAACGTCTTATTGATCTAGCATAATCCATTTAATTATGTTAATTTTATTACAATATTTTACTATCTAAAGAATAACTATCTGCTGTTTTGTCACATGAGAAAACCAACAGTTCTATGTATAACTCATCTTTTTAAACAGCGTTTATTGCGTGCTCTTCTGCATAAAGGGCTGTGCTCTGTTCTTTCAAATTTGCATATTCTCATTTAGTCTTAACAAGAGGTCTGTGAACAACTATCGTCACTTTACAAATTAGGAAATTGAATATAAATGACTTAACTTTTATATCCTGTATCTCCTTAAACTTATCCCATTATATAGATGTAAACTGAAAAGTGGAAAAATTTAAGGAATATTTGCTCAAGATCACACAACTTAGAAGTGGTGAACCCAGGATTCAATCTCAGACATTTTGAATTCACAGCCTCTGTACAATACTTGCCTTTTAGAACAGCTTACTATGACAACTACAGTGCTTGCGTCCATATGGCCGGCACTGTCCTACATTCTTTGCATAGTTAAATCACTTAGGGAAGCATTATCTGTCTCCCTATTGTATAGATGTGGTAACTGAGTAAGTGCTCATGGAAGACGAGATCTCTCCTTAGGAATTATCACTCCCTACAGCCTGAGACGCAGCCCTACCCTCTGTAGTGTTGTCAGGACTCTACCCCAGGATGAAGTGCCTGGAGAAGCATTCTCTAAGCTTCAAGTTCATGGACAGTTAACCTGGTCCAACAGGGACGCTTTGCACAATTGCGTATTGTGCAAAGTGTATGAGTGTATGAGAGGAGAGGGGAATTCTTCTTTAGAATTGAACTTTAATGATATTTTACACTGGGTATGAGTGTATGAGCAAAGAAATATACCCCCAAGATGTTAAAATATCTCAGTCAGGAAGTCATAGTTTTAGGAAAGTCCTGGTGTATGAGAGAAGAGGGGAAAGTTGGGAAAGACTCCTTTGCAGTGTTAAAATATCCATTTTCTATGTTACCCGAATGAGTTAAATCAATAACAATGCTGTGCTTACGTATGACATTCTTTTGGCTGACTATCGTATTTCACTACATTCCATTTCTGGCTTTTCTCAAAAAGAAACACTTAGCATTAGATGCGGATGATAAAATGGTGATGTTCAATAAACCCTTCCAGAGAAGTGAGTTTGCAGTAGCTGCAGTCATTATGTCTAAATGTGCTTTTAAATAATTCAGAGTCAAAAAGCAATGCGAGTACTTTCTTCTGTGTACTTAGTTTTTAACATCAATATGAGGCTGTGTTTGCTATTCTGAAAGCAACAGAAGACCTAGTCCCAGAAATAAGTAGATTCATCTGATCATGGAAACTGCCTGTGTGAGTTACTCTGAATTTTGAGGATTACGTTATTGGCTGCCCTTTATTATTGGTAAACCTTAATTTTGAGTTTCTTCCAGATAATTTTAGGGAATAAGGGGGCTGGTTTTTAAGAGCCAGTAGCTTTTGACAATTATATTGAATTTCTAAGTAGACTAAGTTCTCTAAAAATTGGTAGAATGTGTGCTTTTCCAGCAATAGTAAGAGAGCCAAATAAATGAATGGGATTTAGTTTCTGAGAATATCACAATTTGTATTGTATTTGAGGGCTAATTCTCCACAGTAAACACACCTGTGAGAATCTTCTGTTCTCTGGGATACTCAGGTCCGCAGCCTGGCCAGAGCTAAACTTTTGCTCAGTGATATTAATCAATTAAAAATATCTGTTGACTATTTACTCTAAGCCTAGAGATATTAAGCCACATAAGAGATTACAAGTAATTTTTTTTAAAGCATGTCCCTAGCCTCAAAGAACTCATGGGGAAGGATGATAAGCATATACTAAGTGCTAAACTCTTTTAAAAATTGTAAGTAGAATAGGATTTAAGGAAAAGATAATTTTCTGATAGATTGGAATGATATTTTCAAACTGTAAAGATCATACAGTTCTGATATTATTTGCATAGTAGAGTGGAGAATAGGTATTCCAGGACAGAGAGAGGGAGGGAACTATATGGCCAATGAACCAAAGATCTCAGGAACGTGTGGGGAGCAGTGAGAAATGCTTATGTGCAGAGTGTATGTACTCAGACACCCTTGAAGGAGCAGTGAGGACATGGCTTGATTTGGGAGGCAGGAAGCTGCCATTTTATGCTTTCAGCAGGAGGTAGAGCTAAGAATCTTTATTGAACTATTGTGTGTCTGCCTTTATATGAGAGAGATATTCAGATATGCAATATAAAGAAAATTCAGAATCCAATCGATTTTATTTTTGGTGTCTATGAGACAAAATTAATTTTTGTTCAAGGGGTGTGTTGTGATAACATTGGTTTCTTAGCCACTGCTAAGATTTCCTTGTTTGTTTTTGTTTGTTGATTGTTTGCACAGCAGTTCTATAAATGTAGCAAAAGTAAGGAAGAAAAGATGGAGTAGTACTTGGAATAATAGTGATTTTTTTAAGGGAGGATGATTTCAGTTAACTGGCACATTTGTATAATTATTTGATGTAAAGTAGTGTGTCAAGAATGGGATTCATTGACAGTACTGGATGATCTGTTCCACTCCCAGTCAAACCACCAGTTAATGATAACTGATACTGGCACATTGATTGGTGTTTTGTAAGACTTTTGCAACAGCAGCAGAAACAGAAACAAAATTACATTTGGAGAATTTGGAAGCCAAATCTCTAGTGTATTTACTAACATACTGTTAGTACTAACATACTTCACTGTTGCAGAATGCAATGCCATTTTTATCTATATATTTAAAAATTTAGGGCTTCCCTGGTGGCGCAGTGGTTGAGAGTCTGCCTGCCGATGCAGGGGACACGGGTTCGTGCCCCGGTCCGGGAAGATCCCACGTGCCGCAGAGCGGCTGGGCCCGTGAGCCGTGGCCGCTGAGCCTGCGCGTCCGGAGCCTGTGCTCCGCAACGGGAGAGGCCACAGCAGTGAGAGGCCCGGGTACCACACATACACACAAAAAAATAAAAACAAACCCATCCTATTTAATAGCAATTGTAATAAATTTTCCAGCTCATTCTGGAAGGTCAATAAATATTTATGCTCTTTTCGAGGTATTCTTTACTTGATGGATTAACTGTACTTTCAAAACCACTGCAATTTATCAGGTAGTAAGTGGATTTTTTTACATTTTCTACTAAAGCAATTTGCAGCTGCTCTAATCTATTTGCGGAAAACTACTTTTTTGTTCTGTGTACACGTTTTGACAACATTCATTACCTGCTAAACAGACCATATCAGTTCTGCAAAATGGTTGACTACAGAAATTCAAATTTAGTTCCTGACTGAAAATCGGATTTTTGCAGTAATAGATTGGATCATTACATTTCACACTATAAAAGCTTTATACCATGTTGAAAGCAGGAGCGCAATAAAACGTTCAGCATGATACTTTTCAAAATCACTACTGCATCTGCATCTTTTCTACTCTTTAATACTTTGTTTTTCAAAACGACTATTACATCTTTTTTATTCTTTAACCAGGGACTTGAAGGCAAACAAGGCAGAAGGAAGAAGAAGCTCTCCTGGGAATTGGAACTGGGGGGGCGGGTAGGGGTAAGGGCTTGGAGAGTCGGGGGAATGCTTGGCTCAAGTTACCTTTGTCTTTGCCACACTTTTGATTTTCAAGACTTGATCATTTTTTTATTTTAATAAATTTATTTATTTTTGGCTGTGTTGGGTCTTCGTTTCTGTGCGCAGGTTTTCTCTAGTTGCGGCGAGTGTGGGCTACTCTTCATCGCGGTGCTCGGGCTTATCGTTGTGGCTTCTCTTGTTGCGGAGCACCAGGCTCTAGACGCGCAGGCTCAGTAGTTGTGGCTCACGGGCTTAGTTGCTCCGCGGCATGTGGGATCTTCCCAGACCAGGGCTCGAACCCGTGTCCCCTGCATTGGCAGGCAGATTCTTAACCACTGCGCCACCAGGGAAGCCCTTGATCATTTCTTTTTTAATGATTCCTCTAGGAATGTTAAAATATATTAAATTACCTTACGCAAAGCATTTTCTTAACAATTTTCATTAATATGGAAGATACATTTAAGGGAGACAACTTACTTAAAAAAAAACAACCCTGCAATAAGCGGTTTTGAAGGTGAAAATTAATTATAACATGGCTGCACTGTTTAGATAATATTGATCATTGATAAAACTTTACTGACTGATGAACCTCTGAAAATTATGTGTTTTGTGTCTAATGTATTTTTCTAGAATACCTATCCTTAAAAGGGCCACAAAACTATAACCGAAAAAAATCAGTGCTAAAATTACATTTTATGAGATATGTGGGATGATTACAAAGATAAAAACAAACACTACTTTAAAGGACTGTCTACATCAAGCTATAATGGCATCTAAGCTATAATTCATAGTGTAGCATTACTCTAGAGATGCATTATTATAAATGACCAATTACTCTGACAGTGAAAGTCATTGAAGTCATAGCTAACATTAGACTTTGCTGTATTAGACTTGTCACTAATCCTCTTACTTCTATAGCCAAATTGTATACTTCTTGGAATTCTTATTTTACCTCCCAATGCCCTCAATGTGCATTGTAATCTGGAGACATGGACCATTGTACCTAAAGTCAGTAGAACGTGTGATATATATGCAAAGTAGGCTAATTTCATCACCGTATATATTTTAAACGTTGATGAGACTAATGTACATTTTTCTTATGTTGTTCAGAATAAATTTTCCCTTGTTCTGAATCTCCGTGATATTCTTTGCTTCTTTCATATGCTTAAATAATATTATACTTTCTTAATTAGTATTTGGTAAGCATATACTTTCCAAAATATTTCAATATTTCCATTAAACTAAATCTTTTTTGCACAGGACAACCAAATTTATACATACAGAATTTCAGTGTAAAGCATAATGTTATGCATGTGGTCGGCACTTAAGTTTTGCTAAAGGAATACACCAAGTTAAATAAAAAAAAGAAGAACCCATATGGATAATGTACTTCATTTTTATGATGGAAAACTTCCCGTGCCAGTTTTATAAGCTGAGCACATCTAGAAGAACTCTAGCTCTGTTAGTAACGCAAGGAATAATTACCGCTATGGCAACACTTCTGAGAATGGAATGTCAGTTCTACCATTTTTCTCAATTTGACGACATATTATCACACGAATCTTTTTGTTTTTAGATTTGCAACGTGAGTGATTTACAACTGAGCATCAGTTAAAGCTTTTTTCTTGCCTTTTTCTTCTCCTTTTTAGCTCCCTGCGAAGGCAATACATTCTTCTGCCACAGTAACATGTGTATTAACAATACGTTGGTTTGCAATGGACTCCAGAACTGTGTGTACCCTTGGGACGAAAATCATTGTAAAGGTAATCATTCGTCCCTGGAATCTGCAAAATCCCTCTACCTGTAGCGTGGGAAGAAGTTTATCCAATGTTTATATGTATCAGACAGCCTTAAAAATATATTGTACATTGGCTTTATGAACTCCTGTAGGTTTTATAATTGATTTGTTAGCCTTTTCCTTTGCTTTTACTAGTGCTGTAACCAGAAGTTTTCACATTCCCTAATGCACAGTGGACTGTCCTTAGCACTTGATGTTCATTGGCAAATCTCCTTTTTGGAGCCTGCAGCAGGGCATTGGAGCTTTTCATGCAAAGCGGCGTTTCCTATCAGAAGCTCCTTCATCTGTGGCTGCACCTCTCACTTATCCAGTCCGTCTTTACCAGACATAGTGCACATACTCTAGAGATAAAAGTGTATCGAAGGAACATTAGGGCTTTCAGGTACCTAAAGCCACTTACCCCGACTTCAATTTTCCTACCAAAACGCTCTTCTTCCTTTCCAATGAGAATCGCTTCCAATGTTCCGGCTTCCTTCTCTAGCCTGTATGCAAAGGTTTGTTTACATAGAGAGCATCCCTCGGCTTGGTTATGAATGTTGCAAGTTTTGGTTAAGTTCAAAGGCCACATATCCTCTTTTGTTCAGATCCAATATTAACCAGTTTGCAAAGGAAAAGAAACGGGCAAGTAACGCTCCATGCTTGATGTCCAATATCTTCTATTAAAATGCCCTCTGTGGATAGAAGCAGAGAGACGTTGCTACAGTACCCATGGTTCGCAGAGTCAATAAGAGAAGCCAATCCAGTATCAACTATTTTGAGGAGATGGGCAATGATCCATGTTGTGTCCAAGGGACCACTTTGGAATGGATGGGAAATTAAGCATTTTGTGAAGAACCTTATACAGCACTGTTAGGGATTCGTTTTACTTGCCTAAAGTGGGTCTGTTCCCATGGTTCTTGGTGGCCCACCTTTCTCCATGGACAAAACCTCTGCGCCACTGCTCTGGATGGTAGGGTGGGGCAGGGACAGTGGCTCACTTCTCTGAGAGGAACACCCCTGCTTTATGAAGAA
This sequence comes from Grampus griseus, assembly GCF_964374135.1. Classification (NCBI taxonomy): domain Eukaryota; kingdom Metazoa; phylum Chordata; class Mammalia; order Artiodactyla; family Delphinidae; genus Grampus; species Grampus griseus. Next base: position 83,506,362 of record NC_139006.1, on the reverse strand, counting down.
GGCACTCGGTGAGGATGGAGAAAGGGGCCATCTGGTCTTCTGCTTGTCTCTTCAGGGAGCTCGACGCTGTGAATGAGCTGCAGCCAGTGTGACCGGGGCCCTGTATTCTCAACCTGCTGTGCCTGGTGTAGACCTTCTTTCCTACCAGTGGGGCCTGGGAGGAGGAGGGGAGACCCCACATTCCAGCCACTCCTGCCTGGAATCGAGCATCTGCAGTATGGATCTGGGGGTAGAAAGGGCATTGAGAAATGCAGGTGGCTCGCCCTTCCTGGGGAGGTACTATAGCTCCAGACTGGGGGCCTGTAGGGAGAGGAGGCTTGTGTTGCCTGAAACCACCCTGAGTAGACCTTCTACTGGAATAGAAGCTTCTATTGGGATAGCTTCTATTGGGTGGAGGAGCTCAAAGGCCACAGACCATCCCTGTTCATAAAGAAATTCAGTAGAGGTTCTTGAATAAATGTACCCCCTTAAGACAATTTCCAGAAACCTTAAATGTTATTTTTTTTTTAACTTTTACGATGATGGGGAAAGACCCACAGAAGCCCTCATGCCAACATCCCGGAAGTGTCTGTCTTAAAGTGTAATCACCTTCTGGTATCAGAATACTGTTACTTAGACTTCAGTTATCCACATCAGGAATAAGTTCAAAACAATTTAGGTATATTCATGTTCCCATTAGCAGAGTTTGTGGGGTTTCTTATACCAAGAGAAATGTTTTTACCATTACCAATTGATTCGCAAATGACATCCTAAAGGTTTTATAAGACCTTCTTCAAAACATATATTTACATTTAAAGTAGGGATGCTGTGCAACGGGAGAGCCGTTTCTAAGGCTAGAAGATAGGGTTCTTGTGAAAAGTGAAACATTTTGTTTCTTTTTAAAGACTTGTTTATGTTTAAGACAGTGAAAGTTTTATGCTCAGCCTGTTTCATTTAAAGTTCTCCACGTACGTCTGACTACCATATTAACGCGTGGTGGGTTGTTTCTTGTTTTGTTTGTTGTTTTCACTCTCCTCAACGTGTAGAAAAGAGGAAAGCCAGTCTGCTGGACCAGCTGACCAACACCAGTGGGACTGTCATTGGCGTGACTTCCTGCATTGTGATCATCCTTATTATCATTTCTGTCATTGTGCAGATCAAACAGCCTCGTAAAAAATATGTCCAAAGGAAATCGGACTTTGACCAGACAGTTTTCCAGGAGGTGTTGGAACCTCCTCATTACGAGGTATGCACCCTCAGAGGGACAGGAGCTACAGCTGACTTTGCAGATGTGGCCGATGACTTTGAAAACTACCATAAACTGAGGAGGTCCTCTTCCAAATGCATTCATGACCATCACTGTGGATCACAACTGTCCAGTACGAAAGGCAGCCGCAGCAACCTCAGCACAAGAGATGCTTCTGTCTTGACAGAGATGTCCCCACAGCCCGTCAAACCCCTCATCCCACCTGTGAACAGAAGAAGTATCCTCGTCATGAAACACAACTACTCCCAAGATGCTGCAGATGCCTGTGACATCGACGAGATTGACGAGGTGCCGACCACGAGTCACAGGCTGTCCCGACACGATAAAGCCGTCCAGCGGTCAGTATCTCTAGATTTTTTGATGAAAACTATAACCTGAAGACTGAAATGCTTCCAGAATGTTGTGTTCTATTTTGTCTTCATTTTTCAGTTTCTCTTTTTATTAATGACTTAAAGCATAGGATTTCAACTTTTGCCTCTTCTTTTCCTTTTTCCGTGCTCTGCGTACTTTTCCTAAATCCCGTCTGTGTACATACGTGTATGTGTGTGAGCACACACAGACCAAAGAGATTTCATTTATTTCTATACAGATATAATATTTATTTCTATAAAAATTATGGCTCTAATTTTTATGGCTAATTTGCTTCCATGTGGTCATAAATGTTGCTCCAATCAATATTTATAGATTTTAAGATACGAGATGATATTTGGAAATAATTGCCTTACCAAGATGGTTAACCCATCTTGTTGAATAATTTTAATGTAAAAATAACATATTTTGCAATATAATGTATTATATTTTTGGTATGAAAGTTAAAACACTTTTTTCCACATATCACATAATACTTACATTACAAATTGCATATGATAGCATGGTATGCTAAAACAAGTAAACATTGATATTTAAATGTAGCGAGGATTAGTAGAAACAGTTTTCTTTTAATATGGAGACAATATTATCTATATTGTATTATTAGGCCTAAAATTAGTAAAAGTCTTGAGGAAAGAAGATTTAAATTGAGAAAAATATTATTTCCAATTCCCAAATCCAATCTTCCTATGTTTTGTTTTGCATGCTTACTAGCATTTAGTTTATTTTGTAAATGTACGTAATTCCTCAATTCAGTATATAGTCTCAAAACCTAAACTACTTTTAGTTGATTTAATATTTTTGCATGCTGATGGAAAAAATTTTACTTCCACAGTTTTATGAATTTTTAGGAATGCTTTTAAGTAAATATTTGTGTGCTTATTTATTTTTTGTGAAAATATTACTTTGTTGAATGAAATAGCCATAACATTCCAGGTTCTGCCTCATTGGGTCTCTAAGCAAACATGAATCTGAATACAACACAACTAGGGTCTAAAAAGAAAATTCAAGGTAAGCAAATGCCCTTGGTTCCTTCTCCGACTTTGTCGTACTCTGTTTTGTTTTGTTCTGTTGAACTTGTCTTGTAGTTTTTTAGGGAATGTGCTATTTATTTATTCTTTCTTGAGATATGTGTTTCATAGCATTTCACAATTAGAAATATACGGGATTCAATGCTGATGGAAGGATATTCTTAGTATACGTATCTTTAAAATAAATGTGAATATTCTTACCATCAAGCATTGTACTACAATGCTATTGAAAAGGATGTTAATAAGTTAAATTTTATCTATCTTAAGGTAAAGATACAAAAATTGGTGAAGTCTTAAAAGAAATACCAGAAGAAACCCAAGGTTTTCATAATTTAAAAAAATTGAATACTGTCTCAATATAACTGAAGTCAGTATATAAAACTGGTAATAATGGTATTGATTGAATTTGGCAACATTCTACTCAAAACTCACACACTAAGTAAGCATTCTGTGGTACTTGTACAGTTTGTGCCCTCTTATTTTTGCATGAACATGCAGCTTATTTCATCAAAATTAAATACAGCATGTTATGTCAAATTTTATAATATAAAATTTGAATGCTTGATAATGTAAAATGTTCCATAAATAGCAGTTGTCTATGTGTACATCTATTTTGTCATCGGGTACATAATGGCTTTATTTTTAGCACTTAGAGTCTATATCTCTATTAGACTAATTTGTCTCCAATTAAATTTGCTTGACGGTTAATCTCTTCAAAACTCTTCAAACCTATCAATTATTCTTGAATTAGGTGAATGCATTTCCATGCTCTATACTACTTTGATAAGTTGGTGTAGTTGTGTGCATATTTCATCGGGAGAAAATGTTTTAACTGTGTTTTATTTTCAGACAAGAACTATTTATACAAACATGGGGACTGTGAAAAGAAAATTCTATAGTGAATTGTGAAAAGTGGACATATTTCTAAATTCATTCCACTGCCTTTATCCAAACTTAAGAATTACAGACATTTGTTATCCCTTCAGCAAGACATACCCGCTGCACAATGATATGTTCATTTCGTAATTTGGTTGCTGGCCACCAAGTGCTCCTTAGTTTTTAAATACATTTTGAGATTTACTGGAAACTTGAAGAAATTAGTTCCTGTTTAAGACTATCCCAACTTTATTTTTACTGTCAGTTTTGCTTTGTTTCTATGTTGTTTTATGTCTTTGTTAGATAATTGTACATTGTGTGATATGTGAAAAAACACAATTTTGGATGAACTTTGTGTTACATGTACATTGTTTTCATTATATAGACTGCTTGAGAATAGTGCGTTCCTGAGTGATTTTGAACATGCTACAGTGAAAAGTGAGAATGTGGACCATGGAAACACCAGCTAGAGGTTTTATGGACTATAAACGTCTGTTGTTGTGTTAAGATTAAATGCAGCCCAAAGTACCGAGTAAAATTACTGGATTGCAATAAGAAAAATCTCATTTTTCGTCTTTCCTATATACCCCCATTTCCTTTCTTTTTAAAAGAAAATCAAAGGAAGATACCGAGTTTCAGAGATAGTTTTGAAATCAGGTATTTTACCGTTCATACCCTTCAGTAGAAATGATTTTTGATTAAGCACTTAGCAATATGATTGATTGACAGTTTGAGAAAATACCCTGCATGTCAGCACTGGATATTTGAATTGGAAAAATGTCATTTTTATTAGACACATTGTAAAAAGCATGCATTCTCCAATACTGCTGTTACTCTTCCACTTCCTTGTGTCATACGCTTGCTACTTGTAACTTTTTATATAAAGATATATAAAAATGTATAATAATTTCCTAACTTGAGTTAAGAGAAATGCTTTCGTCTATTAGAGTGATAAAAACTGACTTACGTAAGTACACACTTTATATCTACTCTTTCCACACTTTAGGCTACAGGATGTCCTTTAGTATTAAGACATACTTCTTCAAAATTTGATTTCTAAAACTTTATGGAGTACTCCGTCCACAAGGCTGTCAGAAAGAGTTAAATTACCTGGGGTCAATAGGATTTCTACATTACATCAAAAGTGTCTGATATACTGCAGCAACTGGGAGCATTTTCAGGATTGGCATACTGTCCTCTTTACAACTAATTTTATCAGAAGAGTTTAAGAAAGTGGACATTGTACCACTCTCAAGCGCATTTAAAAGTGCCACATTTTTGTGCTAATCTGAATGACGTAGCTGGTGAACTAGTCACCAGTAGCTTGGTCAGCAGGCAAATCCAGCCTGCAAGAAAGGGAGCCAGTATTCAAATTACCATGTTATTGTCTGACGCACAGAATGTATTTTCAACATAAACATATAACCTCAATATGAGATGTCTAACTAAAGCAAGCGCCACCGAGACCAAGACAGCCTCTCCTCTTCTAAGGTTTAGGTTTTGCCCAGAATTCTCGATACATGGAATAGCCCACACCTGAAGAAAAAGAATGCTAGTTAAGCATTTAAATTTTTTTTTCAGTATTAGAAAATTAAAAACAGTTCATAAAGTAGCTAAAAGTAGCACCCTTGCTGGTGTACGATACTTACAAGGGGACCAAGGCCCTCACTCTTGCTTTCTTAAACAATTCAAATTTCTAAAATTCTTTTTACACACTTTCCCAAGTATCTCAAGGCCAGAATGACTAGCTCAGACTGCTAAAATGTCAATATTTATCTGGCAACTTTAAAAGGAGTTACTCTTGCTGTATAATACCAGATAAAGTCAATTAATTATAAAGCCCATAAAAGCATGTAATATCTTTTCCACCTTCAAAAACTCAGTAAAACAGGAATCATGTCTCTCCCAGATGTTGGATCTTATTACCAATCCTATTTACATATCTAGACTCTTCAACAAAATTATAAACTCAGTGAAAGACAGTACTCTCTTTTCTTTCTTTCTTTAAAACCTTAGTAAGATTTTACCATAGACAGTAAAACTATGTCACTGCTTGAACTATTTTTATTAATTCAGTTTTTATGTGAAAATGAATATAAGTGATATTTGCAAACTGCTTCAAAGTCAGCTAAAAGTATCTATCTTGTTTTATTTACAAAGAAATCCATTAATGGGGAACCACAAATTTGAGATATCCTGTAGGAACATACCCAGAGTCATTGCTCCCACAACAAAGCCTTGGGCTGCCACGCGCATGTGGATCGGGTGAATAGACACTTTAGTATTGCCCCTGCTCTTCAATTTATATAATCCATATGCAACGATTGCTGCAAAACCTGCCATTCCTGTAAAACAGACAGTCACAAGATGTCAGATGCATGGAGGCAGGGAATCAAGATGATTTTATCATCAATCAATGTTCTATTTTTTTTATAAGGATGCTTTAGGAGACCATTAACCAGCTAACATACAAATTGAGTTCTTATTTTTTCCCCCTCAGAACTAAAAATCCACAATTGGAAGCAAACAGTAGCAGATCCAGAAAGCTAAGATCATCTTTAAAATGTGGGCTTGTGAAGCCAGTAACTAAATTCCTTTAAGCGTGCCAGGGGAGCTCTTCTCTGTCCTACTTCCATCCCCAAAGGCAATCAGTTAATGTGGTACAGACTGTAATAAACCATAACTGTGAGTATAACAGAAAAAAAAAACTTTATGGAATATATTCTCCTTTTAGAATAGGAAAGTCTTTTTTAAGTGCTTTAAAATCACAAGCCCTTTTATGACCCAAATAACACAATTCTGAGTTGTCCTTATACTCAGGCACATATATGATTCCTGAAAGCTTACTAATCATGGTGTGCTTAATATAAATAAAGGAAAATAATATTATAATTAATTGCTGTTGAATTACATACTCTATAAAGTTTGATTTAGTGAGTGGGTACTTTTAAAATACGGAATGTGTATTCTCAGAAAATAATTTCTAAACTCAGATTACTGTAAATCTGCTTACCAGCATTTCCCAAATGGCTGAATTCTACAGAATTTTGTCCTACAAACACAAAGCCATCTGGTCTATCACAATGCCAACCTGGTAACTCAAGCAAGCGCCACAAAGCCAATAGGTGAGTTATTCACATACATCCCTGTTAGGAATCCAACTTCACATGTGCTACAGAAACAAATAAATGGGAAAGAAAAAATTTTCTGATAGAAAAATTAATTATCATAGCAATTCTGAATCGTCTGTATTGAAAAAATGTCAATCCACAGAATCTGATAAACTGGTAAATAGAAAAAATATATCGAACATTATAAAGAAAGATTATTTTCTGTTGTTTGCTATATATTTTATATACATTATGTTGAAATTTAACCTTTTTTGTTTGACTTGACTAATTCTTTTATTATCATGCCTATTGTCATTCCTTTTACTTCAAAGTTGATGCATCCAGAGACTTTTTAAAGTGATTAGCCATGTTTTATATTACTGTCTCTATTTAGAAATCTTCATAAGACCCTGTACACTTTGAATGAATAATCTCAGAAAGGATGATATACATGTGAACCACTTACTATCCACTGTCCTTTCAGCTGTCCACAGAACTTTTATCTTTCCAGTTCTTCCTAAAGAAGCAGAATGCTTCTGACCTGCTGGTTCACTGCTGAAAGGCTATTTGCACCAGAAATCAAGGACTTAAAAAATAAATCCAACTACATTAAGTATAATGATAAAGATCGATTGCTTACACATATTTAATACACAACAGCTCCATAGGAAAACAAAAATATTGAAATGAAGAATAGGCCTCTTCAGTGGTAATACTGAGAATGTATAACTCAACGTATAATTGGGCATTGCCTAATCAGAAAGCAAGATAGTGATGGCTCTGAGGCCTGGAAGCCTCCTGTTGTCTCTGCCTCAACTCTAGATGCTGGATCTTGAGTGTGTAGGGGCTCCGTGTTGCCTGGGGGTTTCCTGAAGGAAGGTCTTTAAAAGCCAGTATTGAAATCTACCAACACATTAAAAATTCCTGTTTACTGGCTACATCAGACCCTGTCACCTGCATATCAAACTTTGGTTTATATTCAAGTGGAGAGACACATGTAGATATGGCATGAGACATTTCGAGACTTTCAAGATGTTTCAAATAAGTTATTTTAATAAATAGTTATATTTTTTGATAAAGTGAATTCAAATATTACTCGCACGAGTGCTTTATTAATCTCATAAGATGCTTTCTGATAGCGTAATTACACACCATGTTAGTTAATTTGAAAATAGCTCTTTTTGTTTCATTTCCCTATGTTTGAATTCACTTTCAAAATCTGAGAGGCATATCATGATTATGTGCAACACCTATGAAACCCTGAATTAAGCTTTTTACTTCCGTCCAAGTGCATTTTAGTTGCCTAATTCAAGGTTGTCATGTTGATTTGGAATTATGATTTTTGTGTACCTGATTATACACACAAGCCATTTTTATGCATCATATTGGAAGATAGACATATGTAATATTTGATTTACCATAATTCAATTCCATTTGATTAGATAATTAAAATGTGGCTGTAAACTTAATTGGAGATCAATGTCTTTGGGCTTTTAAAGGAGAACAGTCCACATTGTGAAGATGCTGGCTTTTCTGTTTTGCATTATTTTTTCACCAAAATTATTTCAATGACTCCATAAACCCTTATTCTTAGCATTTAATAAAGTTAGGTCTTTGACATTTCTTAAATATTCACTTAATATTGAATCAACTTTTTCTCTATTTTTCATTTAGGAATTTGGCTTTTCCTCAAATTTGATAGCATTTTTAAAATTCCACAAATGGATTTTCCTCAACCTAAGCATATCTTAATAAATAACAAACTATGATGATTCCTATTCCTTAATTAAAGTAATGACAAATTATTTATCTTCTGGTGGTAAAATAAATAATAGCATTTTATCTTCTTTTGAAATTTGTATATTTCAATGATGAAAATGAATCCTGTCAGATTCCAACTCTGGAGGGAGGTTAAATAAATAAAATCATGAAAATATTCTGAATGCGAAATGCATATGATTTGAGTCTCAGTTTTGTCCAACTTCACTGAGGCGAGTTAGTTTCTGTATCATGCCTACCTGTGCATTCTTCTTCCTTTGGCTCATTTTTGGGATCATACTCATGGCCCAGAGGGTCCATCCAAAAAATTGTCAAATAGATAAAATAATTTTTAAAATCAGACTTGAATTAATTATCAGTTTCTTATCCATTTAATTAATAATTCCCGTTGCTCTCTTAAAGGTGGAATTAAGTAGCAGAATAAAATATATTATTAAAATAGCCAGAGATGGGTTTTTATAAATAATCTTGTTCAACAAATCAGAGCGCTTTGCTAATATAGAATTATCCTGATTAATTCTATTAATGAGTTTGTTTAAATTGTACTACGGATTTCTTAACTGAATTTTATTATTCAGATAAACCCAACAGTGTGATAGAAATAACAAATCTAGGTGACTGACGTCAGGCACTTGTAACATCTCAGCTTTTTTTTTTTTATTATGGCCTCTGGTTCTGTACTTTCTTATGTGTTATTAAAGAAGTAAATGCCTTCTTAGTATGCCTTTAATTCCTCAGACTTCAAACTTACTAGGGCTGGTTTCCAGAAGGTTCTTACTCCTGCACTAGTATGATCATAAAGTTAAACCACTTCTTTGCGTCCATAATTGTGCAGCCAACATGTTCCTGTTTATCCCCAACTTCTATCACCTCTCCAAACTCTGAAGCATGTCGTTTTACATTGGTTCATTCTTTGGAAAAAAAAAATTTTTTTGCCCTCTTCTTAATAGACACATATCTAGACACAAAATGTAAAAGTGGTCAAAAACATAGCATATAAATTATTTAAAATAAAATTTTCCTTATTACATCACATTGTAAAATTTGTGCTCTTTATTCGCTTTCTCCTGAGTTAAGTTTAATATCAATAGAGCCAGCGTTTTTCTTGAGCCTGCACAATCTATATACCAGGATTCTTCCTAAGTGCTTTGGGGATGAAAATAAAAGGTGACGAACTAGTGGGAAGCGTAATTATGGAGCCTTATAGAAGGAAGGGTTCTTAGCGGAGCTCAATAACGAAAATGAAGCTCAAAATTATTTGCTAAGCTTTCCATCTTGAAAAGCTAATTAGTTGCTTCCTGCTAATCTGGCATGGAAGATGAAATATATTCAACTGTCAAGAGAATACAATACTGAGAATGTTTTATAATAAAGAAGTCAGTAGCATAGATAAGGGGGTAAAATGTATTCTCAGAGAGATCAAGAGATGCTTGATGAATAGTTGTTCTTCTAAGCAGGTCTTGAAGATTGAGAAACATTGTCAGTGGTGGAGCAGGGAGAGATTTCCACCTAGAGAAGTTAGCGCAGAGAGTAGTCTCCCAAGGCCATGTAAATATTTGAGATGGCTGGAGCATAGGATTAGACAAAAGGAATAATAGTCAATATAGTTGGAAGAGCAGGTTGGCGTTTACATCATGATCTCTGAGTGCAGGTAATGCCATCCAAAAGACTTCACGTTTTAGTCAAAAAAGCATTTTAATGTCTCTTAGCAAAGTTGGGCTGAAAAACTATAAGTAGAATCCTCTGACAGCAGTGTATTTGCTAAACTGAGTGAAACTGGAATAAATAAAGGAAATCAAAACAATACAGACACAAGATATTAAAAAAGAATAACCGATGGATTGTTAGATATCCAGAAATATCTGTCTTTCTATTTATTTTCCACCATTTTTTTATTATTTCAAGATCATGGTTGGGTAACTAGCCAAAATACTGAGTGTTGTATGCTAAACACCATTCTGCGAGTTTTTCATGTAAGTATTCCTTTAGTCATCTTAGCAATTATTATTATTATGAATAATAATAATACTTGTTGTTATGGTTGTTTTATTGTTATTCCATTGTACCTATAAGGAAACTGAAGAGAGTTTTGGTAGCTTTTCTAAGATTGCACAATAAAAAATGATACATCCAGGTCTGAACTCAAGCTGATAAACCCCAGAATCAGCCAGCAATCCTACTGCTATGAATACAACCCTTTAATATTCAATATAGTATGTTTCACTGAAATAAGTTGATACGTATTCATAGAAACCCCATACTTCTGTGTTTTCTCATCTGTAAAAATATGTATTATAGCAACTTCTCTCCACCCTATAGCTTTTGAGGACCAAATGACAATGCATTGGAAGATACTTTTTATACCCTATGATACATTATAAATAAATCATTTTTCCTAAGTCATGTGTAAACTTCATTTTGTAATGGACATGGGACAAATGTATCACCTATAGAGAGCAGTAATGAAAAATAACTTCCAGCCTCCTCTTGTCCACAGTGAAATGTATGACTTCCAGAGTCCACGGATTCTTATTTCACTTGAATGACATTCTTCCCCAGTGCTTATTTTATTGCTACATCTTATTGAACAGTATTGAACTCCAGAGCTCCTAAGTGATCCCAAAAGCCCTAGTCAAACAGAAATACTAACACTTGACAGAAAATTCTGTTTTTCAATCCCAGACAACTGTTTGGTATACATTCGCATGATAGCCTAATAGTGGGATGAGCAAGCAAATAGATAGGTAGGTAGATAACTGCAGTCTCATAACCATAATTATGGTATAAAAATGTGGTGTAATGCAGTGAAAATAGCTTTTCAACAGGACAATTTCAAATTTTAGTTTCACCTCATACTTCTCACTTGCTCTTAAGGACGTTGCTGGAATCCTTTGAGCTTTGCTTCCTTTACCCTTAAAATAGAGAGTCTGTACCCAATAACGAAAGTTGCTCTGAAAATCAGAGATGACACCATCCGTAAACAAACAACATGAAATTGGTGGTACCAATATAGGGGCTCTGGTTTTCACATTTGTGTCTTACTAGTTTGCACTCCAGAGTGGGCAAAATGTCTCCTCTATGCCTGACTTTTGTCCATCTGTGAACCAGTCATTGCTGACAGAAGTGGACTTCTCTACCTCCGTGATCAACCCTGGGTTCAGACAACTCGGGAGAAGCCCTCACCTTTCAGAGGTGACATCAGTTTAGGACAGGACCAGCTGGAAGGAGCGTAGGGGTTAGTAGGTGGGAGAGAATGAGGTTAGCCTTTGCCTCTTAGCTCTTAGTGTGCCACCACCTGGCATAAATGAGGTTGACACTGGAAAAGACATCAACACAGATATGCTATTAATGATGTGTAATTGAGAACTGCTAATTTCTAGAATTTAAGGATTTGAAAGTAGGCCTCAGGAACGAGCAACTTGGGGATCCTTCAAAATAATTGTTAAGTGCATAGTCAATATGGCTCTGCTTAGGTGAGCAAATGAGTACAAAAGTTACATTTAAATAAATAAATACATTCTTCTGCTTGTCGCAGAGAAGCGCTGTCCTGACCTGACACGTGGCTTACGTTCCTTGGCCTTTCCTTCTAGAAACTACAGAATTAGGCCAGATTCAAAAGTAAACTTAAAGAAGTGTGGTTTAATAACCATTGTTATGGGCACATTATCTTTCTCCTTTTTTAAAAAAAGTTTAATTTGCAGGTTGTGTTTTCAAAATAAACATACACAAAATACAAGAACGGTAAGTTTTAGAACACACTAATTTAGAATAACATTTAAACAGAATTGCTTGACATACATATCAATTCAGTATACTTACAAACCATGGGTCTCTCTAGATTTTTATATTCTTACATATGCTAACTTTATGAATAAAACTGTCTTTTTTAAAAATCACTCTTTAAGTGGCAGCTTTTCCAAGTAGATCATTCTTGTTAAGATGGATACTATGAACATAGTTTCATACAATATACTTGCCCAACTTTCTGAAAGGACAGTCTTTTTGTGTTAAAAAAAAAGAGTAATGAACTCTTGTTAATTGATAATATTGAAGTATTTTATAAAATATTAATGCACTTGTGAGAAAACGCCTTCTCTCTCTACAAGTACTCCTTTTTTATAGCTAAGGTTTTTCTCCCAGCTATGTTGAGACTTTTATATGATACATATAGATATTTCCTGAGCCTGTGCTCATCCTTTAGTCACTTGTAAACAGGCATCATTTTTTGAAGGACTGTGCTGGTTGGTAAGAAGTTATATCTCATCTTCAAATCGACTCTGCTCTGAATTGGTAGGGCTGGGACTCTGCAAAGGAATCGTTCCCTCTGCCAGCTGATCCCTGTTCAGGTCTCCTAACAGAGGGCAGTAGAGGAAGATACGAAGACAGATGAGGACCTGAAACACTTTTATGTTTGCCTCCTGTTCCTGTCAGCATCCTCTAAGAAACAGAACTTGGATTCACCGGCAGCCTCCAGCCTCCTTCAGCTCTCGGAGACCAAGCCTCCAAGCTCCCCCGCAGAAGCATCTGCACCAGCTTGGCGTGTCCTCCTCAGAGCTCTGAGCCCTGCCATGGAAGGACTCCTTCTGGACTCTAGATTCTGAAAACTTCCATTCATTTCCGTTGTTTCCTCAGTCCTAGAGCAAGCCAGGCTCTGTATGGCTTAATATCGGCCACCTCCTTATTCCCTCTTCATTTTTCCAGTCTTCCAAACCTGTGTAACAGATTCCCAGGATCACAGTCTCTCTGTTGATGTATCTACCATGTCTTCTGTTTTCCTGACCCGAGGATTATGATTGATTTTAACTGGAATGTTTTTCCTTGCTAAGGGCTTTTTAAAATTCTTCCCTGAGATTCTTTTTACTTAACTTATGACAACTTTGCCTAATTAAATTTCACACAAGAATGAAGTGTTTGGCTAAATTATTTCTGGAATATTAGTTCTATAGCATGGACATTCAATTCTATATGAGAACAGATACACATGTTAATGATGAGCAAGTGTTCCCTTTCATGGGGTGGGTATTCCTCAGTTCTCATGGGGATTTAAAAGGGAGAACAACAGCTATATTAAAATGACAGTGAGATGAAAAAGCATCATGGGTCCTCTTTCTAATTTATATTCCTGACCTAAACAGCCCTAGTCAACTCTTCTTAATTTATTTATGTGGACCAAAATCAATTCCTATGGACTTTAAATTTTTTCTCTATTCTCTGGGAGTAAAGCCCTTTTTAAAATGGTTGGCCAGTGCCTTCAGGAGAGCCTGGAGACCCTACCCTGGTCTGTTAGACGTTTCAGAACATTTTCTAGGAGGGTTAATAACTTAAATTCTAACTAATCAGCCGCAGAACTTAGAAAGTTAAAATTTTCTAACTTCAATTTTTCACAGGGAGTGACTTCAAATCTAATCACCTAGTGATAAGAATTTTAATCTTTGTAAAGTCAACCACCATCAAACTTTTATCTCAAGGAAACAGAGAGACAAATACATGTGGCTGACAGGTGCATTGAGTAATTTGACTCCGTCTGGGGTCTGTTAAATTTTGAGTCCCTGCAGTTTGTGACTATCCAGAAGGAAAGATCCATTTTTCTGGCTTAATTGGATGAAACTAGAGCTTGTTATGATAAACTCCTTTCATACAAAAAAATATTCTCAATACTACTCAAATTTGGATTTTTCCCAGAACACCCACCTGTACATATTCCGGTTTTCTTAGTGAGTCTAGCCAACTTAGCCATTTCTGAAGGTACAAAGAGAAAGAGCTTTGTCTCAAAAGAGCAATGACCAGCGAAAGTGTGGCTCTGTGTTAAAGTACTAAAAATAAGAAACCATGGTTGAGTGTTCAACTTGTGTGAAACACTGTTCTAAATATTTTACAGGTATTTATCCAGTCAATCCTCATAACAACCTTATAAAGTAGTTATTTTTAGCTTTATTTTATAGATGTGAAAATGCAATCCCAAGAAGTTACATAAAATACCCAATCTCGTGTAACTAATAAATTGTAAGGCCTGGATTTAAACTTTGGAGGTCTAGATACAGAAACTATAGGCTTAACCACGCATCACTTTGCTTCTCATTGATTACCCACTTCTTAATTTTAAGAACTGGGAAATAAAATGTTAGTCACTAACTTAAAACCACTCTTCCTAACCTAGTAAGCACAGAGGAGAGACAAGGAATAAAAGATAAAAATAACAGCCAATTCTCCTTGAAAACATGCTTTAGGAATTCCTGATGAGAATCACTGCAGAAAAATAATGGGGAATAATCTTCATCTGTGGAATGATTGTAGCATGATGCATTGTACTGTCTAGGTTGCTTGTGATAAATGTATTTACAGTTTATGGATTTATGGTACAAAACCTGCTAAACACTGTCAGAGTCAGCACGTGACTATCTAAGTAATAAATGGCAATGTTTCCTAACTGAAATCTCTCTCTCAGTTAGCGATGCCCTACATGGCCCCCTTAGAGAGGTCCTATGCTTAAACTGTGTTGGGTGGTCCCACAGCAGCTATAAAGGACCGAGAGTCTTGTGTTTGCATCACAGTACTTCCACACGCTTTACCCTCAACTCATAATTACCTGTATCCTTTGAAGTATTAGTGAATTTTGATCCTGTGTAACACGTGATTCTTGTATGTCTGATTTGAGAGTCTGACCCTTTTTGCTATATCAAGGAGTTTCCTGCAGTTCCTTCTTGGAACTTTTTGGAGTTCCAAGAAGCTCAGTGCCTAAGCTGTATGCTCCTTTGGCTCGTCTTGGCAGTTATCAGGGGCATTGTTAATTTATTCAACAAACATAACATAAACAATAGCAACTCATTTAATAAATATGGATTGCAAGCAACTAGGTGCATGAAACTGTTTTAGTCATAAAACAGATAAAAATATTCACTCTTTTGTGTCATGCAATCTAGTTAAAGGAAACATACAGTAAAGGACAAACAATAATGATAAAAAACCATTTGTCATGTTATGAATGTGCCTTGCCCAAAGAGTTAGGCATACTGGGGGGACAGAGAGTGTTGAGATACAGAATTGGTATTTTATGAGGAAAAGACATGAGCATCTCTGGTAGTGTAATGTTTGACCAAAGGCTTAAAGAAGCAAAATAGTGAGCTGTGAATATCTGAGGGACAATGTTTCCTGGAGTTCAGAAGAAGTTTGCCTGGTATGTTTGAGAGGACGGTGCGGGAGGAATGGAGTGAGAGAGTGACAGCAGTAAGAGGTAAAGGGAGAAGCAGGTGGGCATGAGATCAGATAGGGATGATCAAGCAAACCTTAAGAAATTAAAGTTTATTCGGACAGAAATGGGAAGGGGCTGAAGGGTTTTAAGAGAGCCGAATATGGCTAAGCTCTACCTGGTCTCCTCTGTTGCCGTGCTGAGAATAGTTTATACAAGCGTCAGTGTTAAGGTCAGTGAGAAGCAAAGGCATTAGTGCATCGACAGTGCAGGTGAGAGAGGACGGAGTGTGGTGACCTGTCAGGGAGAATCAGGAGAATCAAAGCCACTTGAAGTATCCAAGCCATGAAAGACATCGCTAGGAATTAAGGTCTTAAATAAGCTGTGGAAAAACCTGAAGGAGCAGAGTTCAGAGAAGTTTCACCAAAGGTCTCAGCCTGAAGCCCCAAAGGAGCTCTGATGTCTAGAAGATTCTGCAACTCTCAAGACTCTCTGGAAAACCCTACAAAACCATTGGCGTCTACAGAAGCAGACTGAGGAGGGGAGTTCTGAAAAACATGCCTGCACATGTGGAATATCATTACACACCCACGCCTCCGGCTGTATGTCTTTGGAGGAGTCTCTCCCATTTGGCAAATCTCACATGAGTGCCCATCGCTGACAAATCCTATCATTAACTTACACTTTCTAATATTCCTTAAATAGGAATTATTACCTGTTTATAGTCTTGCTTTCAGTGTAAACTTCTTTTCCTGTGCCATTCATTATTCAGTGGATTGGTAGAGAGGGAAGATAAATATTTGGTCTTACTCTCTCTCTGGAAGTAGAAGTCTACCTTAACATATATAGTTAAATAAATAATTAAATTGCTTATTTTAATATTTTTTCTTCCTACTGGTGTACCAGCTTTTTGAGGGAAAGAAGAAACTGTTTTCACTTTTTGTAACCCCAGAAGATAGCATCATTCCTGGAATATGCTAGATGCATAATTAACACTTTTTGGTGGAATGAAAAACTTTTCCATAATAAGAGGAATAATCGTAGGGCAAGCTAATGCTAGTAGGCTAAGAGAATCAAGATGAACAAGTAGAGAGTGTATATTAGGGTGATCTACACTGAGAAAAACTTAATTTAAAAAATTTTGAAAAAAGCAACCTCCACTGAGAGAAAGTATCCATATGCAATTATGATTCAAATTTGAGTGAGTTTGTGCAGGAAGTATTGGACCAAAAGGGTGTAGTGTGAAGAAAAGAAAAATATATAAGAAGCAGGAATTTTAAAAGTGCATGCAGGGCACAGTCAGGCTTAAAGGAGCTGAAAAACATTTTGAGTATACCATTTCATTTTTTCTATTAGTTTTTTTTTATTTTTAATCAGGGAAATCTTTCAACTATTCATGATGGACTTGGGGGAAAAAAAGATTAGAGATTTACATTCTTCTCAAAGTTTACCAAGAATGATTGAATTCATATGCTTGTATTTTTTTTTCAGATACCATTACATTTCTTGGTGCAATTCTTTGCAAATAGACGGCTCAATCTTGTCAAGCTCTGAAAGGATGTCTCTAAAGATTATCTAAGAAGTTATTTTAGAAATTGTGCTTTTTGAAAAACAACAATGCAATGACCACAAAACCCTTTCAGAACCAGACTGGATTCATTGCTTTCCATAGAGTATTCTCAATTTATCTGATGGCCGTGCTCAGATTAGATTATGGCAGGAGCTGGAGCTTGGTCACAGCAAAGGCAAAACAACACGTGCATCTGTTAGGAGGATCTGATTTCTCAACAATAGACACCTAGTTTTCTCATGTCAGAGTGAGCATTCTTCCTGAAAATGACAAGTTACTATGAAATAAGATAAGGTTAACTACAAAGTGATTCTTGGACACACATTGTTTTCTTTAATGGTATCCTGACTGTAATTCTGAAGGAAGACATTATTATATTCTCCATTTTACAGGTAAGCAAACCGAGTCTTAAAGAAGTCAACTGATTTATCCAGTTCACAGAGCCAAGAAATACAGGGACTCCCAGACGTTTCTCACTGACAAACTCATTTCTACCAAAATGATGACTTCATGTATCGGGCCCGGAGATGTGCTACTGTTTGATATACATTATCTAATTCAATTCTCAGAACCTCACTATAAGGTGGATATAAGTAACCCCCATGCTTTTCCTTGGGGAATTGATGCTCATTGACACTATATGACTAATGCCAAGGAAAGGATTTAAAACCATTGGGAGGGTTAAAAAGAATAACAAAACAAAGCAAAATAATATGCATGCATCTTCATCTCTATGAAAACTAACTGTCCCATCAACAGTGAGTTAGTTATTTGGTTTCTCTTTATAGGAATTAAGTTGGATTGTCTGTTTTTCATGAAGCAACACTCTCTACTAGGACTGGAAGCCAGGTTTCACAGTACTCCTTCCCTCTTTGGCTCAGGGTTAGAGTTTGTCAATGAGAGGAACTCACATAGGATTTGGAAGGAGGAGTGGAGTGGGCGTCATTCGTCTCAGGAGGTCCCGGTGGGCAGATGCAGCGGCTTCTGGGCCATGTCTACAAGCTCCCACTTCTCCGCGGTGGTGACCAGAGCTCTGCCTTGTCTCTGACCCCAGTGCTTCAGTCCTAAGTCCTTACGGAACATGTCCTCAATCCTTCAGCTGCTGCCTTCCTGATCTGTACTCCTCACCTCCTCTCACATCTGTGGAATCCCCAATTCCTCTAGTAAACGCCTTATTCTCATAATGCTATAGAAATTCTACTTTCCTGACTCAATCCAGACTAAATACAAGTGGAAGATTTGTCCTGTGTACTGGTATTGCCAGTAGAGGGGCAGTGATTCTCTTCTGAAAGAAAAAGAATGTTCATGGGGTGGAATACACTTGAAATTTTTTAAATTATATATATTCCAATAAGTTTGCTTAATGCAACCCAGTTAACTGTAGGGAAACAAAAATAGAAAGCATCAGAGAAATATTCAACATGTTCGAGGAAGCCTGTGCATCTAAAATGAACAAGTTTCCCTAATTGCTTTTTCTGATCAAGTGGTGCCTTTGGCTTTGACATGAGGGGAACTGTGCACAAATACACAAAAGGATTTTGATGCCATAAAAGCTGAAACAGTAACAATATTCTTATCAATATCTAGGAAGGAGACTAAGGATTTCAATATGCTGACAGTAACGGTATATGACATATGACTATATTTTGAAGTTTGTGCTCTAGAGAATGTATCTCACCTTTTATTATTAACACAGCTACCATTTACTGAGAACATACAACATTTGAGCGCACTGAGTTTACAAGAAATTACATATAATTTTTGTGATAGGTAATGCAGTACAAGAACATGAAAATAACACTTTCAGGTTAGCACATATTTAAAAAGCCTGGATTTTTAAAATCATAGGTTGTAAAGCTAAGGTCTTACTGTGTACCAAGTAGAAGCATATTGAACTATATAGGATGGAAAAAAACACACCTTCTTGTGTGCAGAGTATACAAACTAAACATATAAAATGATAGCACTGTCACTGATGCTGTCATAAAGATTAATGCAGAGGAAGTTTTTTGAAATCAAAACCTGCTATTAAATGCTCAATGCAGTTACCATTATGAGATTCAGGCCCATCTATCAGTATCCACTAAATAAAGGTTAACAGCCTTCTCTCTATTGCCGGTGTTACTTATTCCCATTCTATCTGTGTCTCCGAGGAATAAAAGAATCTTTCTCCATAATACTGCTGCAAAGTTATTATTGAATGGAGTTACTATCAATGTATACAGAAATATATAATTTGACTCTTAATAATCTAATCAAATAGTTATGTACCATGCTGCCTCTTTGTGACTAAAACAGATTATAGACAATGTTTTGTTACATGTAAGTGAATACTGATTCGTGAATTCAAAATACAACATACTGAGTACAGTATTTCCAAAGATGGCATGAAAAAGAACTAGGTCTATAATACGGTAAATGTGTAGTGAACGTTTCCCACATGGTGTCATGGAGAACGTATCAGCGGCACGCTTGCAATTAAGAATATCACTTAAAATGACGCCCAAAACACCTAGTTTCTGCCTCTTTTACTTGAAATGCTGAATCCTTTGCAATCATCACCATGACTGTGATGAATTGCACGAATGCCCAAGAGGAAACCTACCTGGTGGTGTTTGCCTTCACATACGTTCAACAAGGTCGTGCCAAGTGTTAATGTATAAAGCTAGAGAATAAAACAATTATCTCAGAAAAAAAAAGGAAATTGTTATTGTGTTCTTGGGAGAATTATATCTCGGTTACTTAACGCTATAACTTCTATAAGATCCACTTTTCCTGTTTACCTCTGTTGTTTAACCTTGATTTTGGCTAAAACACTGTTACTGGTCTTCAGTGCTCAGTTCCTCGTGTTTCTATCGGGTGGTGTTCACGCCCACATCCCTTGACTCGCCTCCCTACTGAGATAAACATTGCTCCAATATGCCAACAATTAGTATAGAAAACAGTCATCCCTATAGACTGAAAACAACATAGAAGGCAGGCACTATTTATGGTATGTTTTGATTACCTCTCTGTACACATACAGTCTCTAACATAGCTCCAGGGACATAGCGGGCTAACAACGTATATTTGGTGAATGAATATATATTCATTATATTATTCATCAAATGATATAGATACATATTTTAAATAAGAAGTTATGCTTAGTTTTGTTTGTTTGTTTGTTTGTTTTTTGCGGTACGCGGGCTTCTCACTGTTGTGGCCTCTCCCGTTGCGGAGCACAGGCTCCGGACGCGCAGGCTCAGCGGCCATGGCTCACGGGCCCAGCGGCTCTGCGGCATGTGGGATCCTCCCGGACTGGGGCTCGAACCCGTGTCCTCTGCATCGGCAGGTGGACTCTCAACCACTGTGCCACCAGGGAAGCCCTATGCTTAGTTTTAATTTCTTCTCTCTTTTCATATCAAGGGGCCAATGAGCATTTAAAATATTCTAGACTGACATCAAGATGGTTAACTTTATCCATGTGATTTCCAGCACCAGGGCATTTTTCTTCTGCAATAGCTTGGCAGCAGTAAGTTATGACCCATGAACTCGATGGCTCATGCAAACAAACTCTTATTTTTCACTCTCCTTTCATGTCAGAGGCGGGGGTCAGCTCCTACACTTTTGTTCCGCATCGCTCTCATCCTGGAAGCTAGTCTGGGGGAGGAACCCTTTCTGAAGATACACTGTTCTCATGGGAGAGGAAAAAACAAGCGAGCTGGAGGCTATTTCTGACGCTTCTGCTTGGTCTTGTCTTAGGCCCCATGCACTTGCACTCCATCAGCCGAGCCTGTCACGTGGCCAGACCCAGAATCAGTGGGGAGGGATGTAAAATCATCTCACAAAGAAAGAGGGAGCAAACAGCTGGAGATAATGACATAATCCTCCTCTCCTCTCTATAAAATTGATCCTGTAAAGGAGGAATGTTTCAGAAAGTTATCCCCATTTTAAGAATGACATTCAAGGATGGGAATGTGTTATTCAAAAGGTTAATTAAAATCATAGGGGCTTCCCTGGTGGAGCAGTGGTTGGGAGTCCGCCTGCTGATGCAGGGGACACGGGTTCGTGCCCTGGTCCGGGAAGATCCCACATGCCGCGGAGAGGCTGGGCCCGTGAGCCATGGTCGCTGAGCCTGCGCTTCCGGAACCTGTGCTCCGCAACGGGAGAGGCCACAGCAGTGAGAGGCCCGCGTATGGCAAAAAAAAAAAAAAAAATCATAGAAATCGGAAAGGTTTTTGTCATCCAACACATTGAATTCAAGCTTTACGATCAAAATATCTGTGAACTTTATAGCTCTCCTGGTTACTTGCCCTCTCTGCATCTTAGTGTCAGTATATGTTTAAAAAAAAAGAAAGAAAAATGAACAAAAATACCCACCTTATAGAGTTTTTGTGCAAATTATATAATAACATGTTTAAAAGTACCATTGACAGCTCCAGACTTAGAGTAGCACATACTACCCTCTGCTGTCTCTCTCCCTCTTTCCAGCCCCTTCTCCTTTCTCTAAAATATCTTTTTTGCTCCCTCCTCCTTCCTGCTTTCTCTAAATTATCTTTAGCCTGGGAGAAACATTTCGTTTTAATTTCATTGCTTTGTTCAGTAACTTTTGGCTTCCTGAGTCTGTCTTCCCTTAACATTTTTTTTTTTTTTTTTTTTTTTTTTTTTGCAGTACGCGGGCCTCTCACTGTTGTGGCCTCTCCTGTTGCGGACGGAGCACAGGCTCCGGACGCGCAGTCTCAGCGGTCATGGCTCACGGGCCCAGCCGCTCCGCGGCACGTGGGATCCTCCCGGACCGGGGCACGAACCCGTGTCCCCTGCATCGGCAGGCGGACGCTCAACAACTGCGCCACCAGGGAAGCCCCCTTAACATTTTTTAATCCCTCAGCTACTTGTCACCAACTACCTTTGACATTGAAAGGTGGGGATTGGTTCTCCACCTCGTGGTCCTGAGGCTTCAGCTGATTTTCATATCTTCCTGCAGGCAATATATTCTCTCAAGCTACACTATTAGATGAAAACCAAGCAGTGGTTTTGCTTTTTCCCTCTAACTCTAGAGATCTGCTAGGTCACTGTCATTCCTTCCGTCTTTTCCTGGATCCTCCTTCATAAGGAAGGTATTCAGAAACATATGAGAATACAGTCACTGGCAGCAAGAAACTCAACTTTTCAATTTCGTTCCTGAAGAAAAATCTCTTCTCTCCTGCCCACATTCTTCCAAAGCATTGCAGAATAAAGTGACTGTTTGTACTGTCTTCCAACCTGAAATAATTTGACATGTTGCTTCTGCAATGAATCTAAACTTAAAGTCTAAAACGTTAACAAATAGAAGTAATGCTGTACCCATAGATTTCACAGCTTCGTGACAGTTTGACACTTTGCTGTACTGCTTCTCAGACTCCTGGTAAAAATTAAGTGTTTATTGGTTTGACTTTTGATTAGCAACAAAAAAATAAATATGGTAAATATCTGAAGTATTATAATGTATGTGTAATTATATATGTACATGTTATACATATATAATAAAGCTTTGCAGTAAAGTCATTTGATTGTGTTTATGTAAAAATTTTCTCAGTTTTATATTTAAAAAAATATTTACATGTCTACTTAATCTTTCAATCATGGCTTCATACATTAAATTAATATTTATAAAGTGCAGACTCTGTGCCAGACACCTATCTTGTCACCTAGAAATTTAAATATGGACATTCATGTTCTCATGAGGAAGACAAGTAAATAGATAATTACAGCACCATAGATTCAAGCTATGTAGAGATAGAAGGTGTATTTATACTTGTACAATATAAATATAATTGAGTATCGCAAAAGCAGCTAATTCCGTAAGAAAATTTTAAAGATATTTCCTACATGCCTGTTATTGGTCTGTTTGTTTTATATACATCGCCTTCTTATGAACTCGCAGTGGCAACCCTGTTCTCCAGCAGAGGCAGGGATCAAATGCAGTTTTCCTGGCCATGAGGCCTGTGCCACTTAAATGACTCTTAAACTGGCAGCCAAAGGAAAATTAGTTTTCCAGGTAAGCAGGCTTGTCAAGGGTTTTCCAAGAAGGAGGGCCTGCTGCTGGTGGTTGAAAAAGAGAACAGAGTTCCAAATACTGCGCCTGAGAGGTGAGACCAGCCCGTGAGCAGAAGCCAGGTTGTCTAATTTCCACGGTGCTGGACTTGCTCAGCTTACCTTCTTGTAAATGGATATAACCCCTCACCATTCACTCTTTTTTTTTTTTTGGCCATGCTGCATGGCATGTGGGATCCTCGTTCCCTGACCAGGGATCGATCCCACGCCCCCTACCTTGGAAGCGCGGAGTCTTATCCACTGGACCGCCAGGGAAGTTCACCATTCACTCTTGCAATTCAACCTTTGCTGAACAGCATGCCAGATCTCGAGAGAGACAGTGAGGAACAAAAAGACTATGGTTCTCTGACTCTGAGAGGCTTATAGTCACTTGCTGAGGAGAAGAAAGTCATCGAGTATTCACACAAGCCACCGCAAGGGCGTGGGAAGGACAGGATCAGATGCTTGGAAGGTTGGTGTGAGAGAAATTATCCAGTAAGAGCAGGAAGCAGAGGTCTGATTAATCTGAACCTATCGAATATCAGCGATGCTCTTGGCCTGTGAATCAGGAAATTACCTAAATGTCTGTCACTTTCGCTAGGCAGAGTTTTCTGGATCCACTTTAAAATTGCCCATTGCTCTTAACGCTAACCACCACCCTCCCATCTCTTGTTCTGCAAGCTTCAAGGGTTTCCTAATGTTTCTTTGAGCTTCAATCAGTTCAGACTACAGTTGATCAACTTTCAACAAAATAAGTTCCTCTTTAAGTATCTTTGAAGTTTGGTCTTTCCTGTCTCAGTCACCACATATATTATTTCCCATCTATCACCATTACTGACATTCAGACATCTAAGTTTTCCAATCGGACATGCTAGATTAATTCACCTTCCTTTTGATGAAGAACTTTCTGGCCTAAGTATCTTCTGGTGCCAAATTGGCATTTTGGAGAACCCATCTGCATTACAATAACTTCTATTTTAACCTGAGGGCTTCCGTGTCCTCTTACCTTCTCCTTCCAGATTGACTCTTGGCAACCATGAAGAGATTCAGGGTCTTTCCTGCATTCCAGAAATCCCCTGACTTTCTCAGTCTGGTGCAGTTGCCTCTCTATTCTTCTCGCATAGGCTTGAATTAATCTACAATAGCCTGTCCTCGCAATGATGGATTTTCTTGATTATTTCTCGCCATTGTATTTGAATATTTGAGACAAGGGATGGTCCTATTTATATTTTATCACTAGAACCCAGCAAAACTTCTGATGTAGAGTATATCCTACAAGTGTTTATAGAATTCACGAGTGAATGAAGATATATTACAGGGGTGAAAACTCTCTTCACTCCAGTCTTAAAAAAAATTTTACTAAATATTCTAGTCATGATTTCCTATATTTTTCTTCAAAAAGTACTCTTCATTTTTTAATAATTAGTGTGCATTTTGTATGAGTAGACTTTTAAAAAGTCAATTAACCCACCTGAACTGCATTACTGTGAGGGAGGAAGCGGTGGGGACTGTTGGTTTTTCTGTCATCAGCGTTCCCCAAGGTTCAGGTGGATGCCCTGAGGGTTTTATCCCTTTTGGAATTTGGGGACTGAAGCAGACACTTCAGGAGGAGTAGCAGAGTGAATTTAAATGAAAAATGCTTCCCTAAATAACTAAATTGTTAAGCAATATTAATTATCGTAATTATAAGTTACATAATTATAAACTTAATTATAAATTTCCTTATATAAAGATGATTAGTGTCTTGGAGGTAATAATATGTGGCTTTAGAGAATTCAGATTTAAGGGGACAAAATAGGGCAGAGTGTAAAATTTTAATATAGAAGTTAGCATATTTAAGTCACATTTTCATATTAATTTCTATTTTCTTCAACTCAAATTATTAACATTGATTTTTTTTTAGCAACTTGTTCATGGAACAAATGGAACAGTAATAGATATAAAGGGTATTTCTTTTCAGAAAAAAGAAAGACAGTGATCAGTCTGTTAATTTATATTACTAAGTATAGTGCACTTATATTGATCATTGCTTATCACTTGCTTTTTATACTTTTCATTTCTATCCCCCCCACCAAGAAAGATTCCTGTGCTCTAGGAACCACCATCAGGGTTTCCACATCTACTATTACACATATTTGGTATATAGAAATTTTGCATATAATGCATTTTTGTATATAGTGCATTTTCATCCCTTATGAGGAATATTTATTCATATGCATTTATAAATAATTGTCACGAACTAATTGGTAAAACTGAAAAGATAAAACTGCAGATGAGTGACTCTAATTAATTATCATCAAGATCGTACTCAGTATCAAGCCTACACGTAAACTAACATTTTCACATGACTCTCGCCTTTTAGCCTTTGCCAAAATCTTGTTGCCGACCCTCCCCAGTTTGTTCCCAACAAGGGTCCTCCTGCCTGGTGCTGCTCCAGCCAATAGAAGGAGAGCGAGTTTGCTTCAAAAGCAGAGGAAAGCTTTACGCTCTGATGAGAGCGTGGAGAGGGGTGAGCTCGAGCTCTAGAGCACACGCCCTCCCCACAGGCGGTGGGCGGGGCTACTTTGCAGGGATCCCGTCATCGGGGAGGGGGCGGAGTTCGGCGGGAGGAGGGCGCAGCGTCCGTGCACAGGTGTACGGGTGGCGAGCTGGGGTGTCAGCAGCAATTTCACGCCTGGAGCTCTGGGTAGAAGGGCCCTGCGTGAGGCCGTGAAGCTAGACTCGGCACAAAGGAATAGAAAAAGTTGAGAATTTGTTTACCCAGGTTCGGTTTTCATTTGCTGGGAATTGTTATCAGGCTTTGCTGAGACCGTCTCTCTACCTTCTCAGTCTTCTTTGCGAATGACAATGATAGAAAGTGATGGGCAAGCGATACTTTGCCTTCTTAAGAAAAGGAAACTATATCAACTGATCTACACAGCATACACGTGAGGTTTTTAAAAGATACACTGAAGAATAGATAGTCGAGGTCTGGCCTTGGGGGGGGGGGAGGGGAGAGGGGAGAGGGTGCGAGCCGAGAGGCCTCAGAGTCATCCAGGGTGAACCGCTGGCTCCACAGACGATAAACTGAGGACCAGAGAGGTCGAGTGACTTCTCCGAGGTCTCCCGACAGTTCAGAGAATACAGTCCCGCTGTCCTCACTGCCCGTGGGTGCTGCCAGCGTGACGCCCACACCTTCTAAGAGTTAAACTATGTTAGGAAGAAACAAGATAGATCCCGAGGCGTCTGCAAAGCCGACTCCATTTTCCAAGACCATCTTTTATTCGACGCTAACAAAATCTCAAAAGGGAAAACATTGTCTCTTTTTTTAAACAGCACGAGACAAGGTGTAGTAAGTGTCAGGAGTCAGGAAGGGCTTCACAGAGGAGATGGTTTTTTTTTTGTTTTTTTTTTCAAGAAGATGTTGGGGGTAGGAGTTTATTAATTTTTATTTATTTATTTTTGGCTGTGTTGGGTCTTCGTTTCTGTGTGAGGGCTTTCTCTAGTTGTGGCAAGCGGGGGCCACTCTTCATCGCGGTGCGCGGGCCTCTCACTATCGCGGCCTCTCTTGTTGCGGAGCACAGGCTCCAGATGCACAGGCTCAGTAGTTGTGGCTCACGGGCCCAGTTGCTCCGCGGCATGTGGGATCCTCCCAGACCAGGGCTCGAACCCGTGTCCCCTGTATTAGCAGGCAGATTCTCAACCACTGCGCCACTAGGGAAGCCCCAACATTGTCTCTTTAAACAAGGAAAAACATGTACTAGGTCTCTGTAGTCTTGTTAGGGAATTCAGTGATTTCTTGAGACACGGAGGAATTGGGGAACCTGGGGAGGCCCGCAGGAAATGGATCCTGCAGCCAGGCTGGCCTCCTAATTATCAGGTCGGATGACACAGAGCCTTAGGTGTTGCTATTGTCACCACAGATAAAATGCATCCTTTTGGCTTGTGGAGATTTTGGAGTCCGTTCATGAAACCAGATGGGTTCTAATTAATGCAGGAGCTGTACACAGCCCACTTCTTTTTATTCCTAACTGGCTGCCTGAGATCCATTTGGGATTTACCTAAACGAGTGAGTCTATTCCAGGAAACTACCATGTGCATTAATTAACTCTATGATAGAAATAGGGGGAGCATTTAGAGGATTGTTAAAACGGCGACGAGAATGTCACATTCTCAGTTCTCTGAACCTTTTGGCTCTGTAAGAACTGTTCTTCAAGAGAGGGCTGATATCCCAATACCATCTAGAGCTCCTCAGCCTCTGGAGTGTTACCCCTTTCTTGCCCTGTTCCTTAGTGTTTGGAGCAGTGATGTGCCCATTTCAGTGGTCGCCTCCCCAGCCAGGCATGGCCATGTGAACCAGTTCTAGTCAGTGACATGTAAGTAAAAGTCTTCTGAGTGGGGATTCTGCAAATGGATTGTTTTTTGACCCAAAAGAATAGAACTCAGGTGACCCATACATTTTACCTTATCCTCTTCCCACTTGGATTGTAGACATGGTGCATGAATTGAAGGAGTTATCTTGATTTCACAAGGACAAAAATCCCTATGAAGAGAGTGGCAGGGGAGAAAAATGGATAGAGTCCAAGACAGGATGGCCTCCTGCGTCCATGCCCCTCACCGGGCTGGCACTGTGTCTAAAGACCAAATTCCCCTTTTGGCAAATTAACTCCTCATTTTTACCCCGAACCCCATGGGCGTCTAAGCTCTCCCTGGAATATTCTTGTGAATTAAGTAAAAAGAAGTCTTATATTTTATTGGTCACTTTTTCTCACCTGTGATAATGAGTTTGCCCATTGTTGTGAAAACGCAGGTGAAGAAATCAGCTTCTCACTCTTCTATCAGCACATCCAGGATCAACTCACACAAAGCATTTGTGAGTAAGAAAGAATGTACTGAACAAAGACGTGTCAATTAAGGATCACAGGAAGTGTTTCATACTGTTGAACTCCAATATGCATTCAAAAGCGCATAGCAGAGATTTTAGTTTCTGTCTTTTTGGATCCCACACAATGAAGATTTTCTTGAGAATTTTTCCGAATAATGACCAGGGTCCTATCCTACTCTGGATCTTTTCTGCATCCCTCAACTTTCACTTTGAAAAGCAATTCCTACTCTTTATCTCATGATCAGTAGTTTGACTTTCTTTTTTGAAGCCATCCTACCAACACAAAACCTGGCTTTCTACCTCAACTGTGTCTTAAAGTATTATGTGTTCCTTTGTTTATATTTTTTAGAAAACTTTTTATTGTTTTGCTATGAAGAATGTTGGTATCAAAACATAAGGATTGTTACTGAAACATGAGGATTGTTTCACTTTTTTATAAGTAAAGGAACAATTTATGTACACATATTAGTATGGATTTATGTCTAGTTTTACATTTCTAAAAATGTCAATTTTTGTGGGCCTTAGTAGTTAAATTTCTACTTCAAAGGGCAGATATAATCTTTATAGATGGCTCCTAAAATATCAATAGAATCTCAGAAGATTTTGAAAAGGCAGCAAGTGGGATATCGGACCACCCTCATAGGCTCTTCATTGTTATGTAACCATTTGACATCTCTGCCTCTCTCTGACTTTGTAATCTATTAAACAGAAATAACACTCCAGTCATTATATGGCTTCAATCATAGGCTGCCTGAGACAACAAGGAAATGCCGTAAAATGCTAGAGTTGATTTTCTTTTGAGAATGATGATAAATCTTAGTTTTTAGGTTTGTCGAGTCCGTCCTTTTTTCAAACCCAAACTAGATCTGACTTTTGATAATTGTGGTTTGCCTTAAATTCAACTCTCAGTATGTACTCTATTGAGAATTAATTCAGGAAATGAGCTTGTTTCCCTAGGCAGTGGTAATTACACCCTTTAGTAGCACGTTCCTATATGATGATTACTGCTAAACTATAAAACAAAAGGCAAGGAGGACTCCCAAACAGACTCCACAGTGTTTTCTTATGTGGGAAACTCCTTATCTAATACACTGCCACCAGCACCCCTGCTAGAGTGAGGCTTCAGGGTGACTCATTTTAAAATACTCCTTTTTTTGTGTGTGTGTGTCAAGTGAAATCATTTGTAGGTAAAGTGAGAGAAAACAAGTGAAAAGAGGTGGTAAGGGATAGAGTTTGGAATGGAGCTGACAACAATTAACCCAAATTAGCACCAACCAGCCCACAGACACCCGAGCAGAATAAAACCAGGAAGGTTTCCTACTTAGATTTCAAAGCATATACAACCATGGGATGTGAGTACCATCACTTGATCCCTCTGGAAAGCTGAGCTTTTATATTTTAAAATCAGTATCAAGATTATGTTTATAATCCAGAAGGGAGAAATGCATTTGCTTTATTCTGTTTAATTTCCAGAAATAATAAAGTCACATAAATAGAAAAAATAGGTGTTTCTCATGCCTTTTAATTTTTGCAAGAAAGAAAACTCCAATTTCATCCTGAAATTCTTATATATTCCTCTGATTAGGTAAGTTCATTTTTTTCCTTTACTACCCAATTATTTTGGCATGAAATACAGAATTACCTTTATTTGAAGGGTATATATGTCTTAGGAACCATTTTGAATTTAAAATTCCTTTATGTGTAACACGTCTCTCTGTGGTTAAATCAATGTCCTCTCACTGTGCAGAATATCTTTTTCTCATCCCAGTGAAAAATGGTGAAACGACACACAGAAAAAAATTGCTTAAAATATGAAAACCATTTATTTCATGACATTTCTTAAAAGC
Source organism: Grampus griseus (assembly GCF_964374135.1). Classification (NCBI taxonomy): domain Eukaryota; kingdom Metazoa; phylum Chordata; class Mammalia; order Artiodactyla; family Delphinidae; genus Grampus; species Grampus griseus. The sequence goes on along the minus strand of NC_139006.1, from coordinate 83,476,433 downwards.
ATACTTTATGGTCAAATGTTAGGTGGAAGCAAATAATTCAGAATTGTGCAGATATAATCGACCACTTTTGGAACCAGGAATTCCTCACAAAAAAAGTTGTACTAAAAATACTTTTATTGTATATAAAACTGACATTGTATGTTACCATAAAAAATAGGTTGAATGATTTTATTGATCTCGTTAAAGAATTAGATGTGAGACTTTCATAGGTCTTAGAATTTTAAATAGGGTTGAAATTGAGTCTAATACAATTTATTCCTTATATGTACAAAATAATATAATCATTTAAATATTTTTCCAATAGCTACTGTTTATTAACTGCCTACTATATGCCAGGAATTGTGCTCAACAAGTTATAGGTGTTATCCTCTCTAACACCCACAGCAACCCAATGAAATAAGTATTACTATTTTGCCCATTTTAAATATAAGAGTTCTGAGACCTAGAAAGATGGAGAATCTTGCCAAAGATTACTCAGCTGGGATTAGACTCACATCTGCTTAACCCCGAAAAGCTCATATTCTTAACAGTATGGGTGCTGTCCTGCAATATCCTGCCAATGTTTTATTTCCTTATTTCTTTTGTAATACAAGACTTTTATCTTAGTGCTTCTGGCTAATTCTCTTCTTTATGATATTTCAAATGGTTTCTGAAATTTATATGATAAGAGCATGACATTTTAAAATACTTCTCCTTGAGTCGGATAATGTAATCCTAACAGAGACACCTCGTTGACTTTGTGTTCAAAATGACATGCTTTGTAGAAATGCCACTGCAGAATTCTTGACATGGTGAGGCTGACCTTTCTGCCTTAAATCTATGCATATCTGGTTGACTAGAAGATCTCAGGAGAGGGGCTCAGTAGCACCTCTCCTCCACTGACTTAAAAGCTGTTAAGTGCCTTGGTGCATAAAAAGCATGTGGGTTTTGCATCTCTTCCAAGGTATGATTTTGGGTTTTCCAGTCTAATAACATATGGTGAAGTTAGTGAGCCTAAAATTTAAACTAGGCTTGAAAATAACTTCCTCAGGAGTCCTCCACTTTATTACTGACTATTCCTTTATTATTCCAGTTCTCCATCTAGAAAATGGAAATTATAATGCTTAGATGTACTGCAGTGGGAGGTTGTGAATGATTAATTATATGGATTTAGCTTATTGAAGTCGTAGAAAATTACTAAGGATCCTTTTAACCTCTCTTCTGCTCTGCCAGAGAGATAGAGGACATGAGCTAATGAGTCTCTTCTCTTCCATTCTAAGCACATTTTACAGAGTTTGAACATCTGCACATAGGTGAACTTGCTAGTGGACATCAAGTGGAGTGAAACACATTACCAAAAGAAAATGGGCTGATTGGTTCAAAAGAGGCCATTCACTCTTGAATATCATTTACGTATATGTTGTCATCACTGTAGTAGTTCCTACTCAATCTTTCCCCAGCTTCCTAGCAATCCATCTCTGAATGGGCTTCTGGCTGTTGCTCAAAGAGCAAAGCACTTTTATTTTTCCTGGTCACCTCTTCCCTGTTATGTCCACATGGTTGGCTCACAGATTTCAGGTTTCCGCTCAGTTGTCATCCTAACAGTGACGACTTCCACCACCTCTCCATGTAAAGGAGCAGCGCTCTGTCCTCTTCTGCCCACACTGTCACCCTTTAGCCCTTTATCCTGCTTTATTTTTCCAGAGTGATCATGGTGTGTGGTTGTCTGTTAGCACATGGTGTTTGGTTGTCTGTTATCGATCATCCCACTCTATAAAGGGAAGCTTTGTGAGATCAGGGAGTTTGTACATCTTACTCGTTGCTGTATTCTCAGGACCCAAAGGGGACTTGGAACAATTTAGGCATTCACTGAATATATGCTGACTAAATGTAATACTTCTGCATTATACATCCTTCCTTCTTTAGTGTCTGTTTCCAATTATCATGGATGTGGTCTACATTTGAGTTTTGGCATTAATAAGGTACAGAAAAATTTTGTCCTTCAGAAAGTCTTACAAAACAATTGTAACTCACAAAAATCAAATTTTAATTTGCTGTGTAAACCTCTGAAGAGAGGGTAAGAGAAATATGTGTCTCTGATCTAGTATGAGTTTTATCACATACATATACATCTGAACTTATTTTAAACTCCCTTTGGCATACATGGTCTCGTGTAGATTTGAGGTTCAGGTAGACTGGATTTCAATCTGAATGAGCCATTTGCCAACTGAGTGTTGCTTGAACTATAGATTGGGGGATAATAATACCTATTTATATTTTTTCTCACGAGTTTATTAAATAAGATCCTTTTAAGACATCTAGCAAAATGACTGATATATGTTGGGGATCCAATATGTGCTAGTTTTCCTTTTTTTATCAAAGCAAAACACATAAATTTTTCTTTATGTAGGAAACCAGGAGTATGTGTCTAATTTTTCTCCTTTCAGAGACTGGCTAAGTCACCTCTAGATGCTTCATGGGTACATCTGCTGTCGGCCAGGCTCTGAAAGGATGTTTCTTCTACTTACCTTCTCACTCTTGCATCTCCCTCTGTACCTCTTCACTTACAATTTCTTTATTTGCTCTTGAGTTTCCTGTCCTCCTACAATCTCATCTGTATTAGTGTTTCTAAGGATTCTGTTCCTGTCCCATCACTCTCTTTATCCCATCTTTCCCCCAAGTGGTTTTATTCATTCTCTTCTTTTTATTATGACCTATATGCTAATGGCCTGTCCATTAGCCAGCCCTGTCCTCTAAGATTCAGGATCTTATACTCAATCAGTGCCCTGCTGGCTCCAATTCAGTGCTTCTAATAATATTGAAGAGGAGACTATCATTTCCCTCAAATGAAATTGTTCTTCTTGCTGTATTTTTTGATGACTGGATGGCAAGATGTCTGGTTTCTAGATAACATGGTAGCAACAACTGAGGGAAAGAATAGGGTGACAGAAAAGTCCTCACCCTCAAGTGTGGTATTGGTTACACAGATGTGTAACTTTCCGGAGAAGCCTGGCAGATGCTACTTTAATCAAGGAATCAAAGTTAACATCCACAAAGATGAGACAAATCAAATTTGATAGGATGCAATGAAAAGAACAGCCTATCACTTTTGTGATATTTGCTTCAAAGATGTGTAACCTGAACCACATTCTATAAAAACTTTAGGTAAGGGGCTTCCCTGGTGGCGCAGTGGTTGAGAGTCCGCCTGCCAATGCAGGGGACATGGGTTCGTGCCCCGGTCCGGGAAGATCCCACATGCCGCCGAGCGGCTGGGCCCGTGAGCCATGGCCGCTGGGCCTGCGCGTCCGGAGCCTGTGCTCCGCAACGGGAAAGGCCACAACAGTGAGAGGCCCGCCTACTGCAAAACAACAACGACAACAATAATAATAATAGTGGCCCCTCAAGTTCAAATATAAGTATGGCCATCTAGCCACTGGCATATTCTTAACGTACTTTTCTAGTTTACTCATGTCTCAGCCTGCTTTTGTTTATATGAGTCCTTCTTACCTATTGCACAGAATATTTGGGAGATTCTGCTGAATAATATTTAAGAAAGCGGCACTGCTACATTTACTGTAACTCAGGCTATAAATGCAGTGTGTTACTATTACTATAGTCAAGTCAATTGATTTATTAATTGATTACTGGCCTCCAATGGGCATGAGGATACTGTGCCTTGACTCCATGAAATTCCAGCTGATAACCAATAATATATGATGTCCGGTGCTCTCCAGTCCTTTATATTTTCACTAGAATGATACTGTACACTTAAGACATTGGGATATATCTATCTATATCTATCTATTCTTTATAATCCATGAGAGCTAGAGCCATAATTCTCATTATTCCAGATATATTTACTAATTCTTTTAAATTTAATATTTTGTTAAGTAAAATACTACTATAACATTTAAGAGAATTCTTGGGTTTACGTTAACGTAGTTGAGCTACCCACAAGGCAAAAGTAAGACCTTCTCTTTCAAAGATAAAAGCTGTACCAAAGTTTTGGAAAAGTGTAGTTTTGCCCTGAAATATCCATTCAATATGATCACTGTAGTTTCAAAGAAATTTAGTTATGTCATGACAGCTTCAAAAACTGAACCTCTCCTGTCGAAAAGTTAAATCAACCCTCTGTACCCGGCTTTATGCAATGCCGTGCTCCTGAAGTATTCAATATACATCAAACAGTATTTTAAAGGTATTCAGGGAAATAGTTTGTGCAAGAACAAAAGGATGAATTTTCATATGACCAACCTGTTCTCTGACTTATGTCTTCAGTGAAAGTTAGATTTTGTTAAGTCTTGAGTTTCCTATTACAGTTACTCAAAACACTTAACGATATTACTCTGGAGACTGGTTTCATTTTATTCAATGAAACCATATTGAAAACTATATTAGACTATTTTTTAAATGGTGAAAAATCACTGTGTTAAATGTATTTTAATTACAAAGTAGTTGCATAAACGTGATCCCTGGGTGTGATGTTGCCATGATGCTTCTATGTCCATGTTCAATGTTTCTTCTGCAATAAGGCCCAGCAAGGCTTCAGGGAACAGACATTTGGGATGACACTTTAAAAAGTGGAGGTTTTCGCAGCTGAATGGAGAAGTGGATCCGATCAGTGAAAGAACGTGTAGGAAGTTGATTAGGTGGGAAGGGTGTTTCGGCCACCACACCTGTCATAGGCCAGATGGGGGAGGGTCTTGGCAGCCCTGCTAAGGGATTTAGACTTTATTTGTGGACAAAGAGAGGATAAAGGAAGATTGTGCAAGAGAAGTAATGCGGACAGGACATCAGAGCAGCAGGGCTATGGACCTATGAGGGTGTTTCTGCAAACTATTTGTTGTATTGTCCAGAACTGGAAAAGTCTGGGCGTGTGGGAACCAAGCGGAACGTGCTATGAGAATAACACCCGCTCTGAGTTTTCATGCTTAGTTATTTAGAATACGTTTTCACATAATATGAAGTTAAATCCTTATAGTATCTTACCACTGAGAAAACAAAGGACCAGAGAAGTTTAAAACACAAGAGGCAGCAGAGTTAGTAAGTGGTTGCTCTGGTGTTAGAATACCGACCTGTGAATCAGAGCCCATAATTCTACTCAGTAGTTCGTTTCTCCTGCTAGATAATTGTTGTTACGGTGGGTGACAGAGCTCTAAACCCTACAGGGCACTTGCACTTGATTTGATGGCAGAATGTGGAAGCAAAGTTGGAGAGAGCTTATAGCTGAAGACAGTTCTGAATGAGCCCATTTAGAACTTAACTGGTAAGTAGCAATCTAACTTTCTTTTAAGCTTAGCTGGTTAGAGCTTGAGGTGTGTGTGCGTATATGCAACGCACACACACGTCTGTCTGTAGACAGAACCTACACATTTTTTTAGTTTCATAAAGTAAGGTATTCTGCCTTGGCTTTCCTCAAGCCCATAATCCTAAAGGGCCAACTTTTAATAATGAAATAACTGTATGTAAGGAAATGGGGAGCCATACTTTTCTAAAATCGTTTTCAGGTTCATTTTCCATCGTTTCAGTTTCTAGTTCAAAACATGTTGACACTTGTGGAATTTACTCTTATTGGTTTTAAACATATTGGGGGGGACATTCAATTTTCCTAGATGTCATACCTGTTATATCAGCTTGCTAAGTGTTCCTGTAACAAAGTACCACTCACTGGGTGGTTTAACAACAGAAATTGATTTTCTCACAGTTCTGGAGGCTAGAAGCCCAAGATCGAGGTTTGGCCGGGTTGTTCCTTCCGAGGGCTGTGAGGGGGAATCTATTCCACGCCTCTCTTGGGTTTGCAGGTGGCTGTCTTCCAAGTCCATTCTCATCGTCTCCCCTCTATGTGTGTCTGTCTCTGTGACCAAATCGCACCTTTTTATAAGCACACCAGGCACACTGCGTCAGAGCCCACCCTAGTGAGCTCATTTTAATTGGATTAGTTCTTAAAGACCCCTGTCTCCAGGTCAGGTCACGCTCCGAGGAAGGGGGTTAGGAAGGACTTCAACGCAAAGCTGGGGAACACAATTCAACCCAAAATACCTACGCTACAGATGAATATGTTAGTATAGTAATTATTTATAATGGATTGTGGAGATAATCTTAACTCCATAAATGGAACTTTGTTTGACACATACATGCTGCCTGGAAACTTCTTACCCCTGGTCTCCGTCCTAACATTCAGATCTCAATCACAGTTTCTTCTCAGAGTAAACTTTTCACATGCCCGTCTCCATCTAAGATCTTTGCTTTTCGTAGCTCTTTACCTGCCTGGAATGGGCTGGTTTGTTCCTGTGATTTGTCTGTCTCTCCCCAGTAGGAAGGACGCCCCTTCCCAGCAGGGCTGCTTTCTGTCTCACTCACTACTCTGTTCCCAGGGGAGAGGACTGTGCCCGGCACAGAATGGCCTCTCAAATAATAACTGTCGAATAATCACATACAACTTTAAAGTTTTTCACTTTAATCTGGATCGAGGGCATTAGACGTACAATCATGAAGCCCTACTATGTGTCTCTGAAAAACCAGGATGAATAACGCATGGCCCTCATCCCCCCCGCAGAGGCTGTGTTTTTTTCTGCTACTCTCTGCCATCGTTCTATCGGGTCAGATACTTTCTGTGTACTGTATCATTTCCTGTCCAGAGTTGTAGAAAGGTAAATGAGTCCCGATTTTGCAAATTTAGAAATCAAATACATAAACATAAATACATCTATCAAACTCATTTTAAAGACTAAGAAACTAAGAATCTACCATTACTATGACTTGCCTAATTCGTGACCATACTAAGCCTAAAACTTAGTTTTCAGAAGATTAAGGTACATGCAAAAAAGAGAGAAAAAAAAAGCGATGCCAGAACTTTTCTGTTTATATTTTAGTATCTGCCTACTTCATGATGCAGTTTTTGTCTCTCGCCACACCTGCTGATGGAAAAGTAAAGACCCGGTGCACCTTCTGTCTCCAAAACAATAGTGTGTTTTCTCTGTGGATGTGGGGACTCCTGGGTCTACGGTCAGGCAACCAGCCTTCTCACAGGCTGGCCTGCGGCATCCACTTCTCAGCACATCCTGAACTGGCTTGTGTGTCAGCCCCAGGAAGTGTAGCCTTGTGCATAAAAATTGAGAGGAAAAAAAATGAAGCTCTGATTGACACTTGCAATTTGGGAGAATGATAAACGATCTGATCAGAAATAAATTGAGGGTTAGTAACAGCATGTTCTAGTATCAGCTCTGCTACGGGCTTGCTGTGACTTTGAGTCAATCACTGAATTCTGTGATTTCCCCATGTGTAAAATACAGAACGAAATGATATCCGAGGCCCCTTCTAGCTCTAAAATTCAGTTTATATTTCAAATGGAAAATATCTGCCTGAAGGCATTAACACATTGTTTACAGTTTTCCAATAAACAGCTTTTCAATAAATAAACTGTCTAAGGCAGTTTGAATAATAGTCCCTTTCTCTCCCCGTCTGTTCCTTTCCTTCTCTCTCCCATTTCCTCCTTTGGGATGAATGATATATGAAGTATACACTTATCATCCTATCTGTTTGCACTGACTTCTGACTTCATGGGTCACATAACTCAAAATCGTTCTCTGCATACCCCATTTTCTCACCTGAATTAAGGTGCACTTTCACTGGCGGACTGTGGATATAGGCAAGAGGAGCAGCTGTCACCCCCTGCAGAGGGATCCTCTGCAGTGGTCTTATCTGCATGGAGCAGCTGGCTGGTGAAAGCTGTGCGTTGCGCTGATTGATCTTCGACATATTTTGAAGTGCGTTTATACCTGTCAGCGAGTTTTACAACATCTCCCTTGCATTCTACATCAATAGCATTAAGTAGAGCTCATGGTGTTCACCTGCCATCTGAAATAGCAGATGGCATTTTACTTCTATTTTCTTTACTAACAGTTATTAGCCAGGCTTTAGTACCCATCATAAGTACCAGTTAATACATTACAGTGGGTCATTGGCAGTTATTTGGAGCATATACCATCACAGCAATTTGCCAGAACTTTGTCTTTAAAATGACAACCTCGGGCTTCCCTGGTGGCGCAGCGGTTGAGAGTCCGCCTGCCGCTGCAGGGGGTGCGGGTTCGTGCCCCAGTCCGGGAGGATCCCACATGCCGCGGAGCGGCTGGGCCCGTGAGCCATGGCCTCTGAGCCTGCGCGTCCGGAGCCTGTGCTCCGCAACGGGAGAGGCCGCAACAGTGAGAGGCCCGCGTGCCGCAACAGTGAGAGGCCCGCGTACCGCAAAAAAAAACAAAAAAAATGACAACCTCATAATTCCCTCTGATATAAAATGCAAAAAAGACACCTTCTATAAATCCCTCCCAACCTGTTAACTCAATGCTTTAAAATGGTTTGCAAGATGTTGAGAAAGTGTATCAACTGTCTTGCTTTCCTCTTTGAAGCTAAACTGTCCTTACTGAAATCAGGGCTGTGGAATTAAATTGCTGTTGTTTCTCTAAACAATAAAGCCCCTCACAATAGCAAGCCATTTCTGAAGTCACAGGAGAGTAAGCACATTTAATAGCTTAGGTACCAAGAATGTCTAACAAGCACTTTATGGTTTGAATTACTTCTCTAAATACAGTAGATATTTACTGACTTTCCATTTACATTCTTCTTTATGCAGATAATAATTTATGTCACCACAGAAACTAGTACTTAATGGCATTATTATGACTAATTACTAAAAAAAATATTATTTAAAACATTGTGCGATCACATCATAATTTTAAGAAACTGACATCCTGTGACTGAGATGCTAATTTAACCTTAGTTTGTTGTTATAAATCTTAGTTTACTGGCTTTTGTTTAATCCTCTAGGAATTATCCTCTAAATTCTACGAATATATTCAGTTCAGTGTATTTTCATTCAGTTCAAAACGTTTCTTTTATTTCCCTTGAGACTTCCTCTTTGACCTAAGGATTATTTGGAAGTATATTTTTTCGTCTCCAAGTGCTTGGAAACTTTCCTATCTTTCTGTTATTGATTTCTAGTTCAATTCCACTGCGGCCAAGGAACACATTCTATATGACTTCAATTGTTTTAAATTTACGTAGGTTTGTTTACTGAGCCAGCGTATGGTCTATCTTGGTAAACGTGCCACCAGCACTTGAAAAGAATTCATGTCTTTTGCCAAATTTGGGAACTACTTAACCATTATTTTTTAACTACTTTTTCAGTCTTGCTTTCTTTCTCAGCTCCACCCAGGACTCTGAGGGCACATATTTTAGATTTTGTCTTATAATCACATACACCCCTGTTAATCTATGCATCTTTTCCAGTCCATTTCTCTCTTTTTTACACATTAGGTGATACATATTCTATCTTCAAGGTCACTGAGTTTCTTCTTTCTCTTTTTTCCATTCTATTATTGACCCCATCCAATGAGTTTTTCATTTCAATTATGATATTTCATAGTTCTAAAATTTCCATTTGGTTCTTTGTATCTTCTTTTTCTTTCCTGAAACTTTCTTTCTTTCTTTTTTTTTTTCATTTGTGCTTGTAATGTTGAAGCATTTTTATTGTGGCTTCTTTAAATCCCTTATCGGATAATTCTAGTGTCTGTATCATTTTGGTGTGTGGAGTCTGTTGGTTGAATTTTCTCATTTAAATTGGGTTTTTCTTAGTTCTTGGCATGATCGGTGACTTTCAACTAGACCAGGGTGTGCTGGGTATTATAAACACTCTGGGGCTTATTTTAATCTTCTCTTTGGGCTGACCTCCCCTTACACCCCTCACACAGGAGCAGGGAGCATCACCTCCTTGCCGCCAGGTGGGGTTGGAGGTCCAGGTTCCCTACTCAATCTCTCTTGACACTGGGAAGGGACATGGGGCTGCTCCTTGCTCTGGTTCCCTATTTGCCCCTCGGTGGCTTGGAGGGGCAGGAGTGCCTTGTTACTGCTCCCCAGTTGGTCTCTGCTAACATTGATGGGGTAGAAGAGTTGGCCTCATTACTGCCAGGCAGTTGTCCAGTGATGATAGAACCCAACAGGCAGGAAGGGGGACATCTCATTACTGGTGGTGGGGCTGGAAGTCCAGGCTCTCCAGGCGACCTTGCCCCACCAGGATGACACTGTCCAGTGGGGAGCCTGGAGCCTGGTAAGATCAGGAATCTAAGCTCCCTCCTCCCTTTGATGGCAGTGGTGGGATGGAGCTGAGTGTTTTCCTGTGGTATTTGCTGGAGTAGAGAGATTATTGTCTAAAATATTCTGTTTTCCCAGGATGCCCCTTTCTAGGTCTTTTAGCCAGAGAGAGCAGCCTTTTGTCAGGGTTTTTTTTTTTTGTCTGTGCTCATTCATGTTTCTGGGTTCCTGGTAGAGTTATTCAACTCTAAGTCTGGGCTGAATGAGACAAAATAAAACCCAGGAATGCCATCAATTCCCTTCTTGAGTTTCATTTAGTTGCCTTCTTCTTTCCACCTTTAAGAATCCTCTTATGTTTGCTTTACATGTAATGTTCAGAGTTTTATTGGTGCTTAGCAGGAAGAAAAGGGGGGGAAAGTACCTCTCCTCCATCTTTACCAAAACAGGAGTGCTCTATATGATTCATTAAAAAGTCTGTCTACAAGGTATGGCATCCCATTAACTTATTAGAAAGATAAAGTGTCCTATCCATTGACAATTCAAAGAAACATCATGGAGCCTCCCATAGCCAGCAGTGGAGAAGGGTGATGAGGCCCTTCAGAGCCTGGGTTTCGTTGCTGCTAAGAGATAGCAAGGGTTTAGAGGAATTAAGTCACAGAGGGAATGAGCTGGGGACCTGTTACATGTAGAATAATAAGCTCATATCACCCCTGCAAATACTCACTCTAATCTTTCATACACGACCGATGTAAAATTTAAAAGTGTGCATAGAAGGTAATTCTTTTTCGACCAAGACATGATCATGATTATTACATTGTGACCATTTCCTGTTTGTCTCTGAAAATGCTTCGAGTAACTTCAACTATCAGCACCAAACAAAAATTGTATCTCTACCTATGGCCCATCCAAATTTCACAGTCGCTCCGAATCACACTCCGTTGTGCTTTTCTCGTTGAGATAATGATTTAATGCATGTTGTTTCATACTTTAAAGCAGAAATATACAATTTGTTTACCACAAAAATTTGAGCTCACTTCCTTTACTGAAGAAAGTATAATATAATTTGGAATCTTCAACATTGAAGTAGCTAGCATCAATGTTATTTTATACTAGAGGAAAGTTGGTTCCATACAAAGTAAGTGAATATTTAGCTTTTGTGCCTTATTCAATAGCTATTATCTAGAGACATGTGGTTCACTTTGCTGCCTGTTGCTTCTTCTTGTCACTGTTTATAAAGGCATTTCAGTGGGCAGAATTGACAACTGAAGAAGACTTTCAAAGAAATGTTACCCTATTTACCTAACTTGAAAGACATTTGGTAAGTAAAATCATAAAACCTTTTATCTTTCAGAGTTGAGGGGCTCTTATGGGATCCAAGCTCTTTCTCTAAGATAAGGTAGATTGTCAATTCCTATTTTTATATTCACTTCCTGAGATTAGTTCAAAAAGTTAGCAGTAAAAAGAAAAGTTTATTAAATTCAAGGTATTTAAGTGATTGTCATATAGTTTATTATTTGATCTCTGAGCCCATATAGACATGATGAATACTGATACGAAAGCTGTAAAAAACTCAGATATGGCAACGAGCTACATTTAGGTTTGAGAGCAGAGTTTCTTTCCATAACAGAAAGAGTTTGCCTTGGGAGTGATACAGACTTGATTCTGAATTTCTAGTCACAGATGTTTAATTTCAGTTCTCTTACTAAACTTTCATCAAGTTTGTTGCTTCTCCTGCAAAATGGGGGGGGGGGGATTATTCATTTTACATATTTGAGTGATGAGAAATAACTTTCCTTTGGGGAAGAGTATTTCAAAACCCTACTCCCCCCCTCCGCTCCCCTGCTCCCCACATAGTCTTGTTCAACATTGAATGGAAACAAATGTAAAGGGAACAGTATTTCAAATGAACAACTTCCTACCCTGTACAAGACTCATTTTACTCAGTTAAAAGAATATCATAGCTGTTATCCTGCAGCTGCTGCCCCATGCCCTCGGCCAAGTAAAGCAGCCTCCGGAAGTTAAACTAAGACCTGATAGGCTGAGTCTTGCTGCCGGAGTAAACAGTGTATTCTGCATTTCCAGAATAGTGATGGATCTAATCTTGTATCTTCAGTGAAGTATCGAGATTATAAATATCCAGGCATGTAGAGCATCTCTTTTCTAAGCTTTTGGTCAGCATCAATAATAACTGGAAGCTCCTCCAGCCTTCTTAATTGTTAGAATCACTCTCCAGTTTTACTTAAAATTATGTATAAGCGGCAGGAAACTATTTCTCTAATGATGAAATGACTTGAAATTGATTTTCCAAAAACACTCAAAGCTGAGAGAGTGGAAAGCATCACTGAAAATCTACAGGAATATCTTTAAAAGACCATTGCCTGTTGTATTTTCTAGATTCTTGAGAAAGTATAAGAGAGACCTCTACTGGAGAGAATAAGACATACCTTGTTATCAAATGAGTTCTCTGTTTCAAAGAAATAACACAATTTCCATTGCCCTAAGATTTTATACCATATTCTTTAGAGATCAACATGTTACCATAGTTATAAAGATTCATTTATAAAAATGTGTGGACACCATATGGTCAGTTGTCAGAAGAAGGCTAAGTTTGATTCCAAAGCAGAATACAGGGCTTCCCTGGTGGCGCAGTGGTTGAGAGTCCACCTGCCGATGCAGGGGACACCGGTTCGTGCCCCAGTCCGAGAAGATCCCACTTGCCGCGGAGCAGCTGGGCCCGTGAGCCATGGCCGCTGAGCCTGCGCATCCGGAGCCTGTGCTCCGCAACGGGAGAGGCCACAACAGTGAGAGGCCCGCGTACCGCAAAAAAAAAAAAAAGCAGAATACAGAAACCACTTAGCTAAATCCAACAAGGATACACAACTAACGACTGAATGGTCCGTAGCAGAACAAGATGTGAGTTTTGGTCCTGCTCCCGCATTCACTAGAGTAGCTGGGGATGAATAATTCTAAGTGATTGAAAGTCACATAAAACTTACTGGAGCTCAGCTGCACCAATGACACAGCAAGTCCTACTCAGTATAAAGAAATTTGGAATAATTCCTCATTTAGCTTAACCTGGATATTTGCTGAGGACACTATTAATCTCGAGGACCCCGCATTCTAGCAAGTTCTGGCTGCAATTTCGTTAGCTTTGGAAACTGTAACAGAATACCATGGACTGGGGGCTTGATCACAATTTTGGAGACTGGGAAGTCGAAGATCAAGGTTCCAGCTGATTCAGTCCCTGGTAAGGACGGATGCCCTTCCTGGTTTTCAGGCAGAGAGCTTTCTCGCTGCATCCTCATACGGTGGTGAGAAAATACCTTGTATCTCTTCCTTCCTTATAAGGACATTAATCCCAACAGGATGGCCCCACCCTCATGACTTGATCTAAGCATAATTACCTCCCAAAGATTCTACCTCCAAATACTATCACATTGGGGGTTAGGATTTCACTCTGTGAACGTGGGCAGGGAAACAAAGATTAGGGCCGTAGTATTCAGACGTTACCCCCATTGTTTGCTGTCATTAACTCATGCTGACAAACCTTGTTCATGTATATACTGAACTTAAATCTTTAGAGCCAGAACAAATGCCTTTTAGACCGACATCTCTGGGACTGTGCTAACAGATCCTATTTTCTGGATTTTTAAAGTAGAAATTACGTAAAGACTGAGGAAGATGATAATCTTAGGGTAACAAAGCATGTTCTTTCTTTAAAGTCATTGGCCTCACCTAAAGTAGTTTCATTCATTTTTAATTAAAACTTTTATTAAGATAATTGTAGAGTACATGAAATCAGAAGAAATGATACAATCTCTTGAATAATTTGCCTGACTTCCCAAATGTAATTTTACAAAACTATATAGAATGTCACAATCAGGATATTGACATTTACTTAGTGAACCAATGTTATTCAGATTTTCCCAATTATACCTGTACGTATACAAGTAAACATACACTCATTACATCTGCCCAAATTTATTAGAGGTAGTTTCATAAATCTATCATTTCTGACACCAAATAAAGCCATCATAGAGGATGTATAAGTCAAGTTGCCATTTTCAAACATTCATTAATGCTTATTCATTAATTCATTCATCTTGCCAAAGGACAAATACTGCATGATTCTGCTTATATGAAATAAATAAAACAGAAACAGAGTAGAAGGGTGGTCGTCAGGGACTCGGGGGAGGGAAAGCTGGGGAGTTGTTTTTCAATGGGTATAAAGTTTCAGTTATTGATACACCAAATGAATAAGTTCCAGAGCTTGGCTGTACAACACTGTGCCTGTACCTATAGTTAAAAACACTGAATTGTGCACTTAAACATTTGCCAAGGAAGCAGATCGCATGTTAAGTTACCACAAAGGAAAGCATAAGGAAGCTTTTGTAGGCAAGAGACGTGTTTATTACCTTGGTGGTGATGATAGTTTCGTGGGGATATGCATATGTCCAAACTCATTAAATTAATATAAACCTTAGGTATGTGCCATTTTAATAAACCATTTTAACCTTTAGTAAAACAATAAAAACATGATACTGGTTAAGATTGTTAAAAACAGAAGGATAAAGGAGGCTTTAGGTATTTGGAATACTAAGTAGTCAATAAGGAATATAACTAATTTAAATAAAATGTATTTCCTTCTCTGAAAATTTCACTGGAATGCTTGATGATAAAATGATACGAGTGTTATGTTAAAAACATGAAGATCTGAGATATTATCCTACTTGCAAGTCAGTAAATTATCTTGGGATAGATAGTTATAAATAGATGGAAAGATAGCATAGATAGATAGATAGATGATAGATAGGTAGATAACAGAGTAGTGCACTTTCAGTTGGATGTCTCTGTGGAGGAAAAATGATTCTAGACCCCTGACTTGTCCTTGCCTTTTTCCTCTCATTTATTAATAACTTGAAAATTATATTGTGAGTCTGTTTACCTATTTCTCCTATAACTCAAAGCTGAGTACGAGAGAAGATACGTAGCATAACTGAATACGAAGGCAAATGTACTCAACAACTCAACAACTTTGAACAGGGTGAATTTTAAAACATTAAATTTAACAGCCACAAAATAACATTCAGATTTTGGTGTAAAATGTTAATTGTTTGAGGAGAAGCCAGGAGGAAATGTAACTCCAAAACGGTGCATGTTGCAAAAGTTGCACGTAACCCCTGCGTGTGACAGTGGTTTGCTGTGGCTCCAGGATCATCTGCTACGTCTTAGACTAAATTAATTGAAGAACAGAATCTGGAAAGAGAATAGTAACGAAAATGTTGATATACTCCGTCCTAGCCACAGGGCATCTGGAACGTATTGGTGGATAGATAAGCTGAGGCCATTCAGAAGGCTAATTATCAGGGTGAAGCTAAATCCTGTGCAGTGTAAAGAAAATTTGAAAGGATGGTAGGCGTTTAGCCTGAAGGACGGAAGTCTTAGGAACACAGTGCCTCATCGATAAGGATTCTGATTATTTTGTATGTGAATAGGAATAGAAATTATGGAATATAGAGGCTGAATTATTCAAGTTTAAAATAGAGAAGTATTTTCTGAAAATGTTGTCCAAAGGAAAGGTAATTTTTTCCCTTAGAAGATACCATTTATTCAATAAATGTTTACTAAATGTCTACTATCAAATAAAATTTCCCATAAATTGCTGTATCATATCACTTTTCAATAAATATAATGCAGAATGAATTTTTGAACAGTTTTAAGGCAGACCTCTGTTTGACCAAGAGCACAAGTGAATAATAAAAGCGACCATTTGTTGAGGTTGAATGTTTGCTCTCTGTGGGTGCTTTTCTAATTGCTCTACATGTATTTACTCAATTACTCTTCACAACAACCCTATCATCGGTGTGTGTTTCCACTTCGTGCTGGTTCTCCTGTCTCCACACCACCTTCGGTAGCTCTTTATCCACTTTAAAAAGAAAGGTTTGCCTTAGAATTATTGCTTGCATTGGATGTAATGCATCTGTGCTTTAAATATCAACATGTCACAATATTGGTGTAGATCCTGAGAAAATGAGTGGCCTTAATGTCTACGGGGCAAATTATTTTACCACTAAAATGAGTCCTAGTTATATGTTTTAAAAATATAGAAGGAGGACTGCTAAAGAATATTTTTAAAGATAAGATAATAGCTCTCATACAATGAAAAATGAATGCATGTCAAAGATTTTAAAAAGTAAACAGTTAAAACTGGCTCAAAAGATAATTCAAAAACAGACATATATAGACAATCAGAAATGCTGAAATTCATGGCTAATTGTTGCAAAACTTGTCAGTATCCTATGTAATGAGTAGATTCATCTCTTCCATGGAATAGAAATCAGTTAAATTAAATTTATATTAAATTTATATAAGCATGTATTTGTCACTTTGAATAAATCAAAACAAAGCTCCTTTATGAGAGTTAAAAATTTAATTTTTTAACACTGTATATAGAAAAACATCTTACGTCCCCGCAATTCCCCATGTATGGCCACGTAGGTGCATAAAGAGAGGATAGCTTTAGTTCTACAACTGTGGCCACAGGTGAGAAGTAAACACAGAAGAGCAAAGATAAAAAGTACAGTTTGAATCTCAGAGATATTCTCCTTCCCAGTGGGCTCTGAACTCTTACATGATTTGAGGTCAAAATAACAAATAGAAAAACTAAGAAACTGGATTCTTTGTCACCTTACTTAGAATAGATTTCTATCGTCCATTTACAGATTATCTTCAAATGGTCCAGCATAAAACCAAATCTCCCATCATTGTGGCTACCAAGAGAAAAAAAACCATTGGTCACATGCAAACCAGAAACAATCAAACAAACCTAACACATTACATTTAAAAAAAAAAAAACCTACAGTAACAGACATTCAGATCTACTGCTCTTTAGAAATCACTCTGGGGCCAAGATGTACCAGGCTTCACCTGCCTGTAACGTGGCCTCCAGGAACGCCCATTACCCCTCCTCTGGTGATGCAATCTACCCAGCTCTGACAGAGAATCCACCGGGCGTCTCCAGACTTATTAGAAGCTAACTTTTAAGAAAGTAAAATTGTGACTCTCACACAAGTATAAAATAAACACACCCCGAAGATTATTTAAATCATTGATTGGTGACAAGACCAATAAGATGGGAAAACCATGTCAAAGAACAAACCAAAAGTAGACACACACATATAAACAATCAGGGATGCGGAAATGAATTTGCTAATTGATACGAAACTACTCATCATCCACAGGGCATAAACTGTTGGGGACCATCTTTCCCAAAAAGTGGATATTAATTGAATCTCTACCTAATAAAATGCATTTGAATATCTATGAAAAATAATCATTAGCATTACTATCAGTTATTTACAACTTAAAGAATTATAAAATAGATCAACTGAAAAACAAAAGGATCAGATAAGCCCTGAGGTCCACTAGACATTCCATGATTTCATGAAAAGAACACAAAGTAATCTTTTTTTTCATTTTGAAGTCTTCTAAGTTTTTTCCTGACATAATTTAATCAAATTGTCATAGGGTAGAGAATTAAAAATGATTTTATACCATAGATCACTCCATGATATTTGGAATATATCTTGAAAGGGGTTCAAAGAAATAAATGACATTGTTAAAGCTCATTCCATTCCTGTCTTTCTGAGACAAGTTTTTAAACAATCTGTAAAAACAATAAAAGAGAAATAAAATTGTGCTCAGCCCTACCTCATTCTAGCAAGAGATAGTATTAATACACAGATAAATAAAATATTTGAAAATAAAAAAACCTCATCTATCTCACTGAGATTCATTTCCGATGAAAGTTTGCTTTTTATGTCTAATAATGAATAAGACATAGCCTTTGAAAAAATGTATATTACGATGAAAAATCATAGATACCTCTTAAGATATATGAGAGTGTCCATGATGCCAAAAAGAAAAGTAACAAGGAATAAAAGAACAACAACAACAGAACAATGACGGTCGTAGGTTTCAGTGGTTGTGGACTCATGGGGCCACGTGGCCTGTGAGTGGTGGCAGATAGCTGCCAGCCCACAGGTCAGCAAGCTCAGAAGAAGGAGGGGGTTCGATAACCTTGTGCAGGTACATGGAAGATATGCACCCATCAGCCCCAAAGAGTCTTTAAATCTCTTTCTCCCTAAGATCCTGTGAGTGGGTCTGCCTATCTCTCTCTATGTATCATACTTAGCGTAGACTTTGTTAACACTTAGTGTGTTTTTCCAAGATCTCCAAGAACACTTTTCCAAAATTACTGTGGTAGCTTAGAGTCTTCCCCCTCGGTACACCATTCTCCATCTTCATCCCAGTACATTCTCCAAAACTCACCCAGAATACTTTTTTTTTTTTTTTTTTTTTGCGGTACGCGGGCCTCTCACCGCTGTGGCTTCTCCCGTTGCGGAGCACAGGCTGCGGATGTGCAGGCCCAGCGGCCATGGCTCACGGGCCCAGCTGCTCCGAAGAATACTTTTTTAATGGTTGTCTAGTAAGCTCCTTCCCCTTCTTTTGATTCCCAGGGCTCTTGGCATTAAATCCGCCAGCTCCCCTCTGCCTATGTCTGTAACCAGAAATCTCTAGCATCATTCCATCTGTCTCTCTCCCTCCCACTTCCCTCCAGCTCACTCCCTTCCTCTCAGTACCCTAAACCATCACACTGACTTCTCCCCTGAACTGTGGTCAAGCTTATTCTCCTCCTGCCCCACCCCCCCACTTCCTATTCAGCTCCTTCTCATCAAATGTCAGATCAAATGCGTCTGCCTCAGGGAATTCTTCCCTGACTAGCTAGACTCGATCATGTTCCCAATTTCACCTTCCCATCACACCCTACATTGACCTTCACTTCATTTATCCATGTTTGTCATAATAAATCCCACAGTTGCGGGATTACTTGATTAACTTCAGTCTCTCTCACTAAACTGTAAATTCCATGAAGACAGGAACCATACACATGTGCACACCATGCTATACCAGCATCTACTTCAGTGTTTAGAATACTTTAACCTTTCAATGTTTTATAAAATACAACGAATGAATATTTTATCAGAACAATCTACGTAGGGGAGGAAAGGGTAGAAAGCTTAGAAATATTTGAAGTGTAGAGTTTGTTCCAAGCTTTACTTCCAACAGATAATTCGATGGTAGAAATCTGACCCACAGAAGCAGAATAAAAAGAATGGACGTCCTGTACTCAGCTACTAGTTCAAGTTAAGATTTTGGTGACTTACTTTCCTCTTCAGATCTCCTCTGTTTCCTCATTTGTAAAATCACTATTAGATTGGCTCTGAATGATACCTTCAAGTTCTGCAGTTCGGTGAAATAAGGGGTGGAAACTTTAATTTTAAACCGTCGTGTAGCATATTCAAACTGATGTAAACAGTGATGATTTGTAGCGGGTAGGGATAGAGAAGTCCTAGAAACTCGCTGCCTATGAGGACAAATGAGTCAGAGCAGAAAAACAAAAAACAGAGAACACATAGAGAAAGTAGCAAAGATTTTGAAGACGTGATACCTGTTTTTCATAAAAAAAAATTCAAAGCAGGTGAGGTAGGGCCCAAATCAGGCAAATGGCCCAAAGCGGCTTCCATAAGTATAAACAAAAGCAAACATGATAAAACAAAAAACAAGCCAATATATAGAAATTCAACTTACAAATAGTTGCTATAACAATCGTACCCGGAAAGTGATTTATTTTTTTCTCTTTGTTCTGGTAGGATATTTTAGAGTTTAGATAGTACACTTTGAAATAATTTTAAATTCTATTGTCTTAAAAGATATATATATATATATATATATATACACACACATATATAAATGTATACATAACAGATAAGAGGTCATAGTGACCCCAATAAATGACGTATCCCTTTCCTCTTATCCATGTCTAAAGTAATTCTAACTGCCTCCGCAGTGGTATGAGAATGACATGTCACCAATTACTTAGGACAGCGTCCTAAGGGGAAGTATGGTCTTCGGGGGAAGGGAGTAGCTATAATATTTGTCATGTAACCTCAAGCTCCTTTTGGCAATGTAACTTTATGCAATTTCACATTAGATAGATATGCCCTAATGAGTCAAGAAATATTTCCTTTAGTACATTTTTCAATTAATTTTAGGCACAGCTTCAGAGAAAGTTTTGAAGCCACTAGTTGGTCCACAGGGACATTTTACCAATGAAGAGATATCCTCCCTCCCTCTGCCAACACCCTCCCTTCGGCCATATAATAAGGAAGCAGCTGTTTCAAAGATTGAGAACTTTCAAGGTGGAACTTAGTCTTACTGGAGTCTAGGAGAAGTTGTTTAATATCTTTGCAGAAACTGAGACAGCACTGTCCTCTTTAGTGTATGTCAAAGGAGAAAGTAATAAGCGGAAATGTTTGACATCACCCTGTCTGATTGAAGGGAACATGGCCAGCTGATGGCTGAAAGTCCACTGTCCCCTCCAGCTTCTTGATTCTATAAATTCCTTAAGCAAAAAATGGGTTTTCTATGTCAACTTGGGGGGTGATCAAATCGTGTGTGTACCCTGTATGCATTCTGCTTTTGCACTTTTTTTTTTTTTTTTTTTTTGCAGTACACGTGCCTCTCCCATTGCGGAGCACAGGCTCCAGACGCGCAGGCTCAGCGGCCACGGCTCACGGGCCCAGCCGCTCGGCGGCATGTGGGATCTTCCCAGACCGGGGCATGAACCGGCGTCCCCTGCATCAGCAGGCAGACTCCCAACCACTGCGCCACCAGGGAAGCCCTGCTTTTGCACTTTTGCAGATGAGTTATACGAGACTTCTGTGATGTAGCCTAGTAAGAAGTACCTTAATATTTATCAACTAAGCACCAATAATCATTGCTTGGTTATGAAAACGTTATCAAAGCATATTAACGTCACCTTCCCTTTGGGATATCTTGTCATGTAAAATGCTCCCAATTTCTGTGCAGCCTCTTAATAAAAGCATAGACTATAGAGAATGGATAAAGGAAATCGATAGCCAAAGTAAAGGGGACTTGGCTAATTTGGTCATTTCTTACTACTTGGAAGGGGCAGGTGAAAACCGCTCATCAGGGAACAGGTAAAACCAAGAATTCAGGCCCCAGAGGGGTCAAAGAGAACTGGACCACGGAAAAAGAGAGAGAGAGAAAGAGACGGAGAAGAGAGATCTCAACAGGAATTGGAGGAGTTAACTAGAGACGAAGTGTTTCTATATAAATGTTTACTACCTTAGTAGTTAGCCAGATGATACATGTTTGTATCTTCATGTAAGTCTTGCTATAGAACAAAAAATTTGAAAAGACTCACATAGGATGGTACATTTAAGAGGAAAGCAAGGAAAAGTTTCTCCAAAATTTTATTTTCTGTCTTTGAAAAAAGGAATTGAAAGTATGCCTTAATCCCAACCAATAATTTTTTAGAGAGATAGTTTTAGAAAGTAAGTTAGTCTTCATAACCCTTCAAAAGTCCACTGTCTTCACTTCTGTCAGGGAATCAAACTTTTAAATGTTCATGCGTCACAAAGGGCATTATGGAGAAAGAGAGAGACAACCTGCAGAATGGGAAAAGCGATTTGAAAATTGTATATCTGATAAAGTCTTAGTATCCTAGAGAACTTTTTGCAACTCAGCAACAAAGGAAAATATGACTGAGAAATGGAAAAGGATTTGAATAGAGAATTCCCCAAAGAAGGTGCACAAATTGTTAACAAGCAAATAAAAATGTGTTTTCAGTGGCATTTGTAATTGTTTACTGCAGCATTTTTATGACGGGCATTTTAAAATCGTTCCCAGATAATTCCAATACGTGTATCATCTTGGTGTTAACATCTATGGCGTCTCATTTCTCACGCAAATTGTGATTCTCCTGGTTCTTGGCCTGATGAGTGATTTTCTAATTTATCCTAGAAAGTTTTGATGCTGTATTATGAGGCTCTGAATCTTATGTCATTCTCCTTTTCATCCAGGGGTAGCAGCAGCCCGGGGGCTGTGCTGATGCGCAGGTTCCTCCCGGGCTTTCATGGTATCACCCCAGCAAATCGAATCATTCTGCCTGCATGGTGGATGGAAATTCAGCTTCACCCTTGGCCCACCTGGAACCTCTCCTTTGAAAATGGAGCACTGATTAGCACCAGCTCAGTGCCTCTGAGTCGGGTGTGAGCTCAGCTTCCCATTAGGCCACCTGACACACCGGGAGATGAGAGGGGGAGAGCAAAGTGTCCACCAGCCCTGCCCCCGACCACCTCATCCCCCCCCTGCCCCCCAGTGGTGCTGGTTGGCTTGAGGTTCAGCTCTCCACTAGGTCCCCCCTCCAACCCCTGCAGGGCATGGGGTCCTGGGGTGCTGAGTCTCCCTGCTTCACCCGCCTTGTCCAGTCTCATTGATGGTGGTGGGGGGGGAGAGGAGCCTCAGTTCACTGTTGGACCCCATCTCTCTATCTCTCTGGGGAATCAGATCACCACCTGCTTCTTCCAGAAGCTGAAGGATCAGCTCCCCGCCCAGCCCCCAGTAAAAACCAGCAGGACCCTGCGGAGCCCTCCCAGGTACAAGAGCCCCTCCGTATCTCCTGTTTCTTCTTTTCAGCAAAAGGCTTTAGTCTCCTAGGCCTTCCCTGAGTTTCAACGAGCAGGCTCCAGCCCTTAATAGGACAATAGAGTCACAGGCCTCCAGCTTCCTCCTGAGGGATGTGGGCAACAGCCTGGTACATGTCTTTGAGCTGTTCTGCAGAATCTAAAACTCCACCCAGCTGGAGGAGGGTAACTATGTGCTGACCACAAGCATGTAGACCCCAGACTGGCTGGAACCAGAAGGTTGAGATTCCAGAAACATCACCCTATTACCTCACCACCAACCAATCAGAAGAAAGTCACACATCCTGCAGCCCTCACCCCAAATTGAAAACTCTTCCCCGCAAAACAATCGGGGAGTTCGGGTCTTTTGAGCACGAGCTGCCCGTTCTCCTTGCTTGGCCCTGAATAAACCTTTCTCTGCTCCAGACTCCGCCGGTTCAGTTTGTTCGCCTCCCTGTGCGTCAGGCACATGAACTTGGGTCCACAGCCTCACTGTGCATAGGCACACGAACTTGGGTCCACAACGGTCCTGTTCAGTGAGGCACTCAGGGTACTGGTACCCGTTTCTGTGGGCAGGTTGGTCATGGGGAGGATCCACTCTCTTCTCTGCCCCACTAAACCTCAACGGAGGAGAAATGGGGCTTTTCTATTGCTGTCTGGCTGGAATGGGGTAGATATTGTTTAAAAGATTTTCTGTTCTTAGATCACTCTTTTCTCGATCCTTTAGCTGAGGGAATAATCTTTCCTAGGATGTTTGTCTGTCTCTGTTGGCCATTCTGGGTGTATAGTGCCCTGTCTGGGGTATATGGGAGGCAATACAGAAAGACAGGGAACTCACCCCCTCTGTTCCTCAAGTCCCAAGGTCCCTACCCATTCTGCCTTCTTTTTTTCTACTTTCAGAGTCTCCTTGTTCCTGTTGGTTTTCTTATGAACAGAATTATTTTAGTTGCAAAAGAGAGGAACCGGGAGGAATGTGGCAGCTCTATCTTTGCCAGAAATGATCAATATGCCTTGAAATAAAATTATGCTCAAATTTTCTGCCCAACTATTGAAAATTAAGTGCACATTTAACAAGTAAAATCCAGTATCAAAAAGGCAGAAACTGACTTGATAAAATGATGTATGGAATAACGTGAGTTATTTATACGGCTCGTAAAAACATCGTGGAATATATTTACTTTGAAAGCAGTGATGAGATCTCTTCAAAAGCTGAAAAGCCCCACATCTGTGCTTTCTGGTTTCTGTTCACTTACTGGAAACCCTGTCTTTGAGCCAAATCTTTAAGTGTATCTCTCTTTGAGGCTGAGTGGCTGTCAAACTGAGAAGATGCAAGGATGCCTGCTAAGGGGAAAAGGAAAACAAAAATGAGAAAACAAACAAAAAACCAGAGATTAAAACCTTTGGATGCAATGAGACATCTGGGCCGCAGGGCACTGTCCTTGCAGGGAGAATTCCTATTGACTCCTGAGGACATGAGGGATAGGAAAGTTGCCTGTGTGGGAACCTCCAAATGTGTCAGGGTAAACACAGCTATCGAATGAGAAGCCACTTGGCACTCTGAGGAACCAGAGACACAAATATTATTGTGCCTATGGTATGAGTTTGGCTACTTAACTACAACATAGACTCTTTCTTGTGACTGTTTTCTCATAGCCTTTTAATAATTTCTTTTTTCCTTCTATTTAAATCAGTCACCATCTATTTCTGTTGCTTGCAACCAAAGATCCTAACAGATAAACCATCCCAAACATGTTCTCCAAACTTGGACAAAACCTCTTTCAGGGCTTTTCTTGATGATATTCTAATTGATAGATGTCTATTTTTATTTACCATGTATGAGAGATATAAGAAATAACTGGTACCATGTTGAGAGAAGAACCTAAGAGATTAGAGTTTCCAGGGAATAGATTTGAAAGTAGTAATTCTTGAGCCAGTCTGCTAAGATTGGTATACTTGGATCTGCAAGAGGAGGGTGCTCTAAGTTATCAGTAAGGTTGAATCCTGGATTAGGGACACACAGCCAGTTCTGCTTTTTGGCCTCTCCATATTGCCATCCCTTGCCTAATTGATAAATTTTATTCCAAAAGCACATTTGATGAGCTTTGCTTTGTCTCATAAATATTCTCTCTTAAGGGCAATTTTCTCACTGCATGTTCTTCTGGTGTGAACTCATTTCTGGATTTGGAATGAGCTAAATTCAATTACATTGTGAGTGAGTTTTTTGGCAGAATATGTTTTGATGAAGAAAAGACATTCTACTTTTCCTATAATTTTCTATTTCAAAGCTAAATTTATTTTTGCTTTTGAGATATGATTATACAGGGGTGATTCACAAAGAAATGAAGAGAGGACACTGTTTCTTCCCTTCCTTCTTTCCGCCCCTTCCTTTGCTTTCTCTGTGCTAAACTGGACACTTGACTGTATACATAGTGAAGTGCATGTATTTATATACATATATAAAAATATATATATATGAAGTTGACATGATAGTTCCTTCAAATAATATGTTAAACAACATATACCTTTTAAATTTATTTATTATTATTATTTTTTTTGCGGTACGCGGGTCTCTCACTGTTGTGGCCTCTCCCGTTGCAGAGCACAGGATCCGGACGCGCAGGCCCAGCGGCCATGGCTCACGGGCCCAGCCGCTCCGCGGCATGTGGGATCTTCCCGGACCGGGGCACGAACCCGTGTCCCCTGCAACGGCAGGCGGACTCTCAACCACTGCGCCACCAGGGAAGCCCCATATACCTTTTTTTTTTTTTTAAAAAAAAAAAAAAAACCTTCAGATGCTATCAGAGCTCTAGTTTGGTGGTATTGTAATTAAGACCTATTATTATGGAGAGAAACTTGTGTCAAGATTTGACACTAATTTTTGAGATTCACGGTTCCCTAGGTTTGCAGTCTCACGTTTCTTTGCTTCTCTGTGAATGCGCGCTCACCGTGCACACCTGAACCACACTGGTGTACCTGACACAAGACTTCTCTCATGAGCTTTGTTTCATGTGTGTGTTGTCGGTGCTTCTGTGCCTCAAAAGTAACAGGCATGGCTTTCCCCATATTGTCAATCAACCACGCATCACTGGCAAACTGAGGAGAATGAGGTCACATGGGGCCTCCGGTCTGGTTCAAACTTGCCCTTCTTAATGTGACATGTGAAGTATGGGTTTTGTATGCCCTTTCTCTCTGTAAGTGCTTACGGGGGACTGATGTAATCTTCTGCTTGGCTGGGTAGGAACTAGCAAAGCAGGACTCCTTGTCTCACCATGTCAGCCTCTTCAGTTCAAAATTTGGAGATGGCCGCTGACATACTTCTGCTTTTTTTGCTCAAGGTAAAAACAATTTCGCAATCTTCAACCAAAAGTATAGATCTGTCAAATGTATTGGAGATTCAGACTTTTAAAGGAAAATTATTATCTTCATTAAATTGCTGGAAGTATAAATTATTTATAAAAGTCTAAAACGAGTTGCAGCTGTGGAAACAAAAAAGTATTATTTCTTCCAAATGACTAACAAGTAATAGAAAACCCAGGGATTTACTAGAATCCTTTGACAGGTGAGTGGTGGTAATACCGGAGGGCTGCCACCAGAGGGAGCTAGTGAATTTCACATGAAGTATTTCCCAAGTAGAAAAGAAGGGAAACTTTCTGTAAAAACAGAGGTTCTAAAATCTTACTTCGATGACTGGATCTCATCCAATGAACTGAAAATCTATAATTGTGTATTGATTTTTTAGTGTGATTTAAGGCTTAAAATATAATTATTTTACACTAATGCCTGTCCCTTCCCTCTCTCTTCCTCCGGAAGTGGCAGAGTAGGGTAAGGATGAAAGTTAAAGGGGAAATTTCCTAGATGCTTGCATATATGAATAAGTGTTTTCACCTTCTGCACTCCACTCACAGCCCCCTCCAAATATTGATCACAAATAGAAAAAAACGCAATATTAATTGCAATATACATCCTGACATCCTGTTTCCAAATCAGATTAAAAATTCATGGTTAACTTCTAGTTGGTTGATGCATTAACTTTGTGTTATTAAAAGAAAATTCTGTCTGTAATCAACTTGCCTTTTTGTGTGAAGAAAATTGGGAGGAGATCCCTGAGAAGGAATTGCAACCCTTTTGTTTTATGTGCCTGTCTGTTTAAGGAGTCCTACCTTTGTATCTGGGCAGGTGAGGGACATTCAGGAATGTGTGTTTGTGCACGTGTGAGGGGGAAATCTGCTAACCTACCTCTGGGAGCTCTCTTCCTGTGTGCATTTATACATTAAGCATGGTCTTGGGAACGTGAGCTTAACTTATGCTTCTCGGAAGAGCTTAGGGCAATAATTATTTCAGATGTTAATTGGGGTTAATGGAGGTGTTCTCTTAACGGACTTTCATTTAACCCAGATTGTGTCTTTATTAAATTTATTTTATTTATTTTTCTATTTCTTCAACATACTGATATTATTCCAGGGACTAGCGCTGCTCCTGGCTAGCTGAGTGCTCTCTACTTTCTGGATTTTAGAATTTCTGCTTCCTGTAGTTAATTTGTGTGTTTACCAACGGATGGTTTTGTTTCTTCAAAACGCCATTTGTAGTGGCTGAGCTTATCAGCTTAATTATGTGATGAAATCAAATGTCACCTAAAGAGACCAACTGTGAAGGAAAATCTAGAGACTTTTTTTCTGTAAAACTTATGTTGAATAGTTTTGAAAAACTTCATAAGAACGAGTGAAAGAAAAGCCCCATTTATGTATGAATAAACATTTAAAAGTTGAAGAAAACATGCACAAATTCATCCTGAGGCTGAATCAGATTGCTTCACAATCTCCACACTAAAGAACACGGAACTAAAAGTCATGAAGATGCTGTACTCAAGATAGACTAGACCAGACGTCAATAAATGGATTCCAACTCAAAGGAGGGTTCTGGCCCTGAATTAACAGGCTGGCAAATAAAAATGCATGTGTGTTTCATGTTCAAATATGATGTGTAACATACATAAGTATCACAGTTTTTGATTCCTCAATTTAAACTGCCTTTTTGATTAATTGATCAACTATCAGACACTTTTGGACTAGAGGCATTAAAATGATAATCATGTTTACTGCCTTTAAATTCCCTGAGACGTTAAAGCCAATAATTAAGGCAGAGAGATGAAGCAAGTCTAAAATGGAACACATATTTGATAAGGACAGCTGTGTACATAGGTGCTGACCCAGGTTAAAAAAGAATCTACCAACACTTCTATTGGAAAAGGCAATCATCAAATTGGTCTAAGATGAATGCGGGGAACTTTCTATCAGGCAAGAAACTGCAGTTTTTCCAGGACCCCAATGTGAGAAACACTGACCATAACATTACCCAAAAGATAAATTATTGAACAATTGATTCTGTTAATGAGAGTTTTCTCAAATAGGGCAAAATATCAAAATAAACAATAAACTGCTTATTCTTACAGAAGCCAACGTAAACCCCCTGCAGCCAATCATTCAGCGGGTGTGTTACACCATTTATGCCCACCTGTCTTTCTCTGGTCAGTTCAACCTCCCAGCCCCACCATTTCTGTCATTATTTAATTTTGCTAAGTCCCCTTTTATAATTTTTATAAACAAGGTCCTTTTAAACAGTGCAACCTTTCAGTGTGGTATCTGACACGGTTACTAACAGACCCAAATTTATCTTCAGTTTCTCTACAATAGGAAGCCAACAGTAGACAGACCTATGTTCAGTAACTTGTGTTTTATTATCTTACCTTATTTGGAAATGATCTAGATAGTCAACGAAGTTCCATCATTTAATTTAATTTAGCAAAACTCTTAGGGTGTAGATTACCCAAGTGATTTGGGAAACTGTTTAAGTAGATATATAAAACAATTATTGTTTAAAAGTTCACCTAAAAACTCTTATTCGTTTACATCTATTTAATTCATTTGTTCTTAACAATCATACTTAGATTACTCCTGAAGATTTTAGAAGACATTAAAGCAAGTAGCCGTCTTATGTATGTATGTATGTATGTACGTAACTGCTGACAAACTTTGTAATAAAGCTAAAGTGCTGATTTGACTTTTCGTACACCTACGTAGGACAAAAGTATTATACTTAATGTTGACATTTCTAAAGACACGTCTGTATTAATTAAACCAACAAACGTAAACTGCTTTTATTGACTAAAGATTAATCCTAGACCATGTGAATTTGAAAAGCATTTGGGTTAAGTTGTATTATACTTTAATTCATATAAGTGATTGTTTTTAAACCAATTAAATAGAGCTCTTTTAGAAATTAATTTTGGTAATACCATCTGGAAGTGTAAAAATACCACATCTGTAATGTACATACATAAACATACAGACAGACACAAATAGAAATCTTTTAGCTTTCATTTGAAAACTTTAGCCATCAGTCAGGTACATTCATTTTTGATACTTCTGACAAACTTCCCCCAAATCAAAATTTACTACTTTATAAATAACCGTTGGAATTAATTAGTTTCCACTTGCTCGGATGGCTAAAGTATTGCTATTTGTGGAGAAGAGTTTTAAGATCTGTATTTGCTCTTGACAAGCAATCTTATGGCGGCTGTGGTGTAGAGTTTGGTGAAGAGAGCCCTTTTGCAGTTTGAATTTTAAAAAAGGTTTCTTTTCTTTTTGTTTTTCCCTTCTCTCTCAGGTGTCTGTGGGCTGTGTTTATACTTCAAAGAGATGGTAAGATTTATAACTTCAAGAGACGGAGAAAGAACACAAGATTTTTTCCCTAAGGGTTTCAGGGTAATTGCTATTTAAAATTTTCTTTTCTTTCTTAAGTACAGGACAGTTTTGTTCCAATATCTTTATGTTTTATAATATCTACAAGCATTTTGAGAATTGGTTTTGGAATTGGTAAAGATAGGTGAGCTTCAACTTGCATCTAGAATTCTACTTCTGGTTTTGTATAGATTTTCAAGACAGAGACAGTTGTTTCTATTAGTCCTTGAACCTTGGCGTCCAGCTGGTCTACTTTCTGATTATTTGTAGGAGGGCAATTCTTAAGAAGGGGAATTTTATGTTGGATTTTTGTCGTAAGTCTAATTTTTCTTCTTTCAACCTGTTAGGGAGGCCCTAAGGCTATAACTGCCACATCATTTTCTTTCCTGCTTTTAACTTGGTCTTCCTTAGGTACCAATGAGACAGCTGTTTGTGATCAGAACTCTCTAAAAATTTTCATTTCAAATGTAGCCAGTTCAAAAGATCCATCATGAATATTTCTGTTTGTTTGCTTTTATTCAGGCCTCTGCCTAAAGTGTTTTCAGTTATGAATAACTGAAGATGGTTTCTCTAAAAACATCAGGCTACGAGAAATAAAGAAAGTGAGCCCCAAATTATGGATGCTTCTATGTAGTTTTGAGTTCACCCATTTATTCTGTCAATGTTGTAGCTTTTAGAGCTGTTTGAATACACTTCTTTAAACTGAGCATTATACTAGGTAGGGAGGGAAGGAAGAGAAGAGACCCTCACCCAGTATAGAAGACACTAAGATATAAAGCTTTAGGTTAACATTCCTTTAATTTTGCTCCTTATAACTTTCTAACTTCCTGACTTTTTGGTATTTAATTCACAGCATCCTTGATTGTTTAGTATTTCTAATCCATTTGTGCTCTATAATCCATACTTTTCTAAGCACTGGCTGCATCCTTCAGTAAAACAGAGATGCCTATCCTTTAGGATCTTATGTTCTTACACATAACATCAGTAACTGATGATTAAATCACAGAGTTAGTTAAAGGCTGAAAGGGCTTTGGAAAAAAAAGTAGGGTAGAGGAATGAAGATTTAGAGAAAAGTTTACAATTTTAAATAAAGTAGAGAGAGTAGAACTTATGAGGATGTGCCCTTTAAGCAGACCTGGAAGCAAGAGTGGAAATTAACCAGACAGATGCCTGTGAAGTGAACATTGCATTCATGGGGAACAGAAGAAGCTCAAGACCTGTCATGGGGATTTTCCTGGAATGTTCCAGGCAGAGCAAAGGGACTAGTGTAGGTGCAGTGAGACAAGAACTAAGGAGAAGGAAATGGTAGAGCCAGGTCATCACAGTGTAACCGCCCAGTGAAAAGAGCTTGGTTGTTCAGTACAATGAAAAGCAGTGGGGTGACAGAATCTGATATCTGAAAAGATTGTTTTGCCGCAGCTCCTTAAGGAACAGACAATAGAAGAATAGCGTGGAAAGAGCGAGACCCGTTCAAAGCCTTCTGCGTTAGTCTAGGGGAGAGATAATAGTGGCTTGGATTAGCCAGGTACCCATGAGTGAGCCCACATTATTGGGCTCCAGGTACATTTCAAAGACAGAGCCAAAAGGAGTTCCTACTTGTTAGGAGGCAGAATGACAAAGGGCCAAGTATTTTCTAGTTATTCCTTGGCTATAGAGTAGAAATCAGTGAGATGGGTAAAGGATGTGATGAAGGATTTGGTCTTGAGGGAATGCAAGGAAGAATTTACCATCATCAAAGTGAGGAAAGCAGACATTAGAGCAGATATGATGAGAGAGATTAGGATCTCAGTGTGCGCACCTGTCATCTGGGGATGTCTGTCAGACATCCAAGCTGAGGTATCATGTTGGCAGTTGGACGTATGAGTCTGGGCTTCAGGAAAGAGTTCAAGGGTTACAATACATGTAAAGCAATTGTCAGCATATAAATGGTATGAGGCCATGAGACAGGATTAAATTACAGGAGGTAAGGATAGAGAAAAGAACCCAAAACGGAACCCTTGACACTCAAATTTAAAGGATTTGGGAAAAAGAGGAGAAACCACAAAAGTGTTCCCAAGAATGAAA
The DNA here is from genome assembly GCF_964374135.1 of Grampus griseus. NCBI lineage: Eukaryota > Metazoa > Chordata > Mammalia > Artiodactyla > Delphinidae > Grampus > Grampus griseus. Next base: position 83,445,016 of record NC_139006.1, on the reverse strand, counting down.
ATCAATGAAGTAGGAGGAAAATCAGGAGAATATTGTGTCCTGGAACCAAATAAAATGTGTGAAGGAGGAGGGAGAAATCATCTGTGTTGAATACACTGATACTCAAGAAAGATGAGGACAAAACCTGGACATGGAATTAGCAATGGCGGAGTCACTGGGACCACGACACGGGCCAGTGCCCTGGGCAGATTCTCATGTGTCATGTTATGAAGTCCCAAATCTTTGTTTGGTCTTCTCTCTCTGGAAATGATGAGACGATGATTTATTTCCTAAATGTGCTATTAACATGTGTAGAGGTCCCTGGTCATCTTCCCATCTGAGGGATGCATACTTTTGTCCCTTTGAATTGACTCCTCTACTGATTCTGGATTTGTTTATTTTAGCTGCGGTGTCGGGGGAGAAGCATTGTCATCCTTGAGTTTTTCAAATTCTTTATCTACTCCAGCGAGGAGATCTGAAACTCTTTCTTAAACTAGGTGTATTCTTCTAAAGAGAGAAAAGAAAGATGAGGCATCAGAAACAAATTAAGCTCCCTTAACTGTAGTGTCATATTTTAGTAATAACATGCATTGACATTGTACAGTATGCCTGCTTTGACTAGTTAGAAAATTAATTTAGTAGTTCCCTACTTTGAAACGTACTAGGCAGTGTAGTATATAATTTAGGGGAGAACAGAGAATCCTGATTATTGATACCATTGCTAAAGTATAATATAATGACTGACATAGATAGGAACTCCGTGGATGCCATTAGTAGAACTCTGTGTTGAAAAGAATAATAAAAATTCCACTATTGTTCTTTTATTATAGCATGATACAAAGTACTGACCAAAATAAATAATTGCAGTAAGTTTTATGTCAAACCTCAGAAGGTAAGATTAAGCAATTTGGCTATATTCAATGATTCCAATATCATAATTTTATTTGATGAAGAAATAATTCTATGGACAGACTTCCTATCTATGTGTATATCTGTGGTATCAATCCCTTATTATGTAAACATAATTTGGTATTTAGATAATACACACACTGATATTTGTATTCTTATGAATGTTTTCTGGATGCGGGTATAAGTTGCCCAAAAATTTTAGGAAGAAATAACAACAAAGAAAACTTTCCACAGCAAGGTATATCCAAAATGATCGGATATAGAAGTAACAGCCCATAATTTCAGATTCCCGCTGAACCTTGTGGTCAACAGTACCCTCATCCAACTGCTTCCTGTGTATCGCACAGAATGGGAAATCACTGTTCCTTACTTTGGAATTTGCTCTGCATACTTTCAGCATGACACGAGTATTCTTGGATTTGCCAACATCAAGCCTAAATTACCTTAGGATGCATTGGGCTAAACGTGCAAAAATGTGTGTGTAGCTACCAAAGCCAGTAGGGCTCTGACGTTCACACGTTGTCTTGTCATGTATACCTCGCTGTGGGAACACAGGACGGCAGTAAGGAAACGATGTGTGCCTGAGATCTTTGTGTGCCCATCTCATCCTTATCTCTTAAGTACGTCCCAGAGAATCCTGGTGCCCAATTACTCTAGGCACTGAGGCCCAGAAGTGGAAAACTTTAATTGTTTCTCTAAAGCGAGAAGCCACTTGAACAGCAGAATCAGTTCCAAAGTAATTACTCTTCCTCAGGGTATCCCTATGAGGTTTATCTGGTGTTTAAAAAAAACCCAAAATACAGTCCTTGAACTTTAGGTGGGCCGTGTGAATTGAGGTTCGGAATCCAAAGAACGTTGTTTTCTCTAAGTAATTGCAGGCTGTCTCGTGGGGAAAGCTGAACTACAACTAGAAAAGCAAAATTGTTTCCAGACAGTTTTCACAGTGAACGTGGGTGTATCAGCGAGGAACTTGCATATTGTGTCGCACGCTGGGTGAAGAGATGAAGTGGACAGAGAGGTAGGACTTTATCTTTCTATTTAATTTTCGGGGAAAGACGCCTCCGTTGACTAGACTGACGTGTCCTCAGAATGTTAAAATACATCAATATTAGGCATGACTGTGATTAAATGGCTATGCGTTCACCGAAACCCATCCTCATCTTCCAGAAACTCATCAACAGCCAATAGCAATCATGGACCAGAACGTCATGGCAGACGTGAGGATGGGCACAGATGGAATGAACACTGAAGTGGTAGTCAGAATAAAGTTCCCAGCCCCCAGAATAGACTATATTTCACAAATGTGGTGAAGAGAAGTATTCAGAGGGAAATAAAGGGTTTTAAAAAAAATTTATTGAAGTATAGTTGATTTACAAAATAAAGGTTTTTATGTTTGAGAATTTCTGAGAAAGGTTTGTTCTCTACCCACTGTTGACCAAACTCCTGAGAGACAGTAATGATAAAACCTCTAGATGGGTTTGGGGAAGCCGGGAGCAAGGGATACTACTCTTCTTCCTGGAGAATACCTGGGGAGAAGGTGAAACTCAAGTTGTGAAACTGCCCGTGATTTACCCAGGCAGCTAAATCTGAACCAGCTTCACAGATGTTCTCTTGCCTTCGTGTAGAACCATAGGCTGCTTCCCACAAAACCTGGATAAGTGTGTCGGACGTGGGGAGAGAGAGACAAGAGGCCTGCATGTCGATTCTAGTGACGGCTTACAAGCACCTAAGAGGCTCATTGAATGAAGACCAGGTAGGATTGAAGACCAGAAGGTCTCCATGGAAGTCATGATACAGAGACTGACAGTGAGAAGCACATGGTTACTTCCCAGAAAGTCACAGCCACAGGGTTTGGGCAAAACTAAGCCCCTTAGAACTTAGAACTTATCTATGTGGTATGCCACTTTCTGCTCTCTTTCCTTCTCATCCCTAAAGCTTGGAATATAGCTAAAATGGCTGGAAATCCAGCATCCATCTTGTACCATGAGTTGATCTGAAGGATGAAAACAAACGCTGGGATGGCTCAATGGAACACCCACAGCGTGGTCCTGAATGAGATGTGGGAACCCTCATAGTAGTTTGCTCACCTCTAGATTTATCTTACACGTGAGGTAAAAATCCCTCTTGTACTTAGCCACCTTATTGTATTTCATTTTTCCTTTAAAGGCAACAGAACCTAAGCTTAATTGGTTGTGGCCATCTCCCCAATGTCTGCCTACTGGGTCTGAAAGGCATGTCATACAGCTGCTCTTAAATATCTGTTTACAAATCCGGCCCATTCGGTTTTTCGGGGTGTCCCTTATTCCCTGCAGGTCCCTCAGGCTGCCTCCCCGCATTTACCACATCCTGCCCAGAGACACCAAGTTCCACAAAAACAAGCAATAATTAGGGCATAGTGAGAGCTCAGTTCCTACACTGAGCTCTGGGAAAAAGTCTCTGGGAACCAGTTCTGGGGAGAGAGAGAGAGAGAGGGAGAGACAGAGAAGGAGAGAGAGAGACAGAGAGACAGGGAAGGAAGAAAGGAAGGAAAGGAAAAAAACAATCCAAGAGCTTATTTTACTAACTGAACTGAAAACTTAGTGTGTGTGTGTCTCTGTGTATGTATGCATGTGTTAAAATTCCACCTCTAGATAAAGAAAATTCTAGCAGGTAAGAAATTTAAAGTACATAGTAAGCAAACTAACAAAATACATAGCAATGAGCGTTTGGGGCTTTTAGTTTTGGTTTTTCATTTGGTTTGCTTAATGCAAGTGTGTATGTTAGGAGCTGTTTCTTTCTCACGAAGTTTTAAAATCTTAGTGCAGGTCACTCTGCTGTAATACAACTCTGACTATAGAGAAAACTATGACGATGCTTGTTTTCACCCATAGGCAATGGCAGAATTGAAGAGAGAAACAGATTTTTCTAACTACCATACCAGAGCTCTTTGTGTTCAATTTTGGGAAGTATTTATTTTTATTCCATGATATTAAGAAGACATGGATCATATTGGTGAAATGGATCCAGCCAGTGGATGAGAAGAAAACACTCTTATCTTGATCATTGCACCGAATGTTGGAGAAGTGGAAGTCCATCTTCAGAGTAAAGGCAGCAGGAGCTTGGGCGGTTGCCCTGCCAACAAGCTGAGAAAGCTCTGTGTTGGAGGATGGAGAACAGGCTGATTTTCACACTTCCGAAGTGTTAAAGCAAAAGTGGGCTTTGTAAGGTTTAGAAAATGCATCTCTTTAAAATGCTGCAAGATAGAAAGTGGAAACCACCCAAATGCCCATCCGCTGGTGAAGGTGGTATATCCATACAATGATATATCATTCCAGTAAAGGAATGCAGTTCTGATTCACGCTACCGTGTGGATGGACTGGGAAGCCTTTAACCATCGCAATGACTTCGACTGTGATTTTATACTATTCTGTGAACAGACTAAAAACTACGGAACTGTACAGGATTAAATGGGTGAATTTTATGGTGCATAAATGTACTCAATAAAGATACTTAAAAGAGGGGAAAAGTGGACAGAAAATATTTTTAAATAATGCAAGACTAACTTCTTGAAGTAAAAGTCATTTTTCTTCCCATATCAGAAATGAATTGCCTCAAAGCGGTTGTTTGAGCTTGTACCATATGACTCTAAAGCAATCATATAGTTCACCGCATTTAACTATCTAAATTATGCAATCTGGCTAAATCCACGGTGACGTGACACAGCAAATATTTTCCTGTGGAACAACAAGCCCATTTTAAAATGACACATCTACAGTTAATTTAATAAGGGTGTTTTTTTTAAGGGATAAGGACCAAAACCCAAGTTAACTTAAATGTGCACAGTGCAGCACAAATGGAAACACATTTATGTAAATTACATATGAATTATTCAGTACTCAGACACCAATCTGATTTTGCATTAAATTATATGGATAGAGGCTCCCCAATCTTGACACAAATTAAACGTTTACAGAGTTTGGCCCTCTCTTCTTCCCTGCCCTGAATGGGGATTAGGGAATGACCTTCACTGTACATAGTTGGGTCTTTCAAGTTTTCCCCAAATGGCAGGCAGTAAACTCTGCTTGAAGCCATTGCTTTAAAGGACTTCAACCAGATATCATTATGTGCATATCTGTAAGTCACCCTTAGGCACCGTGGGGAATGAAAAGAAGCCCCAAACCCTGCCTTCAAAAATCTTAACGTCCGGTAGGAGAGAGGTTATTGACCAATAAGAAGTTAATAAAACTATTATCATAGGATGACCCCTTAGATGATACCCATGTGGGTCTTCGAGGCAGCTTGGTATTTATCACAGGTCTGAAAATATACACAAGGAGTTAAGTTCAAGTAACATATAAATCCAGTCCTGTTGCCAGCTATGCACAAATGTTGACATGTGCAATTAACTAGTTCTGCTATTCTCCTATTATATCTGTATTTTTAAATCTCTATAGTTCCTATCTAGGCCCCAAGCAGCTGAGAAAAAATTTTAGGGTATAATTTCCATTTTTCTTTCACTCTCCAATTTGGATTGACTTACTGTCTGTCCTTAAACTCCTTGCGGTAGATTTGGTCTTAGAAAGAGTAACCAATAGAGGGCAGCAGAGAGGAGTGGTGGTCGGCCCATTGTGGATTCTAGCCCAAACCTCTATTCCTGTACTAATTTCTCACATTGGGAAATCCTGATTTCACTTTTTTTTTTTTCTTTATGGTCGTTGACACAAATGTTCTAGTTATTTGTCCTTGGGTCCTCTACGTTTGGTGGCATTGCTTCTGTCCACTTGTCCTGTTTTCATATATCATTATGGGGGAGGGGAGCTTCCTCATTTTTTCAAATTATCATTCTTTAGATAATTACATTTCTTCCCATCAGACCTTGGATATGTTCCCATATTTCCATCCCTCTTACCCCTCTCTCCCCATCATGCCAATCGATAGTCTGTTACATCTGTTTTGGTTTCAAAGATTACAGAAAATTATCTTGCACATAAAAAACCTCCCTGATGTTTATTGCAACTTTTAAAATACATATTGAGTGAATCCGGTGAATTCTGGGCCGACTAACAGTGGTGGAAATTCTGTGATGTCAAGGTAGCACTGTAAGAAATAAAGTGCAAAAGTGAGTGTAATTTATACATCACCGTGTTACAGCAAAAATTGTGAACCAGGACCCTGGGTGAAGTCTGGATGATGTGGGCTGACAAGGCCCCGACAGTCTAAGGAAAGAAATTAGAAGCCCCTCTGAACTAGGTATTCAATTCTTCACTTTCCTTCAGAGGTTACAAGATACGCTCGGCGCAGCTAGGGCTCCCCTTGAACCAACATGCATCTCGACTATATTCTACCCTTTGAGATTTTGCTGTCTACACTCAGTGATAGTGAGCAAAAGTGGAAGAAAGCTTCCTTATGTCTGAGTTGTTATTTTTGCCCGTTTTTCAAGTCTGCACCAGCTTTTGTGGTCTTGTCCCTTTCACAGGCCAATAGGGATCAATTTTCCAGAAAAGTAACAGCAATTCTGTCTGAAAATTTTTAAGACAGGAGCTGGGGAGGGGAGGCTTGGAACTGATAACTAGATTGCTGGAAAGGAGATAAACATAAGATATAGAAAGTCCTTATCTCAACATTTCATAGGCAGAACATACACAAAGAGCTAAGACCTCTCTGAGGTTCAAAAATACCAAGGACATTTTCCATCTCTGGGACACAAGGCCAGTGTAGGGACAGAAAACGTGGTGGTTCCTTATCGACCTCTAAGGATGTGAAACAAGTTCCTCTACTAGGAAGCTCAAGCCTTCCTTTATGGGGTGAGAAGCACGGGGACAACTAAAAAGTTAGCGAGCTCGCGTTCCTCAGCCTAGCGTTCATCCCTGGAGGTCCCGGTCACTAAGCCATCGAGGGAGCAAGTGAACAGTGGCCAGAACAGAGCCAGCCTCAGTGCAGCGTGGGGTGCAAAATCGCCCACGGCAGCAGCCCGCGCATCTCCAGAGCCAAGGAGGTGCCCGTCCACGCAGTTCACTGTGGAGATGGTCTAAAATGCGAGGCACCTGTCATGCGTCGCAGAAGTGATAGCTGGGAAGCTGGAAGGCCTTGCCTGTTGACCTTCCTAAACACACTTTGCTTTTGACTGCTTTTAATATATGTTCACTTCTTGGAACAGTTTTTGGAATTCTCTGCATTTGCAAAATCCTTAAAGGACCAACTTAATACAGACTTATGAAATCTGTTCTATATGTAAGACATTCATATAAGACATTCTGTATGTTGTGGATATATTCACACCAGTGTCAAAAATCTACTTACATTACCTTACACGTACAAAGGAAATGCAGTATAAATTTTTAGTATTCTTTGATTCAGCTCATCCTATAAGCCTCTCCCCAGTGGGTAGTGGAAGAATTAAGACAGTCTCTCAGTCTCTTCCAGTTTTAACAGTTTCCTTTCCATAAATAATCTTCAACTATCTAAGTTCAATTCTTTTTTAGGGATGATATAAATCAAATAACTTGGTCCCCAGTGAACGCTCAGTCTTTCAGAGCTCTGCTTTCACCTTCTCCCCAGATTGAGGTCTGGGTGAAACACGGGTGTTAATGTGTGCTCATAGCACGTAAAGTGGAGGCAGGAGGGAAATCCTGACCTCTGATTGGTCCTGGGGTGGGTGCCATTATCATGGTCTACTAAGCAGCTCTTCCGCTAGCTTCCCAGAGTTCTGTGGGCATCGTCTAATGAAGACCACGACTTGGTCAGGACCCAGCGGTCCTTCCTGTTGTGTTGTCCTCCTGCAGGTGACAGCATGTGGTGACAACTCTCATTTGATGTCTGCCCCACAGCTGGCCCAGAAGCCTTTTCTTTCTTGTTTATTTTCTCCCTCTGTAGCTAATTGGCACTCAACTGAGAGGACTGTGGGAACTTCAGGATTCTTCCTGCCCCACAGGGGATAGATGGATTCCAGGAGTGCTTTTCCTCTGTCCAGCCAGGCTGTGCTCTCACGTTTCCTGAGATGCTGCCCCATCGACATTGGTGCACAGTCTCCCTGGGATGCTATCTCCTGCAAGATTCCTAGTGGACAGAGGTTCGACGGGCTTCCTCTTTTTCAGATTTCCATTCCAACGACTTACCTGCAGTGGTGGTTTAGAGCATATCCGCAGACACTTTGACATTCTTTACACAAAAAGTGGTGTTTAACCTCCCATTGCATATGGGTCGTCCTTAGAAACTCTTCTCTAAAGACTTGATACATTACTTTTTAGGCTAGCCAGCCAAGAGGAAACTGTTTCTGCCTCATCTCTTGATCTCTCTCTCTCTCTGTTGATTCCTACTGGTTTTGATCTCTCTCTCTCTCTCTCTCTCTCTCTCTCCCTCTTCTTCATAAGTCTCCATGTAAGAAGTCCATCTATCTTGAATGTATTAGATTGAGAGATAAGGTGAAGGGACTACACAGAGTTAGACAGAAATACCCGAGGAGCCTCTGACACCCCCCTCCCCAGAGGCTGAAATCCTCCCAGCCTGGCACCAGCCCTGTGACACAGCTATCCTTCCAAAGATTCTAGCCCTCACTAGTGTTGACTCAGTGTGGGGCAGAGCCTTCCCATACTGCCGATACAAGTTCTTTTAAGGCATTAGATTTCAGGGTGGTGCCTTACAAACCTGTAGTAACTGGAACACGCCTTCACCTTCCCTTTAGGACTTGAGCTGGAGAGGGAAGGACAAGATCTCTGTATTCCAACCCTGCTTTCTCTTGATCAGCCTTTCCTTTCCTGACTACCTAAAACCTGAAGGTATAGGCTTTCCATCTCCTCCTCAAGCCTTGCTAAGGTTTTTCCTTCTTAAAGTCTGTGATTAGTTCAGCAAAGCCTGCCTCTTGATCCATAAAATGGGAGCTAAAGAACTTCAGAAAAATGTAGTTTTATTTCAACAAAGCTCGGCTTTCAAGATTACTGCCTGGTGCAGGATTCAAAGCAGTCTGTGATTTGAAAGCTGATCTGTGACTCTTCTGTTCAGTACCATGTCCTCCTTGCATGAGATCTTTGCACAGCCAAGGAAAAAGAAGGCAACGAGGAAAGGCGACCTAAGGAGGAAATGATGATGTGTCATTTTGTCAAAATTAAAATGGTACCTACATTAGACAAAGAAGCAGAAAACATATTCCTTGTCTTTGAATAGCTTGTGCGTTATTTCTAGAAGCAAGAAACAGATACAGAAAGTCACACACTCACTCATACACTGAAAGCTCCTCGTATTGTCAGTTTCCAAGTGAGCGACGCAAACAGTGTTTGCATATTCGGTGAGTCAGATCATTTGCGATTGGAGCTATGAAAGATGGTTTCAGGAGGGCAGGACTTGAAATGGTCCCCAAAACCAGACAGACAGAAAAACAGATGAAGAAATAGGAAGGGTGACTAGGCAGGGGAAGCAGGATGAGGTGAGCAGGGACATAGCATCTGGAAAGCAAGACGTATATGCAGAGTAGTGCCGGGTGGAATTTGAGAGAAGTGCTTGTGTACATGTCCAAGGGACTAGAGGAAAATCAGAGCAGTGAGTGGTAGTGGGTTGAACCAACAGCTGAGGAATTCAAGCATTATAATCCTTATTGGGGTAACTGGGATCCAGGAAAAGATTTTGAGCAGGAAAATGACATGGACTGAACACAACTTAGAAAAATGATTGATTCTGCCAGTAATGCGTGAGATGATTTAGAGTTGTCAAAATGCTGTGAGAATCCACAGGAGACTATGCTGCAATGTATGTAAAGTTCTTAAGGCAGAGAATGGAAGGATGTAATTGTTCGATTAATATTAGTTATTGTTTTCAATGCCACTTTAATTCTGGCTGACATGAATAGGGAAGTTGTATTCTTAAAGAGGATGGTAATGCATCTGGATTTGAAAAAATGAGTAAAATCTATAAGTAAATAACTAGAGTCTCTATTAAGAAAATGTAGTAGCAAGAAAAGAGTGGAAACAAGAAAGTGACATGACTGTTGAGATTCTATGTCGGGGTCAGTTTGGTTAGATTATCCATCGAGTGCACTCAAACGTAAAATTTTGTTTGGAGACAAATCACTATATGCCATCAACATTCTGGTAAATAATTTATATAATAATAATAACAGCTTAATATATGCCACGTACTATAGTGAACACTTTACATTTTCCCAGTGTAGTCCTCACAATAAACCATGAGATAAGCAGTATCGTTAAGCCGGTACCACAAATTCAGGTTAGTTGCAAACCTAAAAGGTGGTATATTTAGGATTCAAACCTGGCTCTGTCTAATTGAGCCTGAGTTTTAATTATTCTCTTTATATCACTGTAGGTTTTAGTGAGTCCAGGCGGAGCCAATAAAGACTTTGGATCAGGAAGGTAATATAAATAAAATTGTAATTTAGGAAGGTTCTGCTGGCTCTGGTGTATTGGATAGATTGATTGGAGTGAAATTAGAATCTGGAGCCCAATGAAGAGGGTTATTACAAGATTCTGTGCAAGTATTGAGGACTTGAACCATGATGGATGTCATAGGATTAGAGAGAGATCAAGGGTAGGTACAAACGGGAGACTGGAAATGGAAGACGATGGTGATATTTCAAAGCATAGTAAGATATTGATAGCAATATTCAAAAAAGGAAATACAAGAGGCAAATATGGATTGTGAGAGGCTGGGAGGAAGTGATGGAAAGGAGAGTGGACGACAGTGGATTTGATTTCGAATGTGCCTTAGTTTAAGCTGTTATTTATTACAACGTGGTGGAAATGTGTCAAAAGTTGTTTAAATATAGTCTGGAGCTCAACATGTAGGAATGAGTGTGTGATCTACATATAGCCTTTGAAATGTCTGACAGCATTTGAGGTAAATTGAAGGTATGTAACTTTGGGCTAACAAAATCAACCCAAAGTGGGTGACGTGAGCTATTTTTATTAATGTTTCCCCAAGTTACCCATCTTAGCAGTGATCGTTCAGTGTTTTCATAGAACTAGGTAGTTTTCTAAATCTCAGTAAGAGGGCAGATGTCTTTTCTTATAAGAGCATCTCAACTCCAAATGTGACTAAGTTAACCTAAAGCTGTGTTTTTGGCAATGGGAACAGAGCTAGCACAAGGAAGTATTATAATGCTGAACACCTACCAGGTGACTGGTAGGAAGCTCTGAATCAGGAGATTGGAGAGTGAGGACTTGTCAGTATCATTCCAGTGTCATCTGGCAGGAAGAAAATTCTCTGATCTTAATGAGTGGTCCTCATTATCTTGATAAAGAGCACCATAAAATAAAGAACTGTGATTCGGCCAACTACTACAGCTTGCTATTTCCCTTAAAAATCATTTAACTCCTTTTCCCTTTGCTCTAACAATAACCTCCTGGTCATTATTTTGTTCTCACCGGGGGACCTGGCATTGCTTGTCAATCGTCAGTCAAAAATCTCATGAGCCCACAAAAAAGATTTCTTCCTTGGGTTGTGCTTATCTCTGGGAAATTGAAAAAAAAAACAAGAGTAAGAAAAATCCACATAGCAGACCAGGTGCTGGATTTAGAGTGACTATATAGAGAAGCAAATTCCCCTTGAGGCAATTCCTTAAAAAAAAAAATTGGCCATCTCTTCTTATAGCTTTTTTCTTGAAACATGATATAAACATGGTACAGCTACATCTTTGTAGTATGTAAGATTGCCAACGGGATGGGGGTAGAATGAAGAGAGAGAGAGAGAGAGAGAGAGAGAGAGAGAGAGAGAGAGAGAGAGACAGGGAGACAACCTTGGAAAAAACTGGAAGATTGGTAATATAAGGAAATGAAATGCATTGGGATCCATTAAAGGATAGAGAGAAAGTGCAGTTAGGGAGAAGGATGAAAAAGCTATCCCATCCTAGCAGCCAAGGCAAGAAATAGTTTGTAGGTCAAGTGCTGCAGAGGACAATGTTACATAAGGAAAAATAAAATTCATTGAATTTGCGATTAGATGGTTAAGAAAAACATGGTTTGGGTAAACAGTCAGAGACACAGGCTAGATTTTAAAGGCATGTAAAGAGTTGAGGACATAGAGAATTGTGATGGCAGTCAATTCTTTTTCATAAGTCTGATGTACAGAATTAGGTAAAATATGAGACTGGCTTGTGGCTAGAGAGAAGGTTTGCTGGGCTTTTGCCGGAGGGGATTGGCAAGGTATGGTGTGGGGTGGGACAAAGGTCAGCAAGATGAGCGTGGAAAGTGCAAGCTGATTCTTTCCCGGGGGGCGGATATCCACATTGTTTCCCCAAATAGAAATTGTACTTTACAATCGACGCTGTTACAGGAAATGGCCTTATTCTGGGAGAATGCTCCTTGAAATTGCATTTTTGAAAGTAGATATCTATAAAATGTTATGACAACCTCTTGAACAAATGTCACATTTTGAACTTTCATAGCCAGTGTTCATATTTCCACAATCTTCCCAATGTCAGGACATTTTATTTTAGCAAATTCTGCATGGTAGAGAATGGAGTGATAAATGTCAGTTTCTTAACTGCATGAAATGGGATTCTCCCCCTATCTCTGTTGCAATGCAGATGAAGCTTGTGCCATTAACTAGGGCTTATCATGAAAGTCCTGGATCATTTGAGTGGCAGCTGAGGATTTTACAAATAGCAGATCAATTCAAGTGCCTTTCTCTGAATCTGACAGCTCTGCATAATCTGACGCTCTTAATGACTCCCTCCTTCTTGAATACACTCTTCCCAGGAATTTTGCTTTCTAACTCTCCGTTTCTTTCCCTGAATCTGAACGCTCCTTTTTGTTCTTCTAAAGTGGCTCCACCCAGTGCCTCACCCCTGTTTTGGATTTATGGCAACTTTCACCCTTTTCTCCCCTCTTTTCTCTAGAGATATTTTCCATCATTATCTCATCCAATGTGATATCTATCACATTTATATGACTTGCTCTTATGTTTTATCAGTGCATTTATTTTGGTGTTTTTTTCTGTACAGCTTCCCAAATTTTATTGCAAAGTCCATCATCACTTCAACATGGACATGTATAAAACTCACCTCTGCCAATATATATAAATACATATATATATGAAAAAAGTATACCATATTTGACCACAAAAATGTTAAAGCAAACTACGGTTCAAAAATATCATAAGCAAATGACAAATGAGGAAAAATATTTTTATCAAAAAAAGATTCGTTCTTAAGAAGCTCTTATAAACATATTTTTATCAACACCCCAGTAAAAAGATTGGACATGAACTTACAATTTACAAAAAAAGTTATTAAACAAATAAAAATGATAAATATTCATACTCTTTAGTAATAAAAATGCATGATTTAAACTAAATGAAAGATATTTACTCCCCCAAAATAAGCAAAGCTGAATTAAGATTAATACTCAATGTGGTCAAAATTACAAAGGAACACTATTCTTTAATATAAAATGTAAAAGTAATGCAACATTTTCTAAAGGAAAATATGTATCGAGACAAAAATATTTGTAACTGTTGACTCAGTATTTCTATTTCTAAGTTTCTACTCTAAAGAATAAAATCACATATTTGCATCAAGATTTGGATACAATGATTCCTACCTCAGTAGTACTGCCATCAGTATGCAACATCCCTCCAAAAGCAACATTTGCCATGATCCCACTAAGTGCTAAGTGGCCAAGGTTTGCCTGCCTGCACTAATGTGGGCAGTTTCATTGTCCACATCATGCTCACATACCCCAAACTGCACTAAGTCCTATTAATTTCACAAGAGACATAAAACTGGACATAAACCTGAGAAAATGTATGGTAACTCCATCAAAAATCCTAAATTATGTACACGTGTATGCTGACGTGGGTGGCTCCACCATCTCTCTCCTAGCCCATGAGGGAGCTGACCTTGGACAAAGATGCTGTAAGACTGTAGCAGACTTAAAGTGTCTAGACTCTCTAGGAAAAAAAAAAAAAAAGAATGACAATGAAAGTATATGCAAATGTCCAATTATCCCAAATTATTTTGTTTTGGTTCCATAAATTTGAAACATCAGGTCTCTTGTAGGGAGTCAATAGAGTCTATTCAATCATTTTTGTCCACTTGGGTTCCTCTCATTCTGTATAATTAATATGAAGCCTTGGTGGTATCTGTCAGAGTTTACAGTCTGCAGCATCCTTCATTCTGTGGAGGCTGGGCTACACACTTCTCCTATTTCTCTGAAGACATCCTTTGTTACATACACATACACAGATACACACTCTCACACTAGCAGTATAAGCTAAAGATTAGAAAAGTACTAGCTGGTCTCAAAGTAATATTTTTCTAATTAAAGCTACTTTGCCTTAAGAAAAAATTTCACATTGACTTTGTTATAAATACATGACAAGGTAATGTCGAGATGCAGTCCTTAAAACTTTCACCCCTTAAATCTTACTTGTGGAATAGCTATGTCTACAAATAATGAGCTGAGTTTGAAACTGAACCTTCAAAATAAAACCCAGGCTCTTGAAATTCTAGCAATCTGGTCTAACAGTGTGCTGTCGAAGCAGAGAACACAGAGGAGTCGTGATCTAGCCAGGAAGCATCAATCAGACATCACGTGCTGGGGAGAAGGCTCCTCTCGCTCTCAAAATTCTCAAAATACCACTGAGTTTTAGTTGCTGGTGCACAATATTGCTTGTTTCTGGGTAGTGGAATACCCTGTTGCTAAATAATGCATTGGTAACTCTATTGATAGAAGTGGATGCTGCTTTGACAGGAAAAGTGTCCAGATTTCCTGTTGTGGCATGGGAGATTAGGTGGCATATGTCATTTGAAAAAAGCCCTGCTAGCACAACATATTTCAGAACTGCTTCTCCCTTGGCAAGTCTAAAATAGACATGTGGGAAATAGCAGATGATTCATGGACCACTTGAAATTTAGTCATAAGCATAAATGTACTAAGACTGTCCAACAGGTCTTCACATTCATCAGCAAGGATAGGGGCTGTAATTGGGTTAATCCTATGAAGTTGGATATAAAAGTGGAATAACAAGAATGTACTCTTCTCCAGATCTGCAGGAATATATTTTTATTTTCTGTGAGTATTGGAATGACATGGGGGTGGGATAAGAGATGAAATTTTAGGTTTGAGGGAACTTAAGCATGTATCCTAGAAGAAAGTCGGCTCCTGGAAATTGTGGAACGAAAGACAACAGCAAAAAGATGTGATAATTAAGAATTAAGTGTAATCCAAAGTACTTACAGGTGTTTTCTTAATAAAAAGCATTCCTTTAGAACTTATTGGAATCTAAAGACTGTTTTGCAGGGCAGTTTATTTCAAGGGCGTTCTTTTTGTTTACATATAGTATGTGTATATAATTGCATATTATACTATATATGTTATTCAGGTGCAACTATCAGAGCCTGCCTCACCCGAAACTTGAGTTTTCTGCAAACCCTCCAAGGTTTGCTATAACAAAGGACTTGCCCTGCTGTTCCCCCACCTGGAATGTTCCTTCTCTTGATCTCAGCTGTCCCATCTCAGCTGCCTTATCCTGACCACCTAGTTCAAGGCACTCCAGTAGTTCTGACTCATTTCCCCTTTTACGTTTGCTTCACTCATAGCACATACCATAATCTGAGATTGTCTTATTTACAATTTGACTTCTGTTTGACGTCTTTCTTTCCCATTTCTCTCAGGGAATAAAAGCTCCCTGAGGGTAAGGTCCTGGTCTATCCCCGTCAATCACTGGGGAACCATGGTGCCTGGCAATGGTAGATTCTTAATAAATATGTGTTGACTTCATTGAATGAAGTCTATTTATCAGGTGCCAATTTCCCTCTGGGGAAAATAGCACATAACTTGGGCTCTCACAGAGCCACAGTTATCGTGTTGACAAGTAAAGACTTCCTGTCAGGGCAGCTGTTCATTCAAAAGTGACAAGTAGCACACTGCTGTCACTTTCTATTCACACCAGCCTGGTGCCCGAAAGAACCGCCAGCTGCCAGTGTTGGGCTGAGGCTCGGCTCAGAAAATGGAATCGGAGTCTCAGAATTTTTCATTCAAGTCATCAAATTGACCGCTTAACAATCTGATTCTTGGCAAACTTCTTCTTCAGAAACTAGTCACTGGTAACCATTTCTTACACTATAGATAGATGAGGACCACTTTTTATTTGTTCTATGGCATAAGCACTGGACTTTGAGAGGTATACAAGTATTTAAGCTTATCATAAGTGATTTCTGCACTTAAGAAAATAGAAACACAGATACGACATATAATATTTCACAATTGTTTGTCAGATTTGCTGAGTAAGGTACAAAATTCATGAGAAAAAAAGTTTTCTGGTGATTGGAACCAAGATGGTGGAGTAGAAACACATGCTCTCACTCCCTCTTGCGGGAACACCAGAATCACAACTAGCTGCTGGACAATCATCGACAGGAAGACACTGGAACTCACCAAAAAAGATACTCCACAACCGAAGACAAAGGAGAAGCCACAATGAGACAGTAGGAGGGGCACAATCAAATTTTGCCACAGCAAAATCAAACCGCATAACTGCTGGGTGGGGGACTCACAGACTGGAGAACACTTATACCACAGAAGCCCACCCACTGGAGTGAAGGTTCTGAGCCCCACATCACGCTTCCCAACCTGGGGGTCTGGCAATGGGAGGAGGAATTCCTAGAGAATCAGATTTTGAAGGCTAGTGGAATTTGATTGCAGGACTTCAGCAGGACTGGGGGAAAAAGAGACTCCACTCCTGGTGGGCACACACAAAGTAGTGTGCGCATCGGGACCCAGGGGAAGGAGCAGTGACCCCAGGGGAGACTGAACCAGACCTACCTGTTAATGTTGGAGGGTCTCCTGCAGAGGCAGGGGGTGACTGTGGCTCACCTTGGGGACAAGGACACTGGCAGCAGAAGCTCTGGGAAGTACTCTTTGGTGTGAGCCCTCCCACAGTCTGCCATTAGCCCCACCAAAGAGCCCAGGTAGGCTCCAGTGCTGGGTCTCCTCAGGCCAAACAACAAACAGGGAGGGAACCCAGACCCACCCATCAACAGTCAAGCGGATTAAAGTTTTACTGAGCTCTGCCCACCAGAGCAATACCCAGCTCTACCCACCACAAGTCCCTCCCATCAGGAAACCTGCACAAGCCTCTTAGATAGCCTCATCCACCAGAGGGCAGACAGCAGAAGCAAGAAGAACTACAATCCTGCAGCCTGTGGAACAAAAACCACATCCGCAGAAAGACAGACAAGATGAAAAGGCAGAGGGCTATGTACCAGATGAAGGAACAAGATAAAACCCCAGAAAAACAACTAACTGAAGTGGAGATAGGCAACCTTCCAGAAAAAGAATTCAGAAAAATGATAGCGAAGACAATCCACGACCTCGGAAAAAGAATGGAGGCAAAGATCGAGAAGATGCAAGAAATATTTAACAAAGGCCTAGAAGAATTAAAGAACAAACAAAGAGATGAACAATACAATAACTGAAATGAAAACTACACTAGAAGGAATCAATAGCAGAGTAACTGAGGCAGAAGAACAGATAAGTGACCTGGAAGACAGAATGGTGGAATTCACTGCTGTGGAACAGAATAAAGAAAAAAGAATGAAAAGAAATGAAGACAGCCTAAGAGACCTCTGGGAAAACATTAAACACAGCAACATTTGCATTATAGGTGTCCCAGAAGGAGAAGAGAGAAAGGACCAGAGAAAATATTTGAAGAGATTATAGTTGAAAACTTCCCTAACATGGGAAATGAAATAGCCACCCAAGTCCAGGAAGCTCAGAGAGTCCCAGGCAGGATAAACCCAAGGAGAAACATGCCAAGACACATAGTAATCAAATTGGCAAAAATTAAAGACAAAGAAAAATTATTGAAAGCAGCAAGGGATAAACAACAAATAACATACAAGGGAACTCCCATAAGGTTAACAGCTGATTTCTCAGCAGAAACTCTACAAGCCAGAAGGGATTGGCATGATATACTTAAAGTGATGAAAGGAGAGAATCTACAACCAACATTACTCTAACCAGCAAGGATCTCATTCAGATTCGATGGAGAAATCAAAAGCTTTACAGACAAGCAAAAGCTAAGAGAATTCAGCACCACCAAACCAGCTCTACAACAAATGCCAAAGGAACTTCTCTAAGTGGGAGACACAAGAGTAGAAAAGGGCCTACAAAAACAAACCCAAAACAATTAAGAAAATGGTCATAGGAACATACATATCGATAATTACCTTAAATGTGAATGGATTAAATGCTCCAACTAAAAGACACAGGCTTGCTGAATGGATACAAAAACAAGACCCATATATATGCTGTCTACAAGAGAACCACTTCAGACCTAGGGACATATACAGACTGAAAATGAGGGGATGGAAAAAGATATTCCATGCAAATGGAAATCAAAAGAAAGCTGGAGTAGCAATATTCATATCAGATAAAATAGACTTTAAAATAAAGAATGTTATAAGACACAAGGAAGGACACTACATAATGATCAAGGAATCAATCCAAAAAGAAGATATAACAATTATAAATATATACACACCCAACATAGGAACACCTCAGTACATAAGGCAACTCTTAACAGCTGTAAAAGAGGAAATCGACAGTAACAGAATAATAGTGGGGGACTTTAACACCTCACTTACACCAATAGACAGATAATCCAAAATGAAAATAAATAAGGAAACAGAAGCTTTAAATGACACAGTAGACCAGATAGATTTAATTGATATTTATAGGACAATCCATCCAAAAACAGCAGATTACACTTTCTTCTCAAGTGTGCATGAAACGTTCTCCAGGATAGATCACATCTTGGGTCACAAATCAAGCCTCAGTAAATTTAAGAAAATTGAAATCATATCAAGCATCTTTTCTGACCACAACACTATGAGATTAGAAATGCCTTACAGGGGAAAAAACGTAAAAAACACAAACACGTGGAGGCTAAACACTACGTTACTAAATAACTAAGAGATCACTGAAGAAATCAAAGAGGAAATCAAAAAATACCTAGAGACAAATGACAATGAAAACACGACAACCCAAAACCTATGGGATGCAGCAAAAGCAGTTCTAAGAGGGAAGTTTATAGCTATACAAGCCTACCTCAAGAAACAAGAAAAATCTCAAATAAATAATCTAACCTTACACAAAAAGGAACTAGAGAAAGAAGAACAAACAAAACCCAAAGTTAGCAGAAGGAAAGAAATCATAAAGATCAGAGCAGAAATAAATGAAATAGAAACAAAGAAAACAATAGCAAAGATCAATAAAACTAAAAGCTGGTTCTCTGAGAAGATAAACAAAATTGATTAACCATTAGCCAGACTCACCAAGAAAAAGAGGGAGAGGACTCAAATCAATAAAATTAGAAATGAAAAAGGAGAAGTTACAACCGACACCACAGAAATACAAAGCATCCTAAGAGACTACTACAAGCAACTCTATGCCAATAAAATGGACAACCTGGAAGAAACGGACAAATTCTTAGAAAGGTATAACCTTCCAAGACTCAACCAGGAAGAAATAGAAAATATGGACAGACAAATCACAAGTAATGAAATTGAAACTGTGATTAAAAACCTTCCAACAAACAAAAGTCCAGGACCAGATGGCTTCACAGGTGAATTCTATCAAACATTTAGAGAAGAGCTAACACCTATCCTACTCAAACTCTTCCAAAAAATCGCAGAAGAAAGAAAACTCCCAAACTCATTCTATGAGGCCACCATCACCCTGATGCCAATACCAGACAAAGATACTACAAAAAAAAGAAAATTACAGACCAATATCACTGATGAATATAAATGCAAAAATCCTCAACAAAATACTAGCAAACAGAATCCAACAACACATTAAAAGGATCATACACCATGATCAAGTGGGAGTTATCCCAGGGATACAAGGATTCTTCAATATATGCAAATCAATCAATGTGATACACCATATTAACAAATTGAAGAAGGAAAAAACCATATGATCATCTCAATAGATGCAGAAAAAGCTTTTGACAAAATTCAACACTGATTTATGATAAAAACTCTCCAGAAAGCGGGCATAGAGGGAACCTACCTCAACATAATAAAGGCCATGTACGACAAACCCGCAGCAAACATCATTCTCAACGGTGAAAAACTTAAAGCATTTCCTCTAAGAACAGGAACAAGATAGGGATGTCCACTGTCACCGCTATTATTCAGCATAGTTTTGGAAGTCCTAACCACAGCAATCAGAGAAGAAAAAGAAATAAAAGGAATACAAATTGTAAAAGAAGAAGTAAAACTGTCACTGTTTTCAGATGGCATGATACTATACACATATGATCCAGCAATCCCACTACTGGGCATATACCCAGAGAAAACCACAATTCAAAAAGACACATGCACCCTAACGTTCATTGCTGCACTATTTACAATAGCCAGGTCATGGAAGCAACCTAAATGCCCATCGACAGATGAATGGATAAAGAAGTGGTACATATATACAATGGAATATTACTCAGCCATAAAAAAGAACGAAATTAGGTCATTTGTTGAGACGTGGATGGATCTAGAGACTGTCATACAGAGTGAAGTAAGTCAGAAAGAGAAAACCAAATATCGTATATTTACGCATATATGGGGAACCTAGAAAAATGGTACAGATGAACCAGTTTGCAGGGCAGAAATTGAGACACAGATGTAGAGAACAGATGTATGGACACCAAGGGAGGAAAAGTCGCGGGGGTGGTGGTGGTGGTGATGTGATGAACTGGGCGATTGGGATTAACATGTATACACTGGTGTGTATAAAATTGATGAGTACTAAGAAACTGCTGTATAAAAAAAAAAAGAAAAACATATTTATTAAAAAAAATAATAAAAAAAGTTTTCTGTCCCCCCACTCTGTAACTTTTTGTTGCTTCAATTGTTTTCTCATTGCAATTGGGCTTAATTGCAGTTTTGTTTATATTAAGCATTGATAATGATCATGTTTTGTTCCCTTAAATGGGGTAAATACTTAAGATACTTTTTCATATATATTGTTCTTCTGCATAACTGAAACCGAAATCTTAAAGGTGAAAATTCAAGGCCAATTTTATTGTCACAGTAAGAGTGATGAGAGTAAAATTTCAAGTGACTCTTTCATGCCTGGAGTTTACAAGTGTAACTTTGCTCCTTAATCATGTCAGGTAGAAATAATTTCCATTTTACATATGAAAAATCAAAGGTTTTTTTCATGATCCTATTTTGCAATGGAATTTCTTCTAAACTTTTTTTTTTAACTGTACACAAGTTTCTCAACCTAAGTATGAAACCAGGGGTCTGTTTTTTTATTACTTTTGAAAGAAGTGAGAAGGTGAGCTACCCAAAGAATCTGCATTTGCCCACCTATCTGGCGTGTAATAATTAAATTTGTTTCTCATTTTTTTTGGCCACATTATATTACCTTACTTTGCTGACTTGTTAAACAATCAGTTCTGCTGTGTTGTATACGTTACTGAATCAGGAAAGAAAAATGCCTGCTTATGTGAAAATAACAGAATGTGAGATCTTTCTTCAAGACCTATTCACCTATGATATCAATACTTTGGGGAATATATTCTTTAAATAATGCTCTGTCTTGCAAAAGAAAATTAAACATATTTGAGTTTGGAAAATGTAAATTATAAATATTAATATATTAAATATCACTAGTTATTTCTGATATGAGCCGTTTATTTGGAAACTTCTAAAATGGAGAAGAGAGTGATTTTGCTTTTTAAACAGTGGGCATCTAACTTTAAAAATAAACAACTTAAAAAACAAACAAACAAACAAACAACTTATTTGATTCAAGATAAAGCTATGTTTTTTCTCTATATTCCTAATTAAAATAACTTGCAGGTATAATGATATTGTAATCTTTTTTAGAAACACTTATATTTTCTCATTTGCTTTCTTCTGTTTTCCCATGGATATTCATAAAGATAAATACAAATGATTACTGACTTCATTTTCTGATATGACAGGACTGAGTATGGTTTGAGATGTTGTTTCTTGCAAATGATAACCTAGGAGTTTATGTTTAAATAGGGTCCTTCCATCAAACCAAGTTAGACTTTTGAGAGACGAATATTTGAGTCTCTGGAGTTTTGAATGATTTTGTTTCTTTGCCCTCTCTAAACTCCTTACTTTGTTTGCCAGTTTTAAAATAATTAAGGTTGATAATTTTCCTGAAAATGTCTGCCATGTATTCTTTTATAAAATATTATTATAAAATCAGTTGGCCTAAGGAAATAAGATGAAAAACAATAATGGAAGGAAAATTATAACATGCTAACATATGTATTTGCAACTTTACTTTGAAACATGTAGAAAGTGACTCTCTATAGCGCTCACCCTCCCGATGTCCATCCACTTCCTTATCAGCTGTACCTTCCATCCCATCTTGTCTAGAATGAAAGAAAATTTAAAATGAGGCCTTTTTTCCCCGTTCTCCTCTATTTCATAACAAGCAATTCAATTAGAACGCTTTAGGTGCTCACTAAATTGTTATATAAATATTTGTTCATCAAAGTTAGGGACCTTGGGGTTTTTTAAAAAAATAATTAATTAATTTAAACTTTTCACTTTATATTGGAGTAGAGTTGATTAATAATGTTGTGATAGTTTCAGGTGTACAGCAAAGTGATTCAGTTATACATATACTTGTATCTATTCTTTTTCAAATTCTTTTCCCATTTAGGTTATTACATAATACTGAGCAGATTTCCCTGTTCTATATAGTAGGTCTTTGTTGGTTCACCATTTTAAATATAGCAGTGTGGACATGTCAATCCCAAACTCCCTAATGATGCCTTCCTCCTTCCCTTCCCCCCTGGTAGTGTGAATAAGCCACAGCAAGGGTGTTGGTGCTGATTTTACTTTGAGATCAGGATGAATGCTGCTTGAGTTCAGGTGTACTTTTACTCATTCAACAATTTTCCAGGTAGGAACGCTGTTCAGGAAAATACGGTGATTCACAGATGACTAAGAGACAACTCATGCCCTCAAAAACAGCACAAGATTAACAACTTAAGCCATGGCAGAAATAGAGGAAAAAAACACCTTTGGTAAATATGGTCAAGAAAGAATTGGCTCATCTAGGGAGGAACCACCACTTGGTTAGTATTTCTTGTTCTCCTCAGTTGGACTTCTGAAATCTTTGAGAGCAAATTCTAGGTTCCTGGGAGAGATAAAGAGAGGTTTTCTAGGCTATTTGCTCTGTCACGTCCTATATCCTAGAGTAAGTGTGAAAATGTATGTGAATAAATTGTAAAATTTTATTTGAGAATAACTAAAGGATATTACTTTGTAAAAATATCTTACAGCCACAGGAGGCCACTGTGACTGCAATTATGAATCCCTGAGAACAGCTTGCCTCGCAAAATAACACAAACTACTTTTTAATATACTGCTCTATTGCTCCTCCTCTAGGCTCCAAAGGCACTTGTTTATACCCCTTGTAAAACATTTCTCATGTTACGTTATAAAACATCTATCTGCATACGCATCACATCCCTTGTATTGTAAATCCCTCATGCCTTATTAATTCTTGCATTCCCAGCAAGGATACATTTTATATGGTGCTCAGTCAACATTATATGGGATGAATGAACAAATGAATGAATGAATGGCAGATGGTAGGTTTTAAAAATTAGCTTCAATTACATTATAATTTTAATAATTATGGGGATCTTGTCTAATTTATCTGGGTGCATTCCCTATGACACATAACACATAGATTGTTTCACACAGTAGGTAAAGAATAAATGGTATTTAATTGAATTAAATTACATCATTGACCATAATAGCTGGTTAGTAAAATAGATTGAAAAGGCAGTGAGTACTGCAAATCCTCTCCTACGTTTTCACATAGATCAGTAGGATCCGATCATAATTTATGTCTCACAAAACCACTGGTTACAGAGTGATGAGGTTCAGGGCAGGCCTCCCCAAAAGATGCCACATTGGCATATGGATTATTTTGAATTACAGTTACTTAAGAAGCAGCTGGTTCAAGAACACTCTGACCTGCCCTTGTCCCCCTGGTAACAGGATATAAACCTCCCATGTGAAAGGTACCCTCCCAGTGCCAGATGGTAGAAGGCGAACTTATCACCTGAGATAGAGGATTTAGGGCTGAGAAGCTGTATAAACAAACCTGTTACTTCTTCACCAACTTACTACCCCACACCCAAACTTCTTTGCATTGTCAATTCCTCATAAATTTATTGTTTCATCTAAAAGATATAAAACTGTCTGCTTTGGTCACTCCATTGTGTCATATTTCTATGAGTTCCCATAAAGTTTATTTTTCTCCTGTTAAACTGTCTTATGTTAATTTAATTAGACCAGCCAAAGAACCTAGACGATAAGAAAGGAAAATTTTCCTCCCCTGCAAGAGCATCTTAAAAACCCTTATATATTCTGGAAAGATGAACTTAATGTATTAGTCAAATGTTAGTTTAAAATTACAAAAATATACATCTGTTTATGTCTAAATTCTTATTATGCACACAATACAAATATTTCCCTCTTTCACTGTATTTCAGTTTATTGAATTGTTGTTTAGTGTTTGCTTTTTAATTTTTAAATATTTTTAATTGATAGCACTTTAAAGAGAAATTTGTATGACACCACAATAAAAGAAAATAATCTCAAAACAAATTTACTCAGATGTAAATTTACTCAAACTTACTGAAGTGTTATCCTCTAGACACTTCTCACAGACCTATGTTTAGACACATTTGCCTACTAGGGATGTTTGATGTTTTTAATCTACTAATTGAAAACTTGTTTCTAAATTAGGAATGGAGCAGGATGATAGGAAAAAAGCAAATAGCCTAAACTGGAGATAAGTCTAATTTAAATTCAGAAAGAAATATTCTAGTACTATTAAAATTATCAATCAGATAATGCCATTATTCCCTTAAAATACATAGATAAAATTCTGTAAACTGCCCATTCAAACTACATCACAAAGACATCGTGTAATGCCTAAATTCGTGCAAGTTTGAACTGAATTCCTGAGTGAATTTCACAGGAATATTTTCAGCTCTATTGTTGGTGAGATATTTTGAGATGTGGTATAAAACAGGACTGTCAAGCTTTATGAGGAATGAATTTTTGGCAAATGATGGATGGTCCAGAGATACTAATTCCATGACTTCTAACCCCAGATAAAAAAGCAAGTTGGGATATGTTAGTGTGGTTTTTATTCCCTAATGTCTTTAGTATCATTGATGTGGAGGTGTGGAGAATGACACATTCTGTGTCCTGACACATGTTTCCCAAGTACACACTTCCAGAAAGCACTTTCCGGATATGAAGTGGGTTTTGTAATGAATAATGGAACTAGTTCAGATTAAGAAAAATAGGAAAATATTTTTAAAATATCTACTAGCCTTTCTTATTTAATAACTATAGAATTCCTATGTGATCTGGTTTCAACTTTGTAATTTACAAACCCAAGAAAGTTGAACAAGGATCGTATAATTTGAATCAACACTGGGGATCAAAACAAAATGATACATTTCTTTCAGTTTGTCTCTTTCCTTATTTTCCAAAGCTCAACTGCCATAGATAGCACCTGAGTTGATCTGTTCCCATAAGAAGGCAGGTATGTAGAACTTTCTGGTTGCTAAGAAACAGAAATGCCCATTAAAAAAATTGAGCAGTCTCTTCACTAAAGAAGTTTGCAAAGCATCTAATCTCCTTGTTAGTATGTTTGTGACACAGAGTTCCTCCACAGGAAAGCGTATTTTTACCGACTTCCTTATAGAGAGGAACTAGTAGCTTATTATTAGACAGGTAACAATTTTTCTTAGTTACTATAAAGATTTTAGTTTTACGGCAGAAACATTTTCATAACTGCTTTTTCTCTTTTGTGCTTGAGAATTCAATAAGGACTATTCCACACAGCATGTATTTATTTATTCTGAAATAAATACAAGCGTCCTAAGTCCTAAACTCCACTGCAGAGCCTGCCTCCTGGGAAAACTGCCTGCCACAAAGACCTTTTTATTTTCTATCTAATGTCAGGACTGACTCCATAATTTGCAGGTTCTCTTGTAAAATGAAAACTCGGGGCATTTTCTTTAAAAATTATTAAGAATTTCAAGATGGCAATGCAGAGCATTAAACCAAGCATGGGGTCTTCTAAGTGCAGTCCCTGTGTGATGATGCAGGTTCCATAACCACGGAGCCAGCTCTATTTAAGTAGAAATGACAATTTTCATCCAGAATTTAAAGAATATACAATCATACTTCTGATGATTTAGTAGAACAGATAATACAAGATAATAGACAATAATTTTAGAACCATGCAGATAGATTCCTGGTAATAAATAACTGACCCATTTAGTAAAATAATTTGACAAGAAACCTAATTTCATTAACGTCTGTGAAAAATAGACAGGCAATGGTTAAGCTATAAATACGTGGAACAGAACAGCTTTTATTTTAAATTTGGACCCTTGAACACTCGTAGCACAAAGACAGTGAAATCACTTAAATTTCTGGAAAAGCTCCGATCTTAAGCAAGCCCACGTGACAGTGGTTCTAAGGGGAGAGGCCCTGTCCCAGGTGTTTTGCTTGAATTCATTCATTAGTTGTTATCCCATCCCCCATCCTGCCCCACAATTAGGCATTGTCATTCCGATTTTACAGATGAGGAGACTGAGGCAGAGAAAGGTAGGCCAGAGTCATGCAAGTCAGAAATAGTAGTTAGAGCCTGATCAGTGGGAATCTTGATCCAGCATCCCACCTAAGTGCTACGCCACACAAAGAAGAAAATCATTCATGAACATAATGAAGTGGAGAATCCACACAGGTGGTTTACAGACACCCCTCTTAGATTTGCCTGGCTAAAGGTTTATCCACTTTCTGACGGAAAGAGGTTGAAGACGAGTAGCCAAACTATTCCATATAGTGTTTTGATATGTTTTGAGTATATGGACACTCATGTACACCCACTCACAATCCCACGTATGTGGAAGCCCGTTTGAACAGAAGACTAACACAAACTCTGTGCGGTTACCTTTCACAGGACTTATCCACACCCTCTCCATTCATTCACTTATTATCATTATAGAGTCTTAAGTCAAAGTATCTACCTCCTGGCCTCATAGCCTCACGCTGATTGTTACAGATAATTCCTGAGACTTATGGGACAGCAGATGACGTTGGCAACCAGGGTACCAGTGTCCAAAGTGAGGAGACAAAACCAAGAAGCATAACTTCCCTTTAGGAATAGTATTTGAGCAAGGTATGGTCCTCTCAGGGCCTTCCAAGCAGCAACATCTCCTTACAAAAATAATAATAAACATTACATTACCACAACAAATAATACGATATGAAACTCTTGTATAAATATGAGTTTTTTTCTAGCTTATTTTCTTTCTTAAAAACCTCCTAGAATAACATCTACTCTGTAGTTTGTGCTATATTACATTTGCTTAAAAAACATTCGAACTAGTATCCAGAGTATATTTATCTGTTCTGCGATGGATTGGCTTTGGGAACGATTTCAGTTTGAGTCTACAAGTGCTGCAATGGGTATTCTTACACATAGCTTTTGGAGGACTGCGGGTATATATTTTTGAATACCCTTTATTTCTACACATTGGAATATTCTACAGTGTGAGAATAAGTCAATGCCAACTGTGTGCAACAAGATGGATGCATCTCACAAAAATAATGTTGGGTGGAAAAAAGCCAGACACAAAAGAGTACAGACTGAATGAGTCCATTCATATCAAGTTGAAACACAAACAAAACGAGTTGTTAGGAACCGAGATATTGGAGTGAGACAGACGCCTTTGGGTTCCGATTGAGCCACATCAACCTGGAGGCCTGAGGAGGAGGTCGGAGGAAGCCATAACTTGGACTCAGTATGTTGTGAGAACTGGTGGTCATCAAAGCAGAGAGTGCCCATTTGCTGATTTGCCTTCCATCTGTCTTTTTCTGGGTCACAAGCCTGATTTCCTTTTTACACATCAAGGATTGATGACTAGTTTTCACACAAGTTTATGGCTGAGACATTTTTCTTTGATATCACCAAACTAACTCCCAACTAACTTGACTCATATATGCAATTCTACCATTACCCATATAATAAATGATGTTTCCCTTCCTTTATGACATTGTCCCCTACTAATGAAAAATTCTCTAAGAGTAGTAACAAATTACACCTTCTCCAGGACAGAGATCATTCTTATTTGTCTTTGTAAGCACAATGCCTTGTACATGCCTTATACCAATTTTTGACCGGAAGAAGTAAAAAAATGAATATCTGCTGAATGTGAGAGAAACTTTCAGTGGTTACATGTTGCAATGAATGAATTCTAGATTCTTTCCTCAGAGGTATTTTCTACTGGAGAGACAACAGGAAGAGCTGCTCTCACTGGACCACAAAGTTGGGAAATGATGGTAGCCTGGGAGCTGGGATAAACGACTGAAAATGAAGGCTGAAGATGTAAAAAGAAAGTGTGCTTTCTACACAACTTTGCCCAGGAATGGCCTGAATCTCAATGCATCTAAAATACGATTAAAATAAAAACACAGCAGTTGGTCTAAGAGACAAGAGAATATGTGTTTATTATACCATTCTCAGACTCATTCTTTTATGAATCTATTCATATATTTAAGAACTAATCAGTGAGTTGGTACCTTGTACCAAGTGTGGGCATAAGTGATACAAGAATGAGCAGAAAACAATTATAGTCCATGAACTCCTAGAGCTTGAAATGTAGGTAAAGAGAATTTAAGGAATCGTACAAATAATAATAAAAGTATGAAAGTGGTCAACTCTAAGAAGGAGAGAAACCTGATTTTATGAGAATATATAATGGAGATATCTAATCTAGCAATTCTAAAAAAGAGAAAAAAGAGTCTGAGATCCGAAGCATCCATTGGAAGAGGAAGGTTGTGAGGCATTTTTAGACAAAGGAGAAGAATGTGCAAAAGTCGTGTGGCAGGAAGAACCATGGCATATTTAAGGAACTAAAAAATTTACTATGGCTGAGAGCACTTCAACATAGGTTGGACAGAAAGATGGAGGGGTATATCCAACACCCCTTGCGGGGTACATGAGTATTTTTTTGTGCTTGTTCTAAGAGAAATGGGAAATTTTTCAGATTTACATTTTAAAAGAGTATTCTGACTGCTCATAATATAGAGATTACAGTTGATCAAGAGTGGATGCAGGAAGATGAGAGAAAAGTCTAAGAAGCATGTTTATTTTAAATATATTTATGGGCAAAATAAGCAGAATTTGGTGACGGACTGGATACGAGAAGTGGAAGAGAGGAAGGGGATCATGTCAACTTTTGGGTTTCTGGCTTGGACAGCTGATCAATCACGGTGCAATTCCTAACACCAGGAAATGCAGAAAAAGACAGTAGCTGAGATTAATGAGGAATTCTTGGTTTTGTTTTATCATATTGATTGTGAGATGTTTTGGAGGCACTGAAGTGAAAGTGTCAATGTGTTAACAGCCATTATAACATCACTAGTCATGTAAGCTCTCAGACTGGATTAATACACCTGGCTCGTTACACTGAATGTTAGATCCTTGAACATACGACCGACATATTTGTGGAATAGCTCATCTAACCAGGATTACTGACTTGAAAATATTATGAAAATATTCAAGATTACAAAACGTGGAGGCAACAGAATAATGAATTTACATACACTCATCACCCAGATACAACAATTTTCAAGATTTTGCCTAATTTGCTTCGTCTCATTTTTTTAATTATTTAAAAATTTTTCTCTGCTGAAACATTTTGAGTGCCATTTACATACTTCATTATATGCCTTTTAAAAACATTCCAGTATCACATCTAATACAAATACCATACCTCATGCAATAAGCCATAATAAAAGTATCATTCTTAATATAATTAGTGTTAATTCTTTAATGTATTGAATACCAAGTAATAGTAAAATTTCACAGCTACCAAAGTCTTCTTTAGAATGTATTTATTTGACTTAGTTTCCAAAGTCCACACCGTGCCTTTTTATTATGTCTCTTCAGTCTCATTTATTCGACACACTGCACCCACCACAGCTACAACTATTTTTTTTTGGTCACGCCACTGGTGTTTTGCATAAAGTGGGTTGTCTTATAAAATACCTCACATTCTGGATTTGTCAGAATGATTCATTGGGATCATTCAACTGGTTCTGCTGTGTTACTCATAAGGGACAGCTTTTGAGGATTTATAAGGTTCAACACTTTAACAAGAATCCTTTATAGGTGGTGTGATGTGCCTCACTTTACATCACAACAGAAGACAACCAGTGTTCCATTTTCAGTGTTATTCAGATTGTTCTGTGGGTTCACGTGGTGACAGGTTGACCTCTTTCCTATAAAGCTGACTGCCAACTTCTCATGTAATTGCTGGGAGGCGCTCTATAGGACTCAATTTTTATTACATTGTGCACAGTGACCATCTCCTAACCTTATCATTCCTGTCACATGTAATAGGTAGAATTCTTCTGTGAAGAACTTTATCAAATAAATATATATCTATTTGGATATCATAAAATACAGTTTATACAGAAAGGGCTTAATGATTGACTTCATCAGTCCAACTTTCAGAGGAAGGCTTCCTATGCTTTACTATTTCCACTGATGCCCCAAATGGTGTTATTGCTGCTGCTGCTCTTTTCTAACAGTTCATGTCTTTATGTCACATTTTGGTGATTTTCATGATATTTCAAACTTCACTGTTTTTACATTTGTTATAGTGATCTGTGATTAGTAATCTTTGATGTTACTATTGTAATTACATAGGCATTTTTTACCAATAAAGTATTTTAAAATTAAGGTATGTACATTTATTTTAGACATAATGCTATTGCCCATTTAATAAACTACAGTATAGCATAAACATAACTTTTATATGCACTAGGAAACCAACAATTTGTGTGACTCCCTTTATTGTGATATTCATTTTTTCTTGGTGGTCTGGAACCCACAGTATCTTCGAGGTATGCCTGTAGTTAGTTCTTACAATTTCAGCCAATGAGAGTGTCATCAAGTTGGCTTCTGTGTCCTTAGGTACCATCATTCCATCTGGGACGGCTGCTTAACTTTCTGTCACAATATGCCTCTGTGTCATATTGTGTATTTCCTATGCCAGCGGTCCCCAATATTTTGAGCACCAGGGACTGGTTTCATGGGAGACAGTTTTTCCATGGACCCATGTGGGGGGATGGTTCATCAGTAATGTGAGTGATGGGGAGCAGTGGGGAGCAGTGGGGAGCGATGGGGAGTGGTGGGGAGTGAGGGGGAGTGGTGGGGAGTGAGGGGGAGTGGTGGGGAGTGATGGGGAGCGATGGGGAGTGAGGGGAGCAAGGGGGAGTGATGGGGAGTGAGGGGGAGCGGTGGGGAGCCATGGGGAGCCATGGGGAGCAATGGGGAGTGAGGGGGAGCGATGGGGAGCAGCAGATGAAGCTTTGCCCACCCGCCCATCACTCACCTCCTGCTGTGTGGCCCAGTTCCTAACAGGGGTTGGGGACCTCTGTCCTATGCCACATTTGGGATCAACACTGGTTCCTTTTAGTGGGGAATGGTATTTAGAAACCACTTTATGCCTGTGAGGGTGCTCATTATTTTTCTATTAGCATTGCTTCTAGACCTTTCTGGAGGACAGAGTTAAGATGTGCATATTTTTGGAAATTCAAAGAAATCATGAGTTCATACAAATATTTTCAACTCAAGTTTAGCACTATTTTTAATTAACATCTTTGATTTCTATATCAGTATATTTTTTCCTACACAAAAAATAGATCACTAATAATCTGAACATCATTATTGAATTGCCTTATCCTCAGTTAGACCTATAATATTGTTTCAAAATAATCTTAAACTATTATTATTGATAATTAGACTAAAGATCAAAGTCCACGTTTAAAATCACATTTAAGATTTTATTTTTGTAGTTCCGTTTGTCCTTGCATACATATCATTGTGGATAGAGAGCCTTAGTGTTCCCATTTTATTTAAAATTATTCTTTTCTAAGAATGTTTATTTCACCAGCTTCAACAGTCATTTGTAGTTTTGTTTTCTATTCTTATGTACTGATTTTCTTTCCTTTATTATTTAATTTAATCTTTCAATATGGGATCCATTTAAATTTTTCAAAGTTAAAACAATAAAAGATATATTTAGCAGTATTGTTTCCCTCCCCATCCTCTCATCTGCTATCTACTTTTACTTATAGGTAACAGTTTTTATTAGTTTTTGATTTATCCTTACAATAGTTTTGTAAATATAACCAAATATAAGTACCTATTTCCCTGCCCCATTTCTTATACAAAATATAACATATTAATATATGATTTTTCCAAACCAAACTGTAGAAAGGAGTAAGACAAACATAGTATAACTAAAAAAAAAACTGTTTTCTACGAAAATGAAGAGAAATATCAATAATTGAAAAGATATAAGGCTGCTACTTCTTACTGGGAAAAGATTCATAGAAATTACCCTTGGATTTATTGATGTAATAAAAACACGTTTGATTACGCGTTTGTTGCTGCTACATAATAAAATAGCACTGAGTAGAAAACCAAACCTGGAAATTTTTTCAGAACGGCCCAATTTAGGTCTACATCTGTTTGTTTTGGATGAAAACATACATGTTTACCCTTATAAACAAACTAAGTTTGCCTTTGAATCAATCATGTGTAAGACTTGAACAAGTTTCATGCATAAACCAGGCTGTTTGGAACAGAGGCTCCACATGGAAGAGTTGTAAGATTTTTTATAAAAAGGTATATATAGAAAGCTAAATTTGAGCAAGATTGTAAATTTACTTATATATCACATAAAATAATTAGGATAACCTACTAATTAAAAATTTTCGTAGTTCCCCAGCAACCATTGGAAGATGGTATAAACAAAGAAATGCTTTAGGAGCAATAATCTACTGATCCTTTTTAGTATGGGTGCAAAGAGGCAAAGTAAATATTTTTTCATCCTAATCCAAGTGTCAGTTGATGGAGATATAGCGCATGTCTTGGGTAGCTACAAGGAAACTTTATGCTTCAGGAACAAGGAAGGTCCCAATTTAGAGAGTGGGAGAGAAGGATTTGACTGCTGACCCCCACGGAGCTTCTCTCCCAGCCCAAGTTACTCTTAAAATTAATTGGACAGAGACTTGGAACAAGTGCTAAATACACAAAGTAGATGTGACACAGCTGGATGTTTTTTTTCAGATTCTAGATCTGCTTGTCATCCCCTCTGACATTCAGACTCCAGGCTGTTATTTCCCAGCAGATTTTGAAGTAAGCTCTGTAGATGAGTTAGAAAATATGCTTTCAAAATTGCTGCCACATCCTTAACAAACGATGGTAAAAACCTGTCTGATAATCAGTAAGATTTCAGGGAGAGAGATTCACCAAAGCACCCTCACTTTCTTGTGATAATTCTCAAGCTGGAAAAAGCAATGTTTGTTTTCTTTAGCTTTCCTAAAACTTTTATCTTTCTAAAGCTGCTTCCAATTACTCTCTGCCCCTACACTGGCTTAATACCAGCCTCTTTTTGTATTTGACAACTTTTCATTAAAGTTTTCTTTTCCGCACATTTAAGTAGTATGTAACCTAAAAAGAAATTATAATATTGCAAGGTGCATTGAGCATTAATTGTCAGGCTGATTTGTCAATATAGATACTTATAAAATTATGTAAGGAAACCATAAACTATCTCACCAAAATTAAACATTCAGAATGATATTAGGGCAAGTCCAAGATGATTATGCAGGAGGTAATTAAGGAGATTGTTTCAATTTAGCTGCTGCAGTAGAGAATGGAGCATCTCAAAGAAGAGGGAGAAAACTTGGGGTTTTATAAAGCAAGGGGGTTATGAGGGAGGAGGGAGATGGGTCTTGCATCAGACTATCTGGGGACAAAGTGGCCCCTTGTGATTAGCCATTTTACTGAAAAAAAAAGGGATGGGGGCCTTTCTTAACCATCCTTCTTTTCTGAGAGCACAGAGCTCTAATACAGTCCATCTTCTGTCCCCCCTGTTGTCCAAGATGAGTCACTGGACAACGCAGGAAGTCTAAGCATCTCTTAGATACTTCCCATGTGCAAGAGTAACCTATTAAATAAACTTATTATTTCTAACACCTCTCTTTTTACAAGGTGAAAGAACAAATCCGTTGTGGTTTTCCAGGAACCATTTGGGAAATCTCGTAGACAGTTTTGCTCAAAAAAAAATTGTTTTTGCTTTGAGGAAGGCAAAACATCAAACGTTGTCAGATCTGAAGACCTGAATAAGAAAGGATCATAGGTTATTAAGAAATCATAAATGGCTACCTATTTAACAAAAGTGACAACCAAACATTTTAAAAGCAGACATAGAGGGTAAAGATGCTTTGCTCTTTCATAAGTGAGAAACCTTTGTTTTTTATAAATAATCTAGGGCATAATCTCTCATAAATCACAAAAGATT
Source organism: Grampus griseus (assembly GCF_964374135.1). Classification (NCBI taxonomy): domain Eukaryota; kingdom Metazoa; phylum Chordata; class Mammalia; order Artiodactyla; family Delphinidae; genus Grampus; species Grampus griseus. Next base: position 83,410,726 of record NC_139006.1, on the reverse strand, counting down.
ACTCTGGTAGAAAAGGATCTTTGCAGGTAGATTACGCAGAAGGTAAACTTTTATAGCCTCTAAGAACATTTCATTATAACAGAGAAAAAAGCAAATTCTACTTTTGCATCAGTATACAATTTGATACTCAATCTCTTTTTGAAAATCTTACAAATAAATCCACCAAACCTTAGCTGGTTTTGTCAACGGCAACCAAAATTCCCTATCTGAGAATCCTCATTAACTTTCTATATCCATTCAGGTATTGTCCTACACGTCACTTTTTTCTCTTTCTGGAATAACCAGTCATTTCATTTTAGGACAAAACCTTTTTTCCCTTAACAAAAACTCATCCTATACTTCTTGCATACAAAGGTATACATTTCTGCCACCATTACTACCAGTGGAGTCTCTTTCACATGCATGGATGTTCTAACCACAGTAACTTCTATTCCACAGAGAAAACTGGAAGGTGAATAAATGTGAACTGTCACACACACCAGCCTTCTGCATCGGACTAGCGAAGCTAATGAATAATGTCTCCCAACTTTTTATAGCCATAAATACCCCTCACAGTACAACTTCTCAAAGTGCAGAACTGAAGCTAATAAGTATACACTCTCTGTAGCACATAAAAATGAGACAAAATGTATATATACTTAAATTTTTGCTTAGCAATTAATGCGCTAATATTCTAGCTTAGAAATGATGTAGGTATCTAATAAATAACCATTAATTAACTCAATTTAGTCTCAGTCTAAGGTGGGGTAATTTCTTAATCTTGGTTATTTTCTTGGAATACAGAACTCAGGAGAATTTCAATATTATCAGGTACAATACTGCTAAACGTGAAGGAAATTAAAAAGTTAACTCTTCGGGAAACATTCTGGTCCATTTCCACTGTTGATAGTCACCAGGAGTTCTTTGGATTGAAAAACAGGTCATGGGTAGATGAAGAAGAGAGTCAGAGACTTTCAAGATTCACTCTCTCACAGTATTGAAAAACTGCTAAGACTGAACCTTACATTCCAGACAACAACTTGATGGAATACTCAGCCCCTAAGTGGGCTAAGTCTCCTTGTTTCTTTCTGGAGTTATTAGTTAGATTTTTATCATTGGTTACATTGTCGACATTCATCTGACCATGAAATAAGTCAATTTATTTTACTGGTCACTTTTCGTAGAGAATCATCAAAAACAAAACAAAAAACACTTACCATACGCATTGTGCAATGCAAACTTTTATTTCAATAGCTAATAAAAAACCCCAAATCAATAAGAATCCATTCTATACTTTCTGATCCACATTTTAAAAGATTTTTTTATTTCCTTGAGTTGTTAACTGACAAACAGAAAGCCTATGTGATTTACATGTGCAGTCAAAATAGACTCAGGCTGCTACACCTGATACGCTCTTGTAATGCATAGCGATATTAATTTGAACAGTCATTGTTAATATAACGTAATTTAAAACCCTGAGTAGATATATTTTTCTGAAACAATTTATGTATATTTTAGCTATCAAGAAAAATTAGCCAACACTATGAAAAACAGTAATTAAGTAACATGTATTTAACTATATAGTAATTTGTCAAAGACTCAAAAGCACTTTATATTTAACTTCATATTTAATCAGTGATTTGTTTTTGCAGTTGACAACCTAGAATTTTACGTAGGCTATTACTGTGGATATGGTATATGAATATTGTACATTTTAAAATAAATCTTTGGCTCTTTCAAATCAGACATGCAATTCTCAAACCACCAAACCCAATGGTGTAAGTCTTTCCACTTTCCACATAATTTGTTCTCTAATGAAGTCTTAATGTACACCAAAATAAAAAAAAATTGTTATTTGGCCATCTGGTACATTCAACGAATAAAAGAAATCATATCTCAGAATTAATCATCTTACTTGTAAACTTTAACAATCCATCCTCATGTTTAGATACTCAAACATTGTTAGATGATATGAATAGAGAGCGCAAAAATTATTTAAATGTATTATTTATTTTAACTTTGAGATTTAATTTATCTTGACTTATTTATGATAAAATGCATAAATAACTTTTAAGCTCAACGCATCTTTTCATTTGGTTACAAAGTGGCTGCTCGTGTCCGAAAGGAACCGGCATCAGTTTCCAGAAAAGCTTATTTATAGTTGACTCAAGTCACTGTGCCTTAGTGGCAGCCAGTTGTGCAGCGAGCTGAGAGATGTAACCAAGGCTATCAAAAATTATGTACCAGGAAAAACATGATCCTGGAGGCCATTTGAAAATCTTGTTGACAGAGAGTAACAGGAGAAGCAGTCTTTCACAAAGGAATTTCAAAACACAGAGCTGGGCTAGAGGGATATATTGTCTTAAAAGGCATTTTGAATATAAATTGCATATACTATGAGACACTGAAAAGGAAGACAATAATATGAATCTGGAAGGCAGCAGTGTATAAAAATAAGTCTGACACTCCGTTTCTGGAGTCAACAAGCTTGGGATCTATGAGGCTTCAAAGCAGTAGATGAGCGTTAGCTTGAGGAAAACATGTAAATACATGGGTCCCCAGGGCCCATTGTGGTGATACTGTCCAAACAGGTGATTTTCTGCATTCTGAACAAGCTGAATATCTGTTGAGAGACATTGCTCCCCTGTGCCGTGTCATCTTCTTCTGCATTCTCCCACTTACAGCCCCCCTCCTCCTGAGTACACTGTTACTGGGTATTAGGGTACTGTAAGTAAGCATGGCTTTCGTGAAGCCTTGTATTATTAGGGCATGTCACACAAAGGTGGAAATGAGAGAGCAGAATAATCTTTCAACAAAATGTGCGAGAAAAATATCCCAGTGGCCAATAATAACTTAAAAATATATTGTGGGATACCAGCGATGTGCCCATCATTGGGAAAGGCAATGATGGTACAGAGTGAAAGGCATCCTTCAGTTGAGCAAGGTATTTATGAAGTCGTTATACTGTGAAAACCACTGGGTGGGGCATCTGAACCTACCAGGAGAGAAAAGGAAGAGGCTTTGTTAAAGAACTTGTTGCAGGCTGCGTGGCACGCCCCCTCAAATCCATGTGTTGACGTCCTCATCTCTGGGAACTCAGAATGCAACCTTATTTGGAAACAGGGTCACCGTAGATGTAATTAGTTAAGATAAGGTCATACTAGAGAAGGTTGGGCCCTCATTCAGTATGACTGTCCTTATATAAAGGGGAAATTTGAACACAGAGACACACACAGAAGGAGAACGCCATGTGAACATGAAGACAGAGCTCATGGTGATGCAGCAAAAGCCAAAAGATGCCAAGGATTGCTAGCAAAGCCCTAGAAGCTGAGGAAAAGGCCGGAACTATTTTCCTCTCAGAGTCTTGAGAAGGAACCAACCCTGCTGACACTTTGATTTTGAACTGGGAGCCTCCAGAACTGTGAGAAAATACATTTCTGGTATTTAAGTCCTGCTGGTAGTACTTCAGGGCAGCCCTAGCAAACTCATTCTGCTTCTGGGAGGAACAGATACAAACGCACCTACATGAGACACAAAACAAGAATACACACCGTGAGAGAAACACAAGCAAAACCACACAGGGTTTTAAAGTTCTGGGTCGGGGTAGGTGGGTGTCGCAGACCAGAAAAGTCTCCACAGAAAAGGGTGACATTTAAACTAAATCTTAAAGCAATTGACAGAATTGGGGCAGGTGAGGGGGTTTTTGACACGAGGAAGACATGACCACAGAAAAATACAGAAAATGTGCATCTCGAGCGAGGGAGATAAGGTCCTAAAGGAAAGCTGGGGCCATCTGCAAAGGCCTTTGAATGTCAGGATGAGAGGCTGATATTAATTTGGGGACAGTGGACTCTTAACGTTCTTTGAATTCACACAGCAAGTGTACGCACACACAAGCACATGCACCTGCACAGGCATAAATAAGCGATTTGATAATTTAAGTCAGATTTACGGACTCTGAATGTGTTTATTGTGATGATCATGTAGGACTGCCATGCGGGGCGGGGTTTTTCCTATTGGGTTATATATTGCTTCAAAGGAGTAATATTCTGAAGCTTTTGTGTGTCAAGTATTATTCTAGGTGCTGGGGTCCTAGCAGTGGGCAAAACAGAGGCAGCTTCCTTCATGGAGTTTACCTTCCACTGGAGACACATACACAAAAACAGACATCTGTATATTTGATGTAAATGCTATGAGAAGAAAATTCTAGGTGAAGGAAAGAAGATAATGGGATGTTTAGTTTTAGATAAGGCCATCAGGAAAGTTTTGGAAGGGGAGATATTTGAGCAAAGCCGTACGAAGAAAAAGGACAGAGACATTGGTCTTTTCAGGTACAGGTATCCTAGGGAATAGCTCGTACAGAGACCCTTAGATGGGCACGTGCTTGGTGTTGAAGGAATGAGGCGGGGTGGCCAGTGTGGGCGAAGATGGGACAGAGGAAGTCTTCCAAGACATAGAATAAATAAAAAAAAAAAAACCTCAGAAAAAGCCACAGATAGAGTCCAAAACATTGAGTTCAAAAAGAAAGAAAAATCAGGATGTTACTGGGGAAGGTGTTCACAGCGGGGAGGGCTAGGAGTTTCCCAGTTCAACCACTAAGGCACTGGGTGCGCCTTGGATGAAACCCAGCTGAGGCGGGTGTCACACACAGCAGGGACTTTTGATGGGCCTGTACATCCCCAGGGAATGACTATAACAGGTGGGTGGGCAGAGGTGGCTGGCCAGCCACACCTTTCCCTCCCTGGACTCCAGCTGTGAGCAACCCAACTTGATGACACGGAAGAGGGGTGGCAGCCTCCCGCAGCCGCTCATGACAAGGATGACCAGGGAGTGGGAAGACAGTCAACAAGGCAGCACCCCCAAGTTTATTCTGAAATGGGTTAACGCAGGCTGGTCCCCATCTAGCTAAATGAGAGCAACAGGGGGTAATGGGAAGGGCGCTGGTCTGGGAAAGTGGAACGTCTCACGTGAAACTGCTCCATGGCGTGTCACAGAAGCACTGCTATGTTGCAACTTCTCTTACTTGTACGTGGAGACCATGTCAGGTGGCTTTCTGTAACGGTTTGCTCGGGCAAAGGACCACAGGCTGGGAGACTTAAACATCAGAAATGCATTGTCTCACAGTCTACAGGCTGGAAGCCTGAGATCAAGGTGTCAGTGGTGTTGTTTCTTCCCAGGCAGGCCTCGTTCCTTGGCTCGTAGATGCCACCTCCTCCCTGTGTCCTCGCGTGGTCCTCTGTGTGTGTGTGTGTGTGTGTGTGTGTGTCTGTCCTAGTCTCCCCTTCCTACAAAGACACAGCCGTGCTGGCTTAGGGTCCACCCATACAACCTCGTTTTACCTTAATTACCTTAATTACCTCTTTAGAGACACTGTCTTCAAATACAAGTCACATTCAAGGGTCCTGGGGGTCAGGACTTCAACCCATGAATTTGGGGGGCCCCCATTCACATTTTCTATTTATGAAAATGCATCCATGTTCTGATAGTTATAAAAAGGTCAGTCAGCTTCCCTCACGGGCTTACGCTCAGGCACAGAACCTTCTTTCCTCCTTCCTGTTCTTCCCGTCGGCCCACACCCGTGCCCCTCACCTGTGAACCAAGCCTCTTGGTCCCCCCACGGTGCACAGGGCTCCTTGCACAGGGACATGGGGAGGAGGATGTCTTCTCATCAGCTTTGCAGGCTTCTCTGACTCACTTTCAGGCTCCACTGACTGCGGACTGGCGGAGCATTCATCAGGAATTTGGAGAAATGTGAGATCCTCAGAATCAGGGCTTGGGGCTTCCCTGGTGGCACAGCGGTTGAGAGTCCGCCTGCCAATGCAGGGGACACGGGTTCGTGCCCCGGTCCGGGAAGATCCCACATGCCGCGGAGCGGCTGGGCCCGTGAGCCATAGCCGCTGAGCCTGTGCGTCCGGAGCCTGTGCTCCACAACGGGAGAGGCCACAACTGTGAGAGGCCCGCGTACCGCAAAAAAAAAAAAAAAAAAAAAAAAAATCAGGGCTTGTAAAGTGGATCCCTGCAGGTGTGACCACAGCCCCGTGCCTGGTGGCGAGCCTCAGTGCCGGGGACAAGAGAGCAGGTGACAGGCGAGTGCTTCAGAAGGGGGACAGTGGTGCAGGGGGGCCTGAGGGGGAGCAGAAAGAGAGAAGGGCACATATGAAAGGAGAACCGCTGGTTCTTTTATTCTCCCTGCATTCGGTTCCCCAGGAGAAAAGAAAATGGAGGTTAAAACGGAGATTTATACAGTGTTTCAAAAGCTATGGAAGAAAAGAAAGGATTCTTATGAAGGATTTCTCTTTCCAGGATTTGTTTACAAGCAACAAAGCAGTTGCCCGATGAAAAGTAATGTGAGAACCGTTGTTATAAATTCACCAGGAGTAATTCTAAGATATTGCTGCAGTCATACGAGCCTCCGAGGGAAGAAAAATTACAAATACGTCTGGATGGCTCATTTAGGTAAGAGGTTGCAAAGCTCGTTGAAAGAGTTCAGGGAATATGCCCTCAAATACGCCTGAGCTAAATACTCTTCTCTCTGGAAATAAAATAGCTACCAGAAAGGCATCGATTAGACCACTGCTCCACGTGGCTAGAAAAAAACTGTAATATGTTTAATGCTCCCAGTGAAAGTGACAGCATGATTAGGGAATGGAAGGCTGATTAGGGCAATAGACTAAAAAGACGGAATTCAAAAACTGAATTGAAAAGGAGAGAAGGGATTCAATCACCTACTCAGACTTTCAAATTTAGAATCAAAACCAGATCTACACAGGTCCTGTAAGTACTGGTTTAGCTGACAATGCTTTCTGGTGACACACCTATGTGAAATGTCATGGAATGAGGTAGCATAAAGGAAGCTGTGAGATCTGGGTTTGGTGGTTTGGGGGGTGGAGGTGTCTAGAAGCAAGAGAAAAAGAGCTTTCAACTCTTCTAGTTTTGAGTGACTTGAATGCAAAAGAAGTAGCCATACCTGATCCTACAGGAGAAAGGGAACACTGCTATTCTTTCTCCTTAAAAAAGATGTTAATTATCTGCTCAATGAAAAATGCATACACGTGCCTCTCCAGGTGAGGGACATGTGTCCTCACCCAGGAAATCCTCACAGGGTTTGTATCCATTTGCTGGGGCTTCCATAACAAAACACCACTGATGGGGGCCTTAAGCACCAGAAACCTGTCTCACAGTCTGGAGGCTAGAAGCCCCAAATCAAGGTGCTGTGAGACTCGGTTTTTCTGAGGCCGTGAGGAGAAATCTGCGGCAGGCCTCACTCCTTGGCTGATAGATGGTCATCTTCACGTTCCCACGTCTTTCTCCCTGTTCAAGACTGTGTCCGCATTCCCTTTTCTATAAGGATACTAGTCATATTGGATTAGAGCCCAGTATTGGATTAATGATCTCATCTTAACTTGGTTACCTCTGTAAAGACTCTATTTCTTAGTATGTTCACATTCCAAGGTACTGGGGGTTAGGAATTCAATATATGAATTTGGGGTGGGGAAAACAATTCTACCCTGTCATGCAGACCGATCTCGGGCATCCAAGAACACGGGCACTCCTCCCCACTTGCCATGCTGAGCCTCAGCCCATGTCTTCTCCAGGACAGAGGTAGTCTGCTGTGTCCTGTTTCTCAGCTGCTAAGTTTCTTCTATGCTGAAACAGTAAGCCATTTATACCCACTACAAAATAGACTAAAAGCAATCCTGCCCCTTGATTCTAATATCTGAGAGAGAGTTTAGATTTTATACTCAGATATGTGTCCAAAGTCTCAGTGTCCTCAGAATCATCACTTACGATAGCTTCTGCAGGTGCCCCAGCCAGGACAAATACGTCTGCATCTTCGGGTACACACAGGTGTGTTTACAGGTGAATACCACATCCCCCAAAGAAAAATCCAACAGATTCATATGTAAGAAAATTATGTCTTGCTATACACTAATAATCGTGGTAATCTATAATTAACTTGTTCTGCATTAATGAATAAGAAAATGCATAAAATTGGTAACAATGGCTTTTGAAGATTATTTGATTGAAACGGTACAATGATTATGAAAATAGTTAGCAACCTAAAAAAAAAAGCATTAAGATTATACTGGACTGGGGCTTAAAAAACCTACAAGAGGAAAAGGTGGAAGAAAACATGCCCATTCTGTCTTAAGGTATCCTAAGAATTTATGACATTTTCACCAGTGGGAAGAATCTCAAGGACATAGTGGGAAAAGTGACAGGCAGCATCATTCCAGAGGGACTGGTTGGTTAAGTCCATACAGCCGACTGCATCGGTGCTACAGTGATCGAATGCTGTAATACTTGATCCAAAGAGAATGAGACTGTGATGCTTTAAGGGGGCTTTGCTTTCTGGTTTTCTTGGTAGTGGGTCTGATAAAGAGCAAACATGATACGCTAGAAAGCTCTGAACTAGTGCATAAGCATCCTTGTTCCACCCACACAGAACACGGATTTGAAGTATGTACGTGTCTTATATAGGTATCATCAATGCCTTTCAGAGACCCGTGGAAAACATTCCCTAAATTCCTATTCTATCTGATGCTCCTTTCTTATCGCTGAGCATGGGTCAGTATGAAATGACATCATTTCCATATGAAAAAAACCCATACTTTTACAAAACTTATAAAAATCTATGAATAAAAATGTATTATTTCATGTTTCAAGCTATTTATTTTATTATTATCTCTAGGCATTTGTTACGAGAGGTAGAAAAAATTTAGTAGAATCCAGTTTGGTTTATATTCTAAACTCGCTTGGCATTGTTAACAGAAGGTCAGTAATTAACTTCTGCATTTTGTTCAGAAGAAATCACGAAGCATCCTACCAAGGCAGGAAGGGTGAAAGTGAAGAATGTGTAGGGTCATAAATTAAATACAAGGATGCCGGTAGCTCCACACCACCTTCAAAAGACACTTTACAGCACCAGAAAAGATGTGCATGTGACAAAGTGGGTAAAGTAATCTCACTTTGCTTGTGAATTAATTTCAGTTAGAAACTTCTTTTGAGAGAGGAAGAAGGAAAAGTTGTTAATTCATTGTGAAAGGTGGGGTCAAGTATTCAGATACGACAAGGACTAGATACAAAATGGGGAGACAAATTCTCCTAGAAATGTTCTCTAATCTGCCAAATTCCTTTCTTCTGTGGCAGGCTTAGGCCTTAAGGATAACGTTTTACCTTGTATTATGGTTAAGTGCATGCCATCCCTCCTTGGTCTAGCCAGACTAAAAAAGATCTCTACACAAAATATGACCGATTAGCTGTGCATCTCCTAAAACACATGTATTCCAACTTACAAAGGTAGCTTCTCCTATGGATAGCTAGCTAGCTAGCTAAATAGAATAGTTTGAATTATGCAAGACAAATATAATAAAAAACAGTGATCTATTATGGTGTTGTTTACATTACTGCAGAAAGCAAATTCACTAGTCCTCATTTTGTACAAAATAATGAAGAAATTATGGAAGGCTTTTGACCCAAACAAGCAGAGGAATAAAGCAGTGGTTGAATCAGAGCAGGGGAATCATCTGTGGGTCTTTTTTTTTTTTTCAATTTGGTTACGTGGGGTCTTAGTTGTGGCAGGTGGGCTCCTTAGTTGCAGCTCACAGGCTGCTCAGTTGTGGCTCGCCAGCTCCTTAGTTGCAGCACGTGGGCTCCTTAGTTGTGGCATGCAAAGTCTTAGTTGCAACATGCATGTGGGATCCAGTTCTCTGACCAGGGATTGAGCCTGGGCCCCCTGCATTGGGAGCGCGAAGTCCTATCCACTGCACCACCAGGGAAGTCCCTCATCTGTGGGTCTTGTTTAAAAGCAGACTATGATTCAAGGTCCCCGCCCAGGCTTGAAACATGCCTTGAAACATGCTTTGAGGAGAAGTAAATCAATGTAGATCATTGATTCCCAGATTTGGTTGTTCCTTTTCAGAACTCTGTCTCCTAGCCCCTGTCTTCAAGATGTTGATGCAACTGGTTTGGGATGCAAGCCTACTGTGTGAGTCTATGTGCAGCAAAGTTGGAAAACTACTGGTGTAAATAGTATTCCACCTTTTAGAAAATGGCAAGGATTATTTTTTTAGACAAGGTGAGTCCAGAGATCATTTTTTCCCAAATAATAGCTGAGTCATAGGGACACTCTCAAATACTTATTTCATGTCTTTTTGGGTTTCCCATTGAAACATATTAGATAAAGTATCATTAAATTTTGGTTTTATGAGTTTATTTCCTTGCATGATGCAGTGGATAGATCATTTGGGGTTAGAAGTCTTAGCTACTAAAACATTTCAAAGAGACGGTCTGGTAATAAGGCTCTCACACAAATGACTGCTAGAAGGTCACAGGTGAACTTGAGGGAAGGAAAGCAAATAGTACAATATGAAAAAAATAAATATTATAATTTTTATTAGCAAAAGTCCATTACTCTGAAAAAGGCAAGAGCAGAAAAATAATAAAATATGAATGCTTGGATTAGCATTTTAAGGGAATCTTTGAAAGCCTTGCGTGATTCAAGAACGTACAGTGACTACTTTTCGCATATTATCTGCAGTGCTGCCTACTTAGTAATTGAGACAGTGAATCCTCTTCTTAAAAAATTCACCTAATGAACTAAAACCTGGAATTTCAGAGGTCTGGTTGAAAATTCTGATGACTTTAGTTATTTCAAGTGCTAACGGTCCCATGCCATTGAAGGGATATTTTTATTATTTAGAAATATTGGAGATTTAAATGAGAAGGTTTTGGCACAACCTAAATACAAATTGTAAAGTATGTTACATGTGAAGGAAAATGTAAATAATTAAAGGAAAGACAGGGCAAAGAAAAGAAATGGAACTAATTTATTGAGGTTTCTCCTTGTGGCATGAAACATATGTACAGTTCCCCATTTAATCCTCTCCGTAAGCCTTGAAGACGAGCTTTACTATCATCTACACGTGACGGATCCTTTTGCAACCTCACCCCGGTAAGTGGCAGTGTTCCAATTGGCCTCACTGCGCGGAGATGGGGAAACATATAAAGGTGTGTGTACCAGTCAGGGTTCAACCAGAGAAGGAGAAACTGCAGGAGATACGTATGAAGAGAGTTATTACAGGGAGTCAGTGTATGTGATTAGGAGGCTGTCTAGGCAAGTCCAAAATCCACAGGGCAGGCTGTTAGGAAAGACAGGCTAGAAACTCTGGCAGGAGCTGCAGCTGCAACCCACAGGCGGAATTTCCTCTTCTGGGAAACCTCAGCTCTTCCCTTAAGACCTTTCAACTGATTGAATGAGGACTAGATTCAATCAGTTGAATCATCTAGAATCATCTCCCTTGCATAAACTCAACTGATTGTGGGCTTTAATTTGATCTATAAAAATCTTCACAGCAATACTGAGATCACCATTTGATTGACTGACTGGGGTCTATAGCCTCAATAAGTTGAACTGACCCTATGGTGTGGGGATGGGGTCTGGGGGAAGGAGAAAACAGGGGTTACAAGGAGTCTCCATGAAAGCTAGAAATAGATAGAGGTAAGGAAAGAAAAAGAAAAGAATATGGAAAAATATAGAATCGGTTAAAAAAGGTGAAAATATTATTGGAATGGGATAAGCATAGTGAACATATGGGGATGCTGAGAAGAGAGGCCTCCTTCCCTCCAAACCCAGAGCACAGCCTCTGGGCAAACAGCCTTATAATCAGTCATCCACCCCCTTGTCTTGTCAGTGACCTGATTGATCCCAGAATGCATTTGAAGGAAGAAGTTTAAACACTGAACTGAATAATGTTTCCACGAGATTTGAACTAAGATCTAAAATTAACTCCATGTTGAAGCTGGGGGTGTGATGGCTAAGTTTTTGTGTCAGCTTGACCGGCTTAAGGGATGCTCAGATAGCTGGTAAAACATTGTTTCTGGGGGTGTCTGTAAGGATGTTTCTGGAAGATGTTAGCATGTGATTCAGCAACTGAGTAAGAAGATCCACTCTCACCAATGAGCACAGCCCTCATCTGATCCATTGGCAGACACCACGGAACAAGAAGACGGAGGAAGGGCAGATTCTCTCTTTGAGCTGAGGTGTCCATCAGTTCCTGCTCTGGACATCTGGACAGCTCCTGGTTCTGGGGCCTTCAGACTCTGGAATTTACAGCACCAGCCCCTTGGTTCTCAGACCTCTGGACCTGCACTAAATTATACCATCAGCTCTCCTCGTACTCCAGCTTTCAGACTGCATTCCATGCCATATCTCAGCTTCCCATGGGGGCCGATTCCTACAATAAATCTTTTCCTATATGTATCTCTACGTACTATTGGTTCTGTTTCTCTGGAGAACTCTAACTTAGCGGGGTGGGGGGGGGATTCGAAAAGGGCTGTTAATTGTTTTGTCTCGTACGACGGAACCAAACAAATCAGTTGCAGCCCGCGAGCAGTCTGTCGTCCAAAGAATAAAGACGAGGACAAGTGGTAGGTTTAGCCCATTTGTGAGGCCTACCATGGTCTGGGGAACATAGAGTGAGGGCATCGTCAGGAAAAAGAACTTGTGAAAGGCTTGAAGCTGACGGCCTGCAGCAGAGAGCGGATGGGAGGAAGGGTCAGTGGCTGGGCGCTGAGCAAGGCGCTACTGCGTCCCAGCTCCTCCACTCTGGGCAGGAACCCTTCCCCCGCTGCGTGGAGGCTCATTCTTACCATGTAAGGGGTAATCTATGCTTTTCTGGGGCATAGCACTATTCATCAGCTCTCTGACATTTCTCTCTCCACTCAACCTTCCCATCAACCTGGGAGAATCCTACGTGGCCGAGGCCCTCCATCCAAAGTCCCCAGCGCTAACCCTACATGATGGAACCCCACAAGAGGTAGTCCGACTACACTCTCACCTTCTGGTCCTTGCCCTCCTTAACTGCCCTTCCGTATCTCCACCACCTCTCTCGACCACACCCTAGACTTTGTCTGCATGTGGAAATCTTTTATTTTTGAAACCTAATAAATTGCACTAAGCCTCATGGCCTGGTCTTGCTTCTCTCTTACAACCAGCTCCCCACAGTGTTTCTTTTACTCTCAGGCCTCATGGAGTTCCTTATATCTTGATTCCCCACTTCCTTCACCCTACCACCTCCGTCTGAATCCATGTCGAGGAACCCAACTCCTTCTTACCCCATCCTCTCTTTCACTCCTGACTTTCTAGAAGCCCACCCTACACACCCCATATCTTGGGATCAAGTTTATAACCTCTTTTCTCCCTTCTCTTTGAATCGTTTTTGTGGCTAAAGTTTGTAATCCCAAATGATCAGTGTTTCGTAGTATTAAAGAAAACAAACTCATATTACCAAAATGTAATTAAGCTCACCTAATCCATTTGATGGGAAGTCTGGGTCTCTGTGCAAGGCTGGAGAAAAAGGCAGAACCGTGAACGTTCGTGCAGGGACAGGTGGATGGGCGGCTCTCAGCCTCTGCACTGCAGGCCACGTCCTTCCCCTCGCTGAGAAGCCTGACCCACGGGGAGCAAGCCTTCTGCTGTCAATCCACACTTCCACCTCTAGGCATATTCCCTGTCGTTTCACGAGTCTCCATGTGTCCCTAATCAGACTGGAAGGCAAACCCCACATTAATGCCCTTGACCCTCTTCCCTCAGATTGCTTCAGAGGCCTTGATTTATCAATCATTCCTTCTTTCTCCAATATCTTCAGCCGTTCTTTTTTCGACTGGCCCTTTCTCCCAGGCTAAATGGGCCCTGATGCAGATGTCCTATGGAATCACAAGTAGTTTATTTCTCCATACGTGAGTCTCTAATTTGATTGATGAGTACATGCTGTGCTTTTAGGAGAAAACCCAGGAAACTCTTCATATAAACAGAATCGAAAAGTTCAAATCTAAATTAAAGTAAGATACATCATCCTTTATATACACATGTAACATAAGTTATCCTAGAGCTCTCCGTGTCAGGATGTGCATTAGCAAAATCACAGGTCAATATTGTGACCTTCTTGTATCCAGCCCTGTGAACTTTTCCTAACTCTATTCTTGTCCAATAACGCCTTTTAAATGTTTATTTAAAAAATGAATGTAACATTCTGGCTTTCATATAGTGAAAGAAATTTTAAGGAGTAAATACACAAAGAACACACTTGGTTAAGAAAGAAATAGAAATTAATAATGACAGAGATTTCAACAATACTGCCACAGCAAATTCTCAGATAGCTTTGAAGTAATTTTTAAAAAAATCATGCAAAGCAGTAGTTACATTGGTATTGATTCTGACAGGTTTGTTGGACATCTCTTTTTTATATTTGTCTTTCTCGCAATGTAATATTTATCATTTCGAACTGAATAAGATATGTAAGCAAGTCAGTCACTGTACTTAGTGTTTCAAAACTTATGTCTAGCTGGGTAGTCAGTATGTCAATCACATGATGACAATTGATTTTAATCCCTTTTTTCTAAAACGCCTGCTGAAGCTCAACACCTGTCTCCCTGGCTCTTGGCATATTGATGGTTCCTTTCAAAAAACGCATCCTTTCAGCTAAAAATTGGCCAAATATATCAAAGAGCTATCAAACAGAGCAGCAGCTCTTTGACGATGCCAGGAAGCCAGTGCAATAAATAAGTATTCTGTGGGGAAATAATTTGAATTATACAGGATAAATATGACAAACATAGTGATTTATTGGAATATTGTTTACATGCTTTTTAAATTTTAGTTTATTGGATTTGTTCTTCATGACTTGTTTTTGCAACTGCTTAACCAGTTAGAAGAGAATACAGGGGTTGAAAATGATAAACTTAGCTTTGAGTCTCAGCAATGCCTCTAATTTAACTCCAGACCAGCTACATTATACATGCTCACTGAGCTTTAACTTCTTCATAGAGTTACTGGGTCATACATATTAAATCATTCTGTAGACTGTGAAGGACATTCAAATGCAAATAATCATTGTTATTGATGTCAAGCAGAAAGTCAGAGTGGCCTGTGTCTTCCACAAATATGCCAAAATTATGGGATTTTTAAAGTATAAACAATTTATTGTTATTATTTCTTTTAGAAATAAAAGAGAGAGGAAAAAAATAACTTTCCTAACTAATTTCATAGACTTTTTATCTGCTACACTCATAGTTATAGATCCTTAATTCACTTTTTTTTTGGCTATAGAAAAAAATTCTTTGAGAACCAAATGTAATTGTATTAATAACCCTCTGTCTTCCTTTTCTTTTAAATTTTATTTTATTGTGGGCAAAACCTTAATTCACTTTTTAAATGAGCAAAGTGAAGGGGTGATTGATATCTCGTTACATATTTAGCAAACAGCAAAACATGTTAGTGTATTTACACTTCCGTAGGAATTACATTTAAAAGGTTTCATCTTTCTCTCATATTTCCTATTTATCTTGAAGATATTGCCGCTTGGTGCCAAACTGATTTTAGGGAATACCTCTATAAATCTGAAAAAATGGACAGAAAAATAAATTAAAACCTTGAGTATTTTTGAACTGACACAACTTTATTAAACCTCCATAATATATTTGTTATTTGAATTTTGTTGACGTGCTATTGTCATTTCCGTATACAAAAATGCCTAGCACCGTATCTAATTTTGTGGCTTTTCACACATTGCGACTGGATAGTATGTTCCTATAGATATTCTGCAGTTACAGTCTGGACATTTCAGCATTCTAACTTCTCATTTAGATTTTCTTCCTATGCTGTTGCAGAAAAAAAATAGAGTTGAAATAGAATTCCAACTTGAAATCTCAGCAGTAACACCCCCAAAGAACTGTTTCACTTATTTTATGTTGGAGAACTCTCTTAGATAGTTAATGTCTATTTATATGGTAATTGCTCCCCAATATATGTCTACTTCTTCTCCTTTCAGCTAGATTCCATTTTCACTTAATAACATCAGTCACTAACGTAGTGTGTGAAGTACAATGATCTTCATGAATAGTGCTGAACAGATCAATAAAATGTTCAAGTTTAGCTTAAGCCGAATGCTTAACACTTCATGAATTAAAATGAGGTGAGAGAATACTCGTGAATAGTAGGTCATTTCTCTTCTTTCAGTGATTCCTTGGGAAGAGCGGCCCTCATTTGGCAGTAATATTGCCTCTGCTCTGCCCTCTGCCACCTCCAGCAGACCTTTTGGCACCTTCTGAGAAGTTAGGGAAATAATAGTGTTGGTAAAAATATTCACAGCAGTTTCTCATCTTTAGAGCATTGAACTCAAATGTTCCACCCACATCATGTATATTACAGAATAAAAAGGAGAAGAAGAAGAAGAAAAAGAAGAAGAAACAGCCATAATTAACAACATGAAAGAACATGAGAAATAAACAAGAGAGAGAAAAACTACAAATATTTTAAGGTTTTCCTATTCCATTTTTATTAAAAAAATATTTATTGAGCACCTACTATGTCCACGACAGTCTTTTTATTATTATTCTGGTGATATAGTTGCAAATAAGTTGCCTTATTTGCAACTATATCACCAGAATAATAATAAAAAGACTGTCGTGGACATAGTAGGTGCTCAATAAATATTTTTTCGTCCTCTCATTATGAAGTATGTAAAAGCAGCATACACACATGGCCTTTTGGAGGAGGAGGCACCTGAATTGAGAACTGAATGAGAGCAAAGAAGCAGCTGTAAATGCATGTAGGAGACCTTTCATAGGTGCAGAGAATGTGTGATCCAAGGCCTTAAATCAGGAACTGGCATTTTGGATGAACAAACAGAAGCCTGCAGTGTCTGGAGAACAGTGAGAGGGAAAAAAGGAAGGTCAGTGAGCTTGGAAAGAGCCATAAACATTGGGCCCTGCAGGTCATGGTAACAAGACTACAAGGAAGTTTCATTCAACAAACAAGAAATATGTTCAAAGCACTTAGCAGAGAATCCTGCACAGAGCAAAAGCTTAATAAACATGGGGCCGCTGGTTTCAGCTCTGTCTGTGCGATGCAGTTGCCCCAGTGCAAAGCCTCAGTCCAATCCCAGAGATGAAAATTGACAGGGATGGGAAGGGCTGGGACATGATTCTAACACAAAGCCAAGGCTAAGAAGTACCTCCTTAGATTTTATTATAACTATCAGTGGCAAGAAAATTGACTTGGTTCCTTCATAACCAGGGCTTCTCAGAGATTAATAGAATCCTTGGCCACTTCCATCTTCTGAGGCTTCTGGTATATTAAAAAAAAGAACAAATATCAAAATAGGATTATAAATCTTGTGATACTTAATTTGTGAGATTAATGTTTTTAAGTCTAAAGAAAGCTAAAATTCAGTGTTTTTTATTCATTCCTGCTTTGGTAAAGCTCTAGTTTTGGTAAAGTTCTGGGAGCAGAAATGGATGCCCCTCACACCCCACCCCATGGCGGAGCAGGAGGGGCGGAGTGCTTGGTTGTATTTGTAGGGTAAGTGTGGGGATGGGTGACAGAAAATCACAGCCTCAGTGGGGAGAACCCAGAAACAGCAGCTGCTGTTGTTTAAGGAGAGTTGCTTCAAAACACCAGGAGAGAGCCCAGGCAGACCAGGTTAGATGACTGGTCTCTCTCCCGCCCCTCTTTTCTGGGGTTTAGTTATGGAATGGTTAGAAAACAAAGCCTGGGAATTCTGAGTTGAACACGCATGGTGCTATGGACTGAATATTCGTGTCACCCTCAGAATTGGTATCTTGATACCTAAACCCCAATGTAATGGTATTTGGAAGAGGGACTTCGGGGAGATAACTAGGTTTGGGTGAGGTCATGGGGGTGGAGCCCTCATGCTGCGTGGGATTCATGCCCTCACATAAGGGGATGAAGAGCCCAGACCTGTCTCTCTCCAGCATCTGAAGACACAGCTAGAAGATGGCCAACTGCAAACCAGGAAGTGGACTCTCACCAGACACTTGATCTGCCAGCGCCTGGATCTTGGACTTCCAGCCTCCAGAACTGTGAGAAATAAATGTCTGTTTTTTAAGCCACCCAGTCTATAGTATTTTTGTTATAGCAGCTTGACTTGACTAATACATGTGGCACAGAGAGAAAGGCTGCCTGCCCAGCTCTTTGAGGGCCTTGATCAGGTCAGAACCCACCCCATCCTGGCAAGTCCAGTCCCTGCCCAGGAGGTCAGGTTCCAGGTACAGTTTCTACCCTGCCCTGCCCCATGTATCTGAAGATTCCTGCTTAGCTCTCACAGGGGCTGGCAGGAAGGAGGTGGTCCAGGAAACAAAGTGAACATCAGCAGAGGTTGCAAAGCCTTCACGAGAATGAGGCTGAGCTATGAGCAGAGCTCGATTTAACATTTTCAAATATTTAGACATAGAATGCAAATGTTAGTTGTAGGTCTGAATTAGGTGCTACAACTGTAAGTAAAATTGTGATCTTTTCCTTAAGGACTAATTGTCATCTAACTCTAGATCTCAGGGTTTGACTAGTATTTAAGCTGAGGATGACCACGAATGTCTCCCAGTGTTATCGTTTTTCCAGTTGGTTTTGCACTGGGTATGTGGGGGCCCTGCTCTTCAGAGGGTCTTGCACACACCCTCCCACACCCACACTCCCCCACACACACAAATCACGTGCATTTGTTAAAAAACACAAGCAGCTCTTTAACTTGGGGTTCATTGCTCAGCGTTGGAACAGTATCACCCATAGGCATCTTCTCTTCTGGATCTTGTTTTCAGGCCCCAGGAAAAGCTTCTCCACATCTCTTGCTTAATGTCATAGAAATAAAATGTTTCTGTTTCCAAACACCATGAAGTCTTAATGGCTAGTGCTTCTGTGACACCTGAGTGAACAAGCCTTAAAGTGCGGGGAAGCTTTAGCGGTGGAAGCAAACCACCATGAGGTTCTCTTCCCCACAAAACCCATGCTGTTCCTTGATGAATCAACACTTCAGGTGATGTCAACCAGAAGACAGCAAAGAGCTTTTGCCTGCAACTCAAGTCACTCATTCACCCCTCTCTCTTCCATCTTCTGAATCTTTCCCAATCTCTCTGTACAATGCAGTTTTGTACTGTCTCTTAAAGCACGTGTACAAATATTCTACATTTTTCTATGTGTTTAGGAAACGTCGTGTCACTGTATTTGCCGAAAGCCTTTCTTAAGTTGGTCAACTCAGTTAAGCAGGCATATCTGAATCTTTTAAATGATTCTCGTTTTGCTTTATGTGTAAGTTTGTATTTTGACATTTCATTTTTAATCTCTAAAGTGCCTAAAAGTTTTTGGAAGTAAGAGAGAAATATGTCCTAAATAAATACATGAAATAATCAAATAATTTCAAAGCAGACCTTATGTGATATTGAACTAATTTACCTTATCCTTATCCTTTTCAAAATAAATAAAATATATTTATAATTCCTTAATACTAGTCAAGCTTCATGTAAGACTTAGTCACCCTTATTAAATAAGATGTGTTTAAATATAAACACACATAAAACAAGGTTGGGCATTAATCAGTTGACAAAAATACTGTGGCCAGAGGCTCACAGGAACCTAAGACTAATGGGTTCAGGATTTGCTAATTCAGTCTCTGTAATGACTTTATATAGAACATAAGTACTGGGAGAAATGAAAATCAAGTATACCTACAAGCAAGTCCAACAAAAGATGCAAAGAATGTCAGAAACTTTAAAACAATATTAAGGAATTTCAAATAGATATAATAGTTTGAGATATGTACCACGCTCATGTTTTATAAGATTCAGCACTGCAAAAATATCAGATCATCACAAATTGTTGATATAGTTAATAAAATCTCCATTAAAGATAACATTTTAAATGGAGTTTGACAAAATGCTTCTAAAATTTACATGGGAACGCAAAGATCCAAAAATAGCCAAAGCTCTCTTGAAGGAGAAGAATGTGGGAGGACTTGAACTGCCATATATATGAAGCCAAATTCTAAAGCATATGGTCCTGATGCAAGGGTAGACAAAGAGAACAAGGCAAAAATAGACAGCCTTCAAATAGCCCCCTGCATATATTGACACTTGATTTATGACACAAGAAACTCTTCAAAGCACTGGAGGAAAGGTGGTTCCTTCATATGGTGAAATCTCCTCAAAGATTAAAAGGAAAAACCTTGAACTCTATTCCATATCTTTCACAGAAAAATAATTCCATTGGGATTGTAAATATACATGCAACACACACACACACACACATGCACACACATGCACACACACACACACACACACACGAACTAACCAACTAAACAAGCAGATACTTTTAATTCAATGAATAGAATATCTTCATGATTTCAGAATGAAAAATATATTTAAACAGAATACTAAAAATACTCACCATAGAGAAAAATATTATAAACTGAATGGCATGAAACCTAAGATCTTTTGTTTATCAAAAGTGAAAAAGGTATTATTTGCAACGCATACAATCACAAAGTGCTGTTTCCAGAATATACAGAGGAATTCTACATTTCAACATGAAAAAGACAGAAAACCCATAAGAAAGTGGGCCAAACATATAAGCAAGAATAACCAAACATAAACAGATGCAAAGGGAACCACTGAAATGATTCAGCGGTCAGTATACATGTGGAAAGGTGCCTTACCTCACTAGTGACCATGAGAACAGCCACTGAACAATGATAAAATTCACTATCCAGCCACACGAATGGCTAAAATTCAAACAGGCAGTGGATGGCACAAATGGAAGACCACAAAAATTCTCATATGTGATGGTGGAAGTGTAAATTGTTATATTCATTGAAGAAAATAGGAAATATTGATTAAGTTGAAGATGTTGATACCCCATGACTCAGCAATTTATTCTTCAGTGTGTACTGTTAAAGAAAAAGTTATTCTGACACAGGCTAAGCCAGTAGGGAAGACTTTATTCAAGATTCTTGCAATGGGGTTATGGCAATAGAGGAGAGAGATTGAGCTCAACTCCCAATACAGTAAAGACAGTTGGGTAATTATTGACAACTAGCGGAGTGAGGGGGTCAGTGGATGGAAAATTACCGAGAGGGGACATCAAGGGTAAGGAGATTCTTGCTAAACTGGCAGGCAGACCAAGGACTCAGACATCAAATGTGGGAGGTGAGGAACTTGATTAGATATCAAGGGCGATCAGATTATGAAAGGTGGGGGAATTCTTGCTAAACTGATGAGCAGGATTCCTGTGAAGACTGGGGCGAGGTGGCCAAGACAGGAGTGGGCCAAGGTTGAAGTCTAGTGGAGCAGAGGGTGGAGGAGCCTGCCTGAGGTTTGGTTACGGAGGAGGTCTTTGTCACACCCAACCACAACCTATGCCTGTGTGCTCTAGGGGAGATATCACATGAATGTTCACAGCGTTATTATTCATAAATTCCAAAACAAGCTCCATGTCAATCAACAGCAGCAGAATAAATAAACTGTGGTGTAATTATACAATGTAACACTTAACAGCTTTGAAATGAATGACCTACAATTATACAAAAAACGTGAATGAATCTCAAAAGCATAATGGTTAATGTGAGCAAATGATGGCAGGTAAAAAAAAAACCTATGTATGATTCAATCATATAAAATGAAAAAGTAGGCAAAGCTATACTCTATTACTTAGAGATATAAACTTGGTAGTAAAAAGAAAAGTAACGAACTGATGATATTATACTCAAGTAAGTATCTACTTTTAGGCGATAAGAAGGAGATTATGATAGAGACAAAGCTACAGTGGGTACTGGTTTCCTGGCAATATTCTAGTTCTTGCTTTAGGTTGTGATTATATATATGTTCACTGTGTAATAACTCAATAAGCTGAATATTGTTTCTTTCATATAGTTCTCTGCATGAGTTTATATTTCATAATAAAAAGGATTTAAAAATATATCTGAATGAATTTTTAAGCATTTTTAATAATTATAATATTGAAAATGGAGTTTTCTGATATTTGTTGAAAGAAACTTTGCCAGTCATTTTTTCATATTAACATCAGAGATATCATTAATTATGGTGTCACCTATATAGTTTTTCTAATTTTTCTCTATGTGTGTATCACTTAACAGTTTTCAAATGAGTAGGTTGTGCTGCTACAGTTGTGCTTCTTGTTGAAAAGGGAGAATCAAACTCCTGTCTTCCAGACCAGTAGTTGCTAGAGGCAGAGGGTGGAGGGTTGGAAAAATGGGTAAAGGGGATCCAAAGGCACAAACTTCCAGCCATAACATAAATCAGTCACGGGGATGTAAAGTACGGCATGGTGGCTACAGTTCATATTGTGCTGCATATTTGAAGGTTGCTAAGAAAATAGATCTTAAGAGTTCTCATCACAACAAAAAATATGTTTTATAACTAAAAGGGTGACCGATGTTAACTAGACTCATTGGGGTGATCATTTTGCAATGTATACAAATATCAAACTGTTATGTTGTATACCTGAAACTCGTATAGTGTTCTATGTTATTTATATTTTGATTAAAAGCCAAAACAAATTTAAATGGTTTAGAACATTAAAACTCCAGTTTTCATCGTTCTCTTCAGAAGTATTAATCATTGACCTATTCCAATTCAAAAATATTTTATTTTCATTATTCGCTGAATCTTACATCTCCTTAATTCAATACTGACTTTGTTAAAATCTTCTGAGACAAACATAATATGACCAGAAATCCTTAGGGCAACCAACCAATGGTTTATACTTCAAATTCCAGAGAAGATATTTACCATTTTCTTTAGTAGTGGTTCATAAGAGTACAAAGGCAGTCACAGTATTGTGGCACCAGCCGTACAATTAGTGGTCTGATTCATTGTCGTACTTCTCTTACTCAAAAAAATAAGTAGATATCTACAGGGACAAACATTGTACTACATACTGGGCACAGAAATGAAAAAGTTATAATGCATAAGGATCCATCTGAAATGGAAAGCTGGGTGACATAGGAGGCCTTGATCTAAGAGAGATAGTGTCACAGTTTATGGTTAAATTTAACCTTTAAACCACTTTGAAGAAATAAAAGGTGAAGGGTGCTTTCAGGAAGGAAAAAAACAGTTGAACTCCATCAAGATTTTATTTTTATTTCGTGTATTGCAATGGAATATACTTTAGGAGAAGCACATTTTCCTTAAACCTCCACCATTATTGCATTTTCTAGGCAGATGACACATTAAATCATTTTTATAAGAAAGAGGATTGAAAAATCTATGGATTGAGTTCTTCCTGCACTACAGAATAGTAAATACCACAAACCCTCGTAGCTTAGTAACAAGGCTTTTAAAAATTAAAAATGAAAATGGTTTAAATGGAAAACATTAGAAAAGGAGACTAAAATCTAAGGTTTCGCAGGAACAAAAGTTTATAAGCACGCTTAACACAAGGAGAGGACAAGGGTATCCCCGTATATAGAAAAGAGGGTCTTCAACAGTGTAGACAGTTCTTCCAGGCCTCATGGAATGACATTAAGTCATGCTCTGTATGCCTGTTCCCTGGTGTCTCTATTACCTCAATAGAAGTGGGGAATATTTTGTATATATACATCATGTCATCTTTGAATAAAATTTAAGTGTCTTTAAAAACCTAGTAGTGATTTCTTTGCAAATATTTGTAAAGAGAAAATGAATCCCTGGCTGAGTGGGTTTATATGAATTTTTAACATAGTAACACATATGGTAACTTCAGTATTGAAATTTTGAACACTTTAAGATTGCAGTATGCCACATACTTGTCCCTATAACAATATTGCAGGCATTAAAATCTCCAGTTTACAAATGAGTGACCTGAAGCTCCAAAACGTTACCAAGTTGCTAAACCACCCAGCAAGGAAGATGCAGAGCTGATGTAGCAACCCAGCTCTGTCTGACAGCAAAGCCCACATGGTAACTACAAGATTGCAAGACCATCATTTTTGAAGCGTCACACATCATTATTAATCAATGATCAGAACTGGATTTGAAGATGCTTTTAACTTGTTTTGTTCACTTTACATGCTATAAATTGATTGCAACAGTGTTATTCTTAGTGCAAACTATTACATTATATGTATTCATTATATTCAGAGAACACATATGCCTTAATAGTTTTTAAATGTGCACTTTCAAGACGGAAATGGAATCAGCTGCGATGAATCCATCTGTATCGTTACACTAACGTATATCAGAAATAAAATGAACCCAGCAAGTAGCACGCCACAGGCTACCTGGGGAGTTTTACAGGCTGGGCTCTAATCATAGAGCCATTCCACAGGCTGATGTATTTGAGAAATACTAAAGTGCTAATTTAATAAAATATGATGCAGTTATTTAGATATTGGATATTAATGCAATTGTTTTTCTCTACTCCTGAAGCTCATGTTCAAATGAGAGGTTTAGTTGTGGTAAAGAGAGGTCAGCATGGACTTATTCATGATTTAGGCTTTGTATTTCCTAAGATCATTTTTTTTTAAGTCATACAGAATGATACTCTAATACAATGAAAGTATATAGGAAATTAGAGTGAAATGATACTATGACAATAAATTTTCTCTCATGCAGTTACACTTAAAAATATAAGGTTTTATGATTAAAAACTAATTTATGGCAATTGCAGAGTATCTTTTTTTAAAGAGAAATCGAAGAAGAAACTCAAATGCTCTAAAGATAACCATTGCTAATAGATTAGCAGATTTATTTTTATTCTTCTTCTATATATTGGTATATTTTTTCATAAGTTTATATAATATTGAAACGGCGTGTTTTTCAGCCAATATTTTATTATAAACATTTCCATTGCTATCAACATTCTTTAATTAACGTAACTTTTAATGACTATTTTTAATGGAGTTAGCATAATATGCTAAAGCAATTTCTTTCCGTTATTCCCATTTAAAATTTTTTACGTATAATTCTGGGATAAAAATAATTGTACACGTGTTACCCTCATTTAAAAAAATTAACACCTTGGTAGTTCTTTAGAGACAGAGTTATTGAGTCAGCAGAAATAATTTGTTTAAAACTCTTGAAGTGTGTTTCTGGGTAATATTCCCAAATCCTGAAAGTGCCTTTAGGAAAAAAACCACGATATTTATTTTCCTTTCCTCAGATCCCAGTATAGAATCTGGCACAAAATTGGTACTTAATAAAAAGGTTTTTAGAGCAGAACTGACCGGTATTGCTTTGAGAAATGAAACCATTTTACAGTCCTAAGCAGTGCTGAAAATACTATCGTAATAGCATTGAGGATAGTTATTCTAAAACATTTCTAAATTTTAAAACTAGCATTTTCTCATTTCATTCTGCATAAATTTTAACAGTGAAAACGAGCATTTTTATATGTTTATTATCTACTTGTGTTTTCATTGTGATACATATCACTGTGCACTTCTAAAATATTGGCAAAAGTTCAAGTTCAAGTGAATAAACGGTGACCTCTGTTTGGTGCAGCATTTTGGCCTGACGACACTTATGAACTTGAGGTGAAGCTGCTTTACCCATTCTGAGCAAAGCGTGCTTGCTCACTTACCTCTTGCTTCCCTCTCACAGGCAATTTCACATCAGGAGGCTCACATTCTGAAAAAAAATAGGGAGCAAATATCTTATTAATAAGTCACATATATAAGGCCATTAGGGGAAATACAGACACAGGAAGCCATATATAAATACTCCATGATAGTGCCAATAGCTTAGTTAGTTTTAGTTTTAAGTTTTAGTTCTAGTTTTAAGTTAACACATTTTTGTCTGTTTTGTTCTCTAGCGTATACTCAGTTCCTGGCCTATAATATGTTCTCAATAAACATTCTTAGATGAATGACACAACTGACAGACAAAAAAAATTGAAGGATCAGGTTCAGATTTAGGGTGACAAGGCCCGGTGTGTGTTATAATTCAGGAGAAGACTGGTAAATGTCCTGCTTTAGAACCTTCTAGGAACAATGACTCAGATCACCAGTTCTCCTATTCTCTTCCTTATCTCATTTTTCCCAAACCCCAAACTCTACCCCTGGCTCCTCTGAAAATTCCAGTCCAAAGTCAGCAAAAGCACCTTTGTCCTCAACCTCTCTGCAGACTGGTCCTTCCCCTTCTAGCTTTCCTGGACTCTTCCAAGGATGCCCCAAAGGCTCTGCTTCCACACAGCCCTCTGAGGTGTGGTGCTCTTCTCTCCCACAGCCCTTTCACTACAGGACCTGCAGGAAAGGGCCTGCTTTCTCCTCATTGCTGCTTTCAGATCATACTCCTCTCGTCCTTTCTAAAACCTGCAGCTTTGAGGCACATCTCTGCCGATTTTATCAGCCGCTACTCTTCATTGTTGCTGTCATGTGTGGATCCCCTACAGATTCTCCGTCATTTCTAGATGTTTTTAGCTCCTGACTCACTACCACTCTGTCCAAAATATCCCTGTCTTACATTTGTAACAATCTGAATGTTCATGTAGATGATCTTTCCAACACCCTAGCCTCAAGGTTTTTGAAATCCTCCCCTCTGATGATCTTACGGTGCACACTACCTAGATCACTCGCTCCCATGGCCATTTCCTGACTTGGACATCACCAGTGAGGACAGACCCTCAATTACCTCAGCAGCATGCGTCACATCCCTAACCATCACTTCCTAATCCCTTAGCAGCTCAGCTCCAACCATCTTTCAACCCCACCAGGTTCTCAATCTGCTGATCTGATGTCCTCAATGACCTTTCTTGAACTACCTAGGCTAGACCCATGATTACTCAATATAATCACTTCCGTGCATACGCTCTCCACTCCCTCACTCTCTCTAGCTTTATTATTGTCACTTGAGAACACCAAGGTCTGACTTAATCCACCACATGCTTGCTTGCGTTTCTACAGTGAGCATGGCTAAAGAAATGTACCCAACCATGAGGACTGAACTCATCCTTAAAATTTATCACTGGGAACGACAAACTGCTCCTTATACGATGCATGACAACCATTTCCTATTTCATTTACCTTCCCATTCTCTTCTCCTTTCTCCCCAAACTCCAAGCATCACTTTTCCATTTTTATTCTTGGTTTTCTATTCATGGAGGAAATCAAGGCTTCAGAATAGAATCTTGCAAACTCCCACTACCATGTCTATTCACTTTCTGGCATCTGCACCCACATGCTTTGTGTCCCTGATGCTCATATAAGTGAACAAACCGTGATCCCATCTAAGGCCACCCCCTCCTTCTGTGCACTAGATTCCATCACCTCCCACGTGCACAGGGATAGATTTCAGCTATCCCCTGCTTTAGACAGAATCGCTTTAATTAATTGTGTTCTTGTCCTCACTCCCCTCTCCAGCTACCACATATTTCTTTTCTCTCTTGGTACCAAAACTCCTCAAAAGGAGTGTCTAAATTACAAAATCGCTAGAAGATAAACAAGGGAGAAAGTCTTAGATAACTTTGGGTTTGGTGATGACTTTTGAGATACTACACCAAAGGTGACCCATGAAAATTAATTAAAATGAAAAACTTCTGCTGTGAGGGGCATTGTCAAGAGAATGAGAAGACAAGCCACAGACTGGGAGAAAATATTTGCAAAAGACACATCTGATAAGGGACTGTTATCCAAAATGTACAAAGACCACCTAAAACTCAAGAATAAAAAAACTTGATTTAAAAACAGGAAAAAGATCTAAACAGACACCTCACCAAAGAGGATATACAGATGGCAAATAAGCATATGAAAAGATGCTTTGTCATCAGGGAATTGCAAATTAAAACAACAACGAGATACCACGACACACCTGTTAGGATGGCCAAAATCCAAAACTCTGATAACACCAAGTGCTGACAAGGATGTGGAGCAACAGAAGCTCTCATTCGTTTCTGACTGGAATGCGAAATGGTGCAGCCACTTTGGAAGACAGTTTGACAGTTTCTTATAAAATGAAACATATTCTTACCATACAATCCAGCAATCACATTTCTTGGTATCTGCCTAAAGGAGTTGAAATCTTACATCCTAAGAAAGATCTGCACGTGAATGTTTATAGAAGTTTTATTCATAGTGGTCCAAACTTGGAAGCAACCAAGAAGTCCTTCAGTAAGTGAATGGATAAATAAACTATGGTGCATCCAGACAACTGAATATTATTCAAGACTAAAAAGAAATGAGCTATCAAGCCATGAAAGGACACGGAGGAAATTTAAATGCATGTTACTAAGTGAAAGAAGCCAATCTGAAACATCTGCATACCCTATGACTCCAAGTATACAATTTCCTGGAAAAGGCAAAACTATGGAGACAGTAAAAAAGATCAGTGAGTGCCAGGGCATAGGGAGAGGGAGTAATGAACAGGCAGAGCACAGAGGATTTTTATGGCAGTGAAACACTTCTGTTTGATTCTTATACTCTTTTGCTTAATATTTCACTTTTAATAGGATATTAAGTTTACACTTCATTTGTGACAGATACATCCACCTCCACCCCCCACCAAGATAGTTATTTTCTTGCTAGATACCAGCAACCAAACTTGGATTATAGTTTCCAGCTGCTCTTGCAAGTAGGTAGGGCTGTTTGAGTGGCTTTTAACAATGGAATCTGAGCAGAAGTGACATGTATGTGTCCTTGGTGGGGAAGATGTGCTTGACTCTTTCTTTTGGTTTCATCTTCCAATGATTTATTGAAGACAAGTGTGGCAACTTTACTGAAGATCATAAAACCACAATATAGAGTCTAGGTCTTTGAATTACCTCTTGGAGGAAAGCTCCCTTGCTGAACAAGAACATCTGTTTTAGACTTTCTATGAGAGAAAAGTAAATTTTCTTCATGTTGAAGCCGTTAGGCAGGTATGTTGGAGCTTTTTTGTTAGAGCAGATAGTATTGCCCTAACTAATAAATAATTCTCTAATAAAATCAAATGTCCTCTGTAGAATATGGATGATAAATCTAGCGTGCCATGGAAATTCTTACATAAAATTTTAAAATTTTCATGTAATATTGTGAGTAGAAAAAGCTGGAATATATTCAAAAATATTCATTTTACTTCATAAAAGTAAGTTGTATAATTGTCAAAGATCCCTCATTCCTATTCTTTGACATGCCTACTTTCAGAAAATATATTTCTCTTTTGTTTTTCATAGATAATGAAAAAGATAATGTATAATTTATGTTTATGTTTTGTAGGAAACTGGTAAAGTTTACTAAATTCAAAAGCTCTGTGGTAATGATATTCTAATAACCGAGTGCTTTTTAAAAAAGCACTTGGGATTTGTTAAGTTTATCTCATTAAAATCAGTAACGTTATTCTAATTCAAGATATCAAATAATTGATTACTGCCATGGACAAATTTAACAAACATTCAGGAAGCGGCATAGATAAATTAGCATTCTAAAACTCTTCAAGTTTCACACTATGGTCAGAACACAATCCTAAATTATTTTTCAATTTTGTGTTTTTCTAACTGCATTTTAAAATATTTTACTCATCATCTTTCACTGCATCATTACTTTAAAATACCAAAGCCACTGTTCTGAAAATATATTCATATATGTGCATAAAACCCTTAAAAAATTTTTCAACCATCCTGTATACACATATATATATCCAATCCTTGTTACTCATGGATTCTATATTTTTGAATTCATCCTTTTGCTAAAATTTAATTGTAACCTCAAAATAAATATTTGTTTGCTTTTTTGCAGTCATCCACAGACATGCCCAGAGCAGCAAAAAATTTTAGTTACTTTCCCAGCTGAGGCTGCACGAGACAATGCTCTCTTTTCTTACTTCAGTTCTCTGGCTGGAATCAAGCTCCCTTTTTTGTTGGTTTTTGTTAGTGATTTTGCTATTTAAAATGGTCCCCAAGAACAGTGCTGAAGTGTCAACTACTGTTCTGTTAAAAGATAAACTGAGGCATATCACACATTTTAAGAGTTTATTTGAGCAAAAATTGATTTGAATTGGGCAGTGCCAAACAGGAAGTGGTTAGGAGTACACAAACGAGAGCTGAAGCAGTGCAAGGATGTTATGCATTGGATGTAGCTTTAAGGCTGGTTAGCTCTTTGTGATTGGTTGTCCTTAGGTTTCAATGCCAAAACCTTGAGACATTTCCTGGATTAGACTTTGGTTTACCTACAGAGGCCACCAGAGCATGAGAGTCCCCTGAGTTTAATGGCCTCCTTGTTTAATTAATTTAACAGTTCCTAAGCACCGGAAGGCTATGATGTACCCTTATGGAGAAAATACACGTGTTAGATAAGCTTTTTTCAGGCATGAGTTACAGTGCTGTTGGTTAGAGTTCAATGTTAATGCGTCAACAATAGATATTAAATATCAGTCCCTGAGACCCTTTCAGTGGATCGGTGAGTTTCTCCCTTTCTAGACTACATATCTGAATAAAACTGATTTTTCTTCATGTATTTATTTAAAGTGAAAAAATTTATTGCAATAGATTGATTCCAAAAGCAGATAAAAGAATCTAGCTGTCTTATATTAAACGAGACATTAAAAAGATTTTCAACAATGCAAAACAATACCGTTCTTCTCATTAAATTATTTTTTCTTTTGGTAAATACAATTAATTTTGTTAAAATTATGTTTATGTTGTCAGTTTATTTGTTATAAAACATTATTTATGTTAACCTCTAATAGGTTTATCATTATTAAATGGATTAATAAGAAGTTTTCTAATATGATAAATATTGATAAACAGGACCAGTGGCATGCTGGTATTCTGATTCTCTGGGAAGAAAAAGTTCTGATCTGAGGTATTTGACAATTTCCTTGTGATACACACTCCAGTGATGTGTGATGGTAAGCAATTAATAACTTGTTCTCTGAGCGAAGTTACAACATAAATGTCTCCATGTACAAGTGACACAACCTTGAAACAACAAATCCTTGAGTTGGAACTTCATTCATTAATATAAATGGCTTTTAAGCTGAATTAAATATTTTTTAATACAAGAAGATTACTTCAATTTTTTTACACTTTTTATAGTACAATGACACACTTTATAATCTTCATTATTAATATTTTTTAAATCAACAAAGCAAAAAATCAAGCCTTACTTTGTAGCCTTTGTCAATTGCTGTGGTGTAAATATTCCTTCCATGGCCAATTTCAAGCCACCAAACTATCATCCAACAGGCAGTGATGAAGACATGTTGGACAGCACAACAGGATGTAGTATTTCCACCTTACAGATAGACCAGAAATAAATAACCTCAAAAAACTAGATAACAGAAAGTTGTAGTAAAATGGAGAGTGATGAGTTTTGAGAATTTATTATTTTGGCTTTAATATAAATTATTTTTTGTAAGTATATGCAATTTATTTTTTAATAATGAACCTTTTTAAAAACTGGCTTGCAAAATTCTTGAAACTTTAACAAGCGTCCTTGCCAGCTGGCTCTACCACATACTGAAATACTGGCACCATGGGCATTTTCAAACTAAGAACGTGAGTCACTACATGCAAAGTTGAGTCAACGTCAGAATCAGTTCTAGAGAGTCTGTGCTCTTCCGTTCCAGCACATTCTGGATATGAACTTCATGAAAAGAAACTCACTGGAGCTTCCCTGGTGGCGCAGTGGTTGAGAGTCTGCCTGCCGATGCAGGGGACACAGGTTCGTGCCCCGGTCTGGGAAGATCCCACATGCCGCGGAGCGGCTAGGCCCGTGGGCCATGGCCGCTGTGCCTGCGCATCCGGAGCCTGTGCTCCGCAACGGGAGAGGCCACAACAGGTAGAGGCCCGCGTACCGCAAAAAAAAAAAAAAAAAAAAAACTCACTGAAGGTCGCCCATGTCTCTAAGACAGTTAATGATCCAATCCTGAGACCAGCGTTTGAGAACTGCTGAGTTAGTGCCAAGTGAGTGGATTAGCTTTAAGTCTAGAGCCCGGGTGTGGATTGATGATGACCTCCAGAGTTCCTGCAGTTCAGAATTTGATCTGATTAAACACAAGGATGCCATACTTCTGAAATAATGAACCCAAGGGCGTTTGACAGAGGAAGTTAAGTATTCATTAAACAAGTGTTGAGAACTGGAATAGAAGGTTCTGAGTGAGAAAAGGAGGGGAAGTAAGTTTGTTAAAAAGGACTTGAAAAAAAAAAAACAGGACTTGAGATGAGTCCTATTAATTGTAATACTTTTACTAGAGTCTTCCATCTCTGCATGACAATGTTTATTTCTTAGGTTGACGTTAACTTGTGCAATGGATAAACGTGAGGGCAAAATGTAATTGCAATGTGTGATTGCAACTGCTTTCTAACTTATTATCACAAGAGAGGTCTTTTGTTCTGCTAAACAGTTGAGATGTTTGATATACAAAATGGGTCTAAAGGAAGCCTGAGGAGACTTGAGGTGAGCCAGACTCCGCCACATCACAGAGACTTTGAATTCCGAAAATAATCCAGGAGGAAGAGATTGAGAAGAATACGAGGAAGAGGAACAAGAAGAAATGATCTCAGAAGCTTGGGACCATGTGGCCCAAAGCATAAGGATGTGGAATGCTCAATATGAAATTGCCTTGTCCATGTCTCTTGCCACTCTTCTCTATTCTACACCTTCAGATTCCTTGCACACATGTCTGTGCATGCGTGTCTTCTCACATGCCTGGCTGTGTGTATAGAGATGCAGCAGGAAGTGGCTTGCCAGAGGCTGGTAACTCAGATAACAGTGGTGAGATGACTCATAATTGAAATAACAATTCCGTAAGGGCAAGAATTTGGAAGAAGAGGTGACTGCTAAAAAATAAGCTTCTAAAGAATTCACAAAAATTTTAGGAAAACTTTGAACTTCCATTGAATATGAAATGGACATTTTTGGAGGGAATTCGTTTTTCAGTCTCCAGAAGCAGAGATAGCCTAATTTAAAGACAGTCACACTTTGACATCTCTCATGTCTTAGTCCATTCAGGCTGCTAAAACATCACTGAATAGGTGGCTTATCCACAACAAATGTTCCTGAGTTCTGGAAACTGGAGGTGCAGGATCAGGGCTTCCCAGTTCATAGGTCCCATACAGGATAAATCCAAAGACAAACACTCCAAGACACATATTATTCAAACTATCAAAAATTAAATACAAAGAAAAAATATTAAAAGCAGTAAGGGAAAAACAACAAATAACAAAGAAGAGAATCTCCATAAGGTTAACAGCTGATCTTTCATCAGAAACTCTGCAAGCCAGAAGGGAGTGGCGGGACATATTTAAAGTAATAAAGGGGAAAATCCTACAACCAAGATTACTCTACCCAGCAGAGATCTCATTCAGATTTGATGGAGAAATTAAAACCTTTACAGACAAGCAAAAGCTAAGAGAATTCAGCACCACCAAACCACCTTTACAACAAATGCTAAAGGAACTTCTCTAGGCAGGAAACACAAGAGAAGGAAAAGATCTACAATAACAAACCCAAAACAATTAAGAAAATGGTAATAGGAGCATACATATTGATAATTACCTTAAATGTAAATGGATTAAATGCTCCAACCAAAACACATAGACTGGCTGAATGGATAGAAAAATAAGACCTGTATATATGCTGTCTACAAGAGATCCATTTCAGACATAGGGGCACATACAGACTGAATGTGAGGGGGTGGAGGAAGATATTCCATGCAAATGGAAATCAAAAGAAAGCCAGAGTATCAATTCTCATATCAGACAAAATGGACTTTAAAATAAAGACTATTACAAGAGACAAAGAAGCACACTACATAATGATCAAGGGATCAATCCAAGAAGAAGATATAACAATTGTAAATATTTATGCACCCAACATAGGAGCACCTCAATATATAAGGCAAACATGAACAGTCATAAAAGGGGAAATCAACAGTAACACAATCACAGTAGGGAACTTTAACACCTCACTTTCACCAATGGACAGATCATGCAAAATGAAAATAAATATGGAAACACAAGCTTTAAATGATACATTAAACAAGATGGACTTAATTGATATTTATAGGACATTCCATTCAAGAGAATACACATCCTTCTTAAGTGCTCATGGAACATTCTCTAGGATAGATCATATCTTGGGTCACAAATCAAGCCTTGGTAAATTTAAGAAAATTGGAATCGTATCAAGTATCTTCTCCGACCACAACGCTATGAGACTAGATATCAATTACAGAAAAAAATCTGTAAAAAATACAAAAACATAGAGGCTAAACAATACACTACTTAATAACCAAGGGAATCACTGAAGAAATCAAAGAGGAAATCAAACAATACCTAGAAACAAATGACAATGAAAACACGACAACCCGAAACCTATGGGATGCAGCAAAAGCAGTTCTGAGAGGGAAGTTTATAGCAATACAATCCTAACTTAAGAAACAAGAAACGTTTCAAATAAACAACCTAACCTTACACCTAAAGCAATTAGAGAAAGAAAAACAAGAAAACCCCAAAGGTAGCAGGAGGAAAGAAGTCATAAAGATCACATCAAAAATAAATGAAAAAGAAATGAAGGAAACTATAGCAAACATCAATAAAAGTAAAAACAGGTTCTTTGAGAAGATAAACAAAATTGATAAACCTTTAGCCAGACTCATCAAGAAAAAAAGGGAGAAGACTCAAATCAATAGAATTAGAAATGAAAAAGGAGAAATAACAACTGACACTGCAGAAATACAAAGAATCATGAGAGATTACTACAAGCAACTATATGCCAATAAAATGGACAACCTGGAAGAAATGGACACATTCTTAGAAATGTACAACCTTCCAAGACTGAACCAGGAAGAAATAGAAAATATGAACAGACCAATCACAAGCACTGAAGTTGAAACTGTGATTAAAAATCTTCCAACAAACAAAAGCCCAGGACCAGATGGCTTCACAGGCGAATTCTATTAAACATTTAGAGAAGAGCTAACACCTGTCCTTCTCAAACTCTTCCAAAATACAGCAGAGGGAGGAACACTCCCAAATTCATTCTATGAGGCCACAATCACCCTGAGACCAAAACCAGAAAAAGATGTCACAAAGAAAGAAAACTACAGGCCAACATCACTAATGAACATAGATGCAAAAATCCTCAACAATATACTAGCAAGCAGAATCCAGCAACACATTAAAAAGATCATACACCATGATCAAGTGGGGTTTATCCCAGGAATGCAAGGATTCTTCAATATACGCAAATCAATCAATGTGATACACCACATTAACAAATTGAAGGAGAAAAAACATATGATCATCTCAATAGATGCAGAGAAAGCTTCTGACAAAATTCAACACCCATTTAAAAACCCTTTAGAAAGTAGGCACAGAGGGAACTTACCTCAAAATAATAAAGTCTGTATCTGACAAGCCCACAGCCAACATCGTCCTCAATGGTGAAAAACTGAAACCATTTCCACTAAGATCAGGAACAAGACAAGGCTGCCCACTCTCACCACTATTATTCAACATAGTTTTGGAAGTTTTAGCTACAGCAATCAGAGAAGAAAAAGAAATAAAAGGAATCCAAATGGGAAAAGAAGAAGTAAACTGTCACTGTTTGCAGATGACATGATACTATACATAGAGAATCCTAAAGATGCTACCAGAAAACTACTAGAGCCAATCAATGAATTTGGTAAAGTAGCAGGATACAAAATTAATGCACAGAAATCTCTGGCATTCCTATACACTAATGGTGAAAAATCTGAAAGTGAAAGTAAGAAAATACTCCCATTTACCATTGCAACAAAAAGAATAAAATATCTAGGAATAAACCTACCTAGAAGACAAAAGACCTGTATGCAGAAAATTGTAAGACGTTGATGAAAGAAATTAAAGATGTTACAAATAGATGGAGAGATATACCATGTTCTTGGATTGGAAGAATCAACATTGTGAAAATGACTATACTACCCAAAGCAATCTACAGATTCAATGCAATCCTTATCAAACTACCATTGACATTTTTCACAGAACTAGAACAAAAAATCTCACAATTTGTATGGAAGCACAAAAGACCCTGAATAGGCAAAACAATCTTGAGAAAGAAAAACAGAGCTGGAGGAATCAGGATCCCTGACTTCAGACTATACTACAAAGCTACAGTAATCAAGACAGTATAGTACTGGCACAAAAACAGATATATAGATCAATGGAACAGGATAGAAATCCCAGAGATAAACCCATGAACATATGGTCACCTTATCTTTGATAAAGGAGGCAAGAATATACAGTGGAGAAATACAGCTTCTTCAATAAGTGCTGCTGGGAAAACTGTATAGCTACATGTAAAGGAATGTAATTAGAACACTCCCTAACACCATACACAAACAGAAACTCAAAATGGATTAGAGACCTAAATCTAAGACCGAACACTGTAAAACTCTTAGAGGAAAACATAGGAAGAACACTTTTTGACATAAATCACAGCAAAATCTTTTTTGATCCACCTCCTAGAGTAATGGAAATAAAAACAAAAATAAACAAATGGGACCTAATGAAACTTCAAAGCTTTTGCACAGCAAAGGAAACCATAAACAAGACAAAAGGACAACCCTCAGAATGGGAGAAAATATTTGCAAACGAATCAATTGACAAAGGATTAATCTCCAAAATATATAAACGGCTCATGCAGCTCAGCATTAAAAAAACAAACAACCCAATCCAAAAATGGGCAGAAGACCCAAATAGACATTTCTCCAAAGAAGATATACAGATGGCCAAGAAGCATATGAAAAGCTGCTCAGCATCACTAATTATTAGAGAAATGCAAATCAAAACTACAATGTGGTATCACCTCACACCAGTTAGAATTGGCATCATCAGAAAATCTATAGACAACAAATGCTGGAGAGGGTGTGGAGAAAAGGGAACTCTCTTGCACTGTTGGTGGGAATGTAAATTGATATAGCCACTATGGAGAACAGTATGGAGGTTCCTTAAAAAACTAAAAATAGAACTATCATATGACCCAGCAATCCCACTACTGGGCATATACCCTGAGAAAATCATAATTTAAAAAGAGTCATGTACCACAATGTTCATTGCATCTCTATTTACAATAGCCAGGACATGGAAGCAACCTAAGTGTCCATCAACAGACGAATGGATAAAGAAGATGTGGCACATATATACAATGGAATACTACTCAGCCATAAAAAGAAACGAAATTGAGCTATTTGTAGTGAGGTGGATGGACCTAGCGTCTGTCATACAGAGTGAAGTAAGTCAGAAAGAGAAACACAAATACCGTATGCTAACACACATATATGGAATCTAAAAAAAAAAAAGAAATGGTCATGAAGAACCTAGAGGCAAGACGGGAATAAAGATGCAGACCTACTAGAGAATGGACTTGAGGAGGGGGAGGGGGAAGGGTTAGCTGGGACAAAGTGAGAGAGTGGCATGGACACATATACACTACCAAAAGTAAAATCGATAGCTAGTGGGAAGCAGCCACATAGCACAGGGAGATCAGCTCGGTGCTTTGTGATCACCTAGAGGGGTGGGATAGGGAGGGTGGGAGGGAGGGAGATGCAAGAGGGAAGAGATATGGGGATATATGTATATGTATAACTGATTCACTTTGTTATAAAGCAGACATTAAGACACCATTGTAAGGCAATTATACTCCAATAAAGATGTTAAAAAAAAAAGCGACAGTCACACTTCGACATCCTTCATGTCTTAGTCCGTTCAGGCTGCTAAAACACCACCGACTGGGTGGCTTATCCACAGCAAATGTTTCTGAGTTCTGGAAACTGGAGGTGCAGGATCAGGGCTTCCCAGTTCATAGGTCGCACCTTCCTGCTGTGTCCTCACGTGGTGGAAGGGCCAATGAGCTCGGAGGGGTATCTTTGAAAAGGGCACTATCCCATTCATGAGGCTCCACCCTCATGACCCATCCCCTCCCAACAGCTCCATCTCTTCATCCCATCACATTGAGCAGTAGGATTTCAACACAGGGGTTTGGAGGGACAGGAATATTGAAGCCATAACACCCTGGTTCAGGAGCGTCTTCTACTAACCTTTCAAAGCTCGTAAGAGTAGTGACTCATTACATTGGTCTGGTCTGATGGTTCTTTTTTGTTTGTTTGTTTGTGTTACCCCACCACTCGGCTTGCAGGATCTTAGTCCCCCCACCAGGGATCTAACCCGGGCCCCCTACAGTGGAAGCATGAAACCCTAACCACTGTACCACCAGGGAATTCCCAAGGTTTGATGAAAAATTGACCATTCGATAGACTAACTTAACTGAGGAAATTTAATCTGTGCTTATTGCACCTTTTTGGCTTCCTGTTTCAAAATGTAAATCTAGTTTTATTCAATTGCAGTTTAATCTCTGGATTCATAGTCCATGTTCATTATTTTCTGAAGCTGAGTGTATGTTTGCATGTGCGTAGGTATAGGTACATCTATGTCTACATCTAAGTTTATGTAACTATCTGTAAGAGTGCTCATTTTAATGTGAGGCTTCCCTAAATATTAAGACAAACACTTTACAATGGTATCACCTACACTACTAGTCACACATCGTTTGCCAAAATAAGAAAGAAATCCTAAATTCAATGTCCTAGAAGCAACTTGCTTTCAATTTCCTGTAATTTAAAACTAGCAACGGCCAGCAGGTGTAACCAAGTACATTTCAACTGTCAGACAGTTTCAGAGAGAGAAATAAAATCACTAAGGTAACCAGCTTCTAAAAAACCCTGTGAATCGTGAAGGCATTTTCACATAACGTCAAACCTAAATTACACTTGGAAGACTAAAATTTTAAACTGCCTCCCTAAAAGTAGGATTCATTTTCCACTATTGTCTGTTTCCCAAGGCTGTAAATATGTATTTAGCATTTGTGCTATATTGGCTTCTTTTTAAACCCAAAATAAAAACAAAATAGTGAGATGAAAAAAATATTTCACTGTTCTTGTACCAAAGCTAGTCAAAGAAAGGTCCCAAAACACGTCAGTCAAATTATGTCAAATGTGTCCCTGGCCACTTTAATACAATAAGTGACATACTGAGAATTGATGATTAAATGGAAAATTTGAACCGTATCTTTATCCTGGGGGAGAGAAAATATTGTATCTCAATTCATATGCTTTCTTTTTCTGCCTCTATGATTGCGTTCCTCAGCTAGAGACGTACTGTGTCCTCTTCATAACCATTACTCAATTCTATTTGTGTTCCTGCATCTTCTACACGGCCATCGTCCAGCCCAGCCATGCTCGTCACACACCATATCAGTCCTCACCTATCACACACACACACTCAATTTATCTGATGCATAGCTTGTTTCAGATAGCTGTCATCTGTTGTAAATGAAGTCCCAAATGTTGCCTTGCTGACTGTTCCCTACAGATAGTACCAGGCACGTCAAACAAGTAATGCAATTGTACAGTAATGTGACTTCCTTCCGTTTGTAATCATACCACGGGCAGAAGGAACTGTACCCTGACGATGGGTTTGGTGACTCGGCACTGCAGACCACCTGCCGAATTTCACAAAAATATCCCTTGTGTCTTAGGACACAGTTTATTTCCCCCAAACTGATGGATAATAATAATTCCTGGGAGCCTCCAGAGCATTTTGAGATGAATGTTTATGTACTTTTAAGCCTTCATGCTAATGCACAAGTTGCTGCTGCATGGACAGAGGGGAAATTGTGAATGAAACAAGCAATTTGTTCTACTATCCATATTCAACTGACAGAAGAGAAGGCCCTTTTCTAATGTTTTTCTCTGTCATGGACTGCTGAGAAGTAATGCAGACAATGATGGTGGTGGCATGATAATTTTCTGCAGCTTTCTGAAGATTGCCAGTTGCAAAATTACTCCTGGTGCAAGTTAATAAATAATGTATGCACTGTTAATAGATTCAAATTCTTAAGTTCCTGTTAGAGAGAGACTGTGCGAAATCATCAGAGAAGTGCTGTATTAAATTGGAGTGGGTAGGAGGAAGAGAGAGAGGTTGAGACAGAGAGAAAAGGAGAGAGGAAGAAAACTGAACATGTGTTCAAGTCACAGACGCTATTTTTACTGTAAAAACCTAAAGCTAATAAATTTTAAGCAATCAGAAAATTTTGTTCCAGGCCTTGAATATTTTTATATAACATTAAATATTTATATTTATATAATTTATGTTTAAATTCCCTTCCAGTTTGAAAATTAATATCTCATATTCCCAATAACTTTATGAAAATTAATTCCAAATATCTGATTTCTTTGTTTTGCTTCCTGATACTGACGTCTAGACTACCTTTTTTTTTAACTTAATGGAAATACAACATTTATATATACATAATATATATATACACACACGTATATGTATATATATCTCATAAATATCTGTATCTGACTTTCATCTCAATACCACTTAAACCTATTACGCGATGTTATACACAGTAATTGCGTCTTTTTTAAAACTTTCATAATATAAACCTTCATGTTGTATACATGTCTACTTACAGGGATCAGCAAACTTTCTCTATAAAAGACCAGATAGTAAATAGTTTAGGCTTTGCAGCCGTGTTGTCTGTGTCACAATCACTCAGCTCTGTCACTGTAGTGAAATCAGAAGGTGATTGATAAATAAGTCAGGGTGACTGTGTTTCGTATCTGGGTCATAGTTTGCCATCTCCTGTCCTAAGGAAAACGTAACCCGATACAAATTATTGGAACACAAATTATTCCAAATTTCTCCTATAATCCCCCAGGCCATTGCAACATTTTTTGAAGGCTCTGGAAGTTCTCCACTGGCTGAAAAAGCATGTCACATATTGTACGTTAGAGGCACAAAGACTGCCCCACCCTCTTTGTGGTGCACGTGGTAGCTTGCTCGGGTACCTGCTAGAACAGACAGGAGTCCTTTCCCCTCCTGCACAGGTGGTCGCTCTCCATGGCAGGTTTGCATTCCCAGTGCAGGAGGGGACCCGGCACCCATCCTCCTTAGGCAGGATGGGTGGGGGGTAGCTGCATGTGTGTGCACACAACCCTTTGGCTTCTGAAGAACAACTGCTTTGTTAGGTGCTGCCAGTGAGAAGGGGGCACAGTTGGGAGCTGGAAGAATAAGCATCATACTCTGTCTCTTCTCTGTTCAATGAGCTCCTTCCTGGGTTCAGCGTGGAGAGCTGATACTATTATCCCCATGGAGAAAAGGACCAAAATGATAGATATGTGATCAATGAACATATAAAAAATTAACAAATGCCACAGAAGAGAGTGCCTTAGACTGACTACAAATCAAGGTGCTTTGTATCTTTCTTTTAACAACCTTTCAATGCACTTGTTTGATTTCAGCAATACCAGGAGACAGCATTTTAAGACGACTTTTCATCTCCTATATCACGGGAAGTGCCCTTTCAAAGTCTAAACAAAGTAATGTCATCTGTGTCTGTGTGTCACCCAGCTTGGCATTATGCTCCAAAGAGTCAAATGGATCTGTTAACCTTCGATGCCACTTTGGATCCAGGCTGGTGGCTGTGATGAAAGTTTCTTCCTGCAGATGATTTTCAAACACACACCCAAACCCACGTTGACCAAGTGCCCCATCCTCTTGTCCTTCATGTTACCCTCTCCTGTGATGATGAAGGAAGGATTTTTAAATTTAAATATTCAATGATGAGTTATATTTTATATTAAAATGGAAGCAAACCATAAACACATGAACACTATCAAATCCAAAACAGCACCCCTCCTAGGGTGTATGGTCTGAGTGTCTCCCTGCTTCTCAGATTTGTGGAATGCTCATTTCACCTGGTCCAGGCGGGCTGCAGGGAAATCAGCTTCTTCACTTAAGGAAAATGAACTTGCAAATCACCAAGAGAATTGGTTAGTGCCCCACTGCTGATTGTGTTGCACAAAATATCTAGTGTAATGCTGAGTGAACACCCAGAGCAATCGCATCAAAAACTCTTAACCTCGCTACCCAGGGAGAACCGGTGGGCTGTGGGATGACTCACTGCTTCAGACTGCACTTTATAGCTTTGATTTCTACTGCTATTTTAAAATTAATTAATTAGTTTATTTTTGGCTGCATTGGGTCTTCATTGCTGCGCGTGGGCTTTCTCTAGTTGCGGCGAGCGGGGGCTAGTCTTCGTTGCAGTGCATGGGCTTCTCATTGTGGTGGCTTCTCTTGTTGTGGAGCATGGGCTCTAGGCTCATGGGCTTCAGTAGTTGTGGCTCTCACGCTCAGTAGTTGTGGCACGCGGGCTCAGTAGTTGTGGCTCGCAAGTTCTAGAGCACAGGCTCAGTAGTTGTGGAGCACAGGCTTAGTTGCTCCACAGCATGTGAAATCTTCCCAGACCAGGGCTGGAATCCATGTCCCCTGCATTGGCAGGCAGATTCTTAACCACTGTGCCACCAGGGAAGTCCTTCTACTGATGTTTTAAAACATTGTATATATAATAACATGAGAAAATATTTGTAAGATTACCTATAAGTTAACTTCTGATCCTGGAGCAGTCCTTACTTCTCTTATCTATCCTTTGCTGCAATTCTTGCTCTCCTCTCTTGCTCCTTTGGACAGCTGTATTGCCACAATGTAGGGGTAATGAAACAACAGGACCAGCTGCTGGAGTAAATGGAGCAGAATCCTTGCACATCCTCCCGTGAGAACATCTGCGAGTTTGGGAGTTCCCCACGATAACCCTCAGGTTGAAGGAACTAGGCAAAGCTGTTATACTCACAGTTACAGTTTATTACAGTTAAGGCATACAGATTATAATCAGCAGAGGAAACAGTGTGTAGGACAGGCCAGGAGAGACCAGGCATGGGGATCCCAGTCGTCCTGTCCCAGGGAAGTTAGGCCAACAGTGATTATGTGTCATAGTAGTGATGTGTGACAACACTCAAGGAGTATTGCCAGCTGGGGACACTCACCCACTCACTGCTGTCCAGAGATTTTATTGCGGGTCAGTCACATGCACATAACTGGCCCCCCACGTGGCTGATTTTAGTCTCCAGCTGCTCCAGATGTCACACTGATACCACCTGGCCAAGGCCCCCCCATAGAACACCCTGTTGGCATAGATCTCTCCATGAGGATGCTAAAAGTTGTAGGCATCCCACATTCCTTAGGGAAGTCCTGGATGGTAACTTCTTTATCGCTCAGCTCCTCTAGGCACCATTCACTGCCATGTTTCATGCAATCTGTTCATTTTTTAAACTGAAGTATAGTTAATTTACAATGTTGTGTTAGTTTCTGACGTACAGCAAAGTGATACACATCAGTGATTCAGATATACAAATTATTCTTTTTTCGGATTCTTTTCCATTATAGGTTATTATAAATTTTTGAATATAGTTCCCTGTGCTATATAGTAGGACCTTGTTGTTTGTCTATTTTATATATAATAGTGTGTATCTGTTAATCACAAACTCCCAATGTATCCCTCCCCCACCTTTCCCCTTTGGTAGGATTGTTTTCTACGTCTGTGAGTCTGTTTCTGTTTTGTAAATAAGTTCATTTATGTCCTTTTTTAGATTCCACAAATAAGTGATCTCA
The DNA here is from genome assembly GCF_964374135.1 of Grampus griseus. Classification (NCBI taxonomy): domain Eukaryota; kingdom Metazoa; phylum Chordata; class Mammalia; order Artiodactyla; family Delphinidae; genus Grampus; species Grampus griseus. The sequence goes on along the minus strand of NC_139006.1, from coordinate 83,367,498 downwards.
TATGATATTTCTTTTTTTCTGTCTGACTTACTTCACTTAGTATGATGATCTCCAAGTCCATCCATGTTGCTGCAAATGGCATTATTTCATTCTTTTTACGGCTGAGTAGTATTCCGTTGTATATACGTACCACATCTTCTTTATCCATTTATCTGTCAATGGACACTTATGCAACCCATTCATTTTTGCCACTGCTTCATCCTTGAATAACCAGTAGAAGATCAGAATCTCTCTGCTCTTCACACTGACTCTCATTCTTACATTTTCCTCTCATTTTCAGTTAGTTGGAATTTATTTTAGAAAAGAACAAAGATGGATTTAAAAATGAAATTAAAATAAAGCAAAGGGGGATGCACTATAGTTGTCATATTTTTATTTGTCTACATGGCAAACAAAGATAAGGGTCCCACTGGAAATATTATAGGATAGAAAATAATATACTTTCCTTCTTCAAGAACTCTCTAGATGTCAATACAAGAAGGCCAAACATTTCGGGTTTTATGAGTGCAGTGTGAAAGCATACATCTGTATACCATTTGGTTCATTATCTCATATCCTTAATTATAACTCTGTTGCTTTTAGGATTTCTTTCTGATGCCTGCTTGTTGTCCCAAGTCTTTCATTATGGTTCTGCACCTTCAGCTTATAAAGCACTCAGAATCTATCCACCAATAATTTTTTGCAAGGAATACCTTCATTTCCCTTTGGTCTTACAGGAAATAGTCTCAGTAGTAAAGTCTTTTCATTATTGAACAACTCCCGTGCACCTTTACTGCTGTGCAATAGAAACAGTGATAGAAATGGACTTTTTAATGCTGAGTAATTACTACCTCTTCCTCAAGCCCACACCAAAATTACAGCAAATGGGCCTTGAAATCACGAGGAATTTTCTCTTTTTTTTCCCCTTTAATTCTTTTAAAGATAATAGTAACTTTTAGCTATGACTAATTGAAGTTCATATGCATGGGGTAAGACATTCTCTGATAGAGAAGTAGAAAACCGCTAACGATAAGACGACGTTTAGAATTTCAGATCCGCCATTTTCTAGCTAGATAAGATATTTTCCCTGGATGCTTTCTTTTTCCTTCTTGTCTGAATAATTACCATCAGTATAAGAATTCCAAAGTTATTAGCTTGTTAAAAAGATTAAATTAGATCCAGTAGAGTCTAGGTTATGCTGCAGTACTCAACAACTCCAAACTTTAGTATCTTATAACACAAACACCTGTTTCTCCCTCATGCTACTTGCAGATGGTAGTTAGTTACGGTTTCTGTTCCATATCTTCTTGCCAGTGACCCGGGTGATGGAGCAGCTGCCAGTCCAAACACTACGAGTTGCTGTGGTAGAGGCGAATAGCTCAGTTCTGGGGAGATTTTTACCAGCCAAAAGCCACTGGAGCAACACACACTTCATGTACCTGTTCTCCTGAAGCAGCACTGCTCCACTCAATTACAAGGGGCTCCAAAGTGCAAACTCCACTTGGGAAGGATTTAGTGACCGAGTTACTGACTCCATCCCTAAGTCAGATATTTATCTAGATCATTGCTGAGCTCATGGTAAGGATTCACTGAAGTTTAGTATCATGGTTATTACTTTGCCACAAGACTATGAAGTAGTCACATTGCTGGCCTTTCAGCTCCTCTGAAGAGGGAGGGATTTCTAAGCAGTTGCTGTTATTTAATTTTACATTTGAGTTTAAACGACTTTAAAAATGCCCATGATAAATAAAAAGGAAAGAGATTATTTAATATAATGTGAAATGTGGTTTCACATTTTGTAAAAATAAGATTATACATCCTCTGCCCTGACACTCATGCGCACACGCACACTCAAATGTTCCTAGTGACTTTCTCTGGTCTGTTCCCCCCACCAAAAAAAAATAACTAGTTTCCTTCAACTGATTACGTTAAACAACAATAAAAAAATTTTTGAATACAAATTGAAGCGGTTGTGTGACATTCTGTGAGTTCTCCGGTCGCCAGCCCCCTCCTAACAGGACATTTTCAGAGCAAGGTATTCCCCATTTCAGACACAACCCCACGCCATTAGCTCTTTGCATAGCTGATAGTCAAGGATTAAGGGAAAGCAAATGCCCTTTTGGACCTTTTATGTTTTCTCTTTTTAAGCAGTAGTGAGGAGTGGTTGCAGTGGTGAGAGATGAGCCTTCATACCTTTTTTTCTTTTTTTAAAAATTTAACCTTTATTCCGGCTTTGCCTGACATTTTAGCTGAAGAGTAATCAGAGATCGCATTTAACATTTAACGTTTCGTCACGGAAGTTCTTTCGTCTGAATTTCCCATTTTATTTTCTTTGAGGCATTTAATTTTGCTCAGTTGGTGAGTTATTAAAGCTCAAATTCCTATATTCCAGTCTTCTCATTTAATATAACCAGGTTAATAGGAACAACCATTTAATATGTACCACTTTTAAGTAGTAATTCTGACAATCCCATTTCTTGAGATTTAAAAGGAAAGGGAACAATGGTCTCACTTAAAGTAAGTAGAAATCATCCTCCTGAAAGTCTTTTTTTTTCACAATTATTGTTTTGATTTGGTCAGAAGTCCCAAAGGCTGGCAAAGGAGTTTACTTTTATCTTCAAAATTACTCTTATCACTTTCTTCTGAACATCTGCGAGGTAAATCGGGCATAAAAGAGTTCAAATTTTATAATACATTTCAAATTGACTGCTTTCATCACAGCCAAACCAAAATAAGAAGAGCATCATGGGGCTTCCCTGGTGGCGCAGTGGTTGAGAGTCCGCCTGCCGATGCAGGGGACACGGGTTCGTGCCCTGGTCCGGGAAGATCCCACATGCCGCAGAGCGGCTGGGCCCGTGAGCCATGGCCGCTGAGCCTGCGCGTCCGGAGCCTGTGCTCCGCAACGGGCGAGGCCGCAACAGTGAGAGGCCCGCGTACCGCAAAAAAAAAAAAAAAAAAAAAAAAGAAGAGCGTCATGAAAACAACAAATATTAAGAGTATTCTGATTTTCACTCCCTTTAACAGTATTAGTCATGTAATACTCTAAGGATTATGAAGAATAAATTATAAAAGAGATTATGTGATTAGTTATTAATTCTTTCCCTGCAGGATTGAGAACCAAAGGATACTATAATATCTCCTCATTATAGAAATATGCACTTCCCTAGTAATATAATCAATTCTCATTGAGGCATGGTAGTGAAGGATAGGCGTAAAGCTGAAAAATGAATCTGACAGTTGTTTTCAAATCTCCTTTTAGCCAAGTGTTTCAAATCTCTCCCAGTCCATGCCTTTTATTAGAGTTTATAACATCAATCGGAATTAATAGTGTGATTTTTTGCGGGTCAATTTACATTTTCTGTTTAGCTTTCTAAACTTGAATTGTGGACTGCAGTCTTGTTCTGCGTTCATCACTCCATTGCATCTCATAGTTTTCTTGCGGTTAGATTATATAGCTACCAAGTGGTAAATTAGCTGTTGCTACTAAAATGATATGAAGATTTGTTTGAGCTTTCTATCACTAAAATATATTTTACACTCATTTATCTATTAATATTACACTTTTATTGAGTGAGCATTAACATACACATATGCCTGTGTAGTATTTTTTTTTTTTTTTTTGCGGTACGCGGGCCTCTCACTGCTGTGGCCTCTCCCGTTGCGGAGCACAGGCTCCGGACACGCAGGCTCAGCGGCCATGGCTCACGGGCCCAGCCGCTCCACGGCACGTGGGATCTTCCAGGACCGGGGCACGAACCCGCGTCCCCTGCATCGGCAGACGGACTCTCAACGACTGCTCCACCAGGGAAGCCCCGCATGTGTAGTATTACAAATTGCTAGTCCATTTCCTAAGCTTGTCTGTTGGGACCTCTTATTATTTTTCTTGGGCTGTATCTCTTATTCGCCCTTTATGCCTGTAGACAGAGGTTTGTGGCTTCTTCTTTCATTTGCTTGTTTCAATTCTGAATTCTCTGAGGGAGAGGGGTATGGGGATCCCTACTCTGAACCTCTGAACTATTTCTGAACTATTTCAGAAACTCTGAACTATTTCCCAAAGTCGCCCTTGGAGTTGCTGGCCCTGGGATCCATTTTGGCCTTTTATAAATGAAAAAGTGTGTCACAGGTCTGCAGCCCCGGAGAGAGAGGCCCCGACATACGCTTTCTCCTCCCTAGTCCTAAAGTCAGCCCTCCCTTTCCACTCCTATAGACAGCATCTCCAGAATCCAACCCATTCTCCTTGCCACCACTTTGCACTCAGTTCACATAGACCCTTATGTCAGAATACAATATATTCAGAAAATGTATTTCATGTCTGTTAATAAAAATGATTTCCAAAGTAATGCAGTCACAGTAGCAAATTAAAAAATACAGAAGCACATAGGATTAAGTAATACTAATAATATAATTTCCTGCCTGACACCTTCCTAATGCCTGAATGCCTGTCATCACCTTTTTCAAAACAATTTTTGTCTCCCCCCCCTTCCTCTTATGATTTCCCAAAGTCTAAACAATATGATTTACTGTCTATTCATAAACTTATCAACTTTATTCAATGTCTATTGATTTCCTGCTGAAAAGATGGGGATTTAGCTCAATAACAATAGCCCCCTCTATTTTTCCTCTGACAATCAATGTTTAAAAGAAACGTATTATTTTAATTATATCATTTGTTGCTTTTATCCCTGGAAATGATGTATTCTTTTTCCATAATTTTAGTGGGCATCAAAACATCTTTTATGAAAAATGAGATCATAAGTGTCACAGTTTGGGAGTTTCACTTGTGGTTTTTTTTTTTTTTTCCCATTATCAAACTGATGGCATCATATTATGAAAAGGTTGTTTCAAACCACACATTTCAGCAAGAAGTTTGTTGATTTTTTTATAAATTTTGAGAAGAAATATAAAGTATTAGATATCTGTATGATAGCTTAATTTAAATCTCTTTCTTCTATTAAAAAATCACTTTCTCTGGGGGACATGTTAATAAGCGGTGAGATTCAGAAACACTGACAGAACAGTACAGACAAAAGGGAAACACAAGGCTAACAGAACAAGGAACTGGAGAACAAGCTTAATAACAGAAAACAAAACAAAACAAAACCCAGTAGTTGACTTTTCTACATGAAAGATCAGCACAATTGTACAATCATGAGAAAGTTGACCTCCTAACTTTAAAGCTTCACTTGAGCTTTCTTGCTGTATAAAGTGAGTCAGGAGATGAGGACAATTTATTTCTTTAATGAAATAAACAGCAGTACTAATGAACGGTAACCTATATGATTAATACGTGCTTTACATATACTATGGTACTCATATAATTTCACGTTACGTACATATCTATAAATCTCAGTAATTGGTACACTATTAACTGTTGAGTATTTTTTCATTCTTGTTTCTACAAAACCTACACCACTCCTGTGTATAAGGTTAGTGACCTTAGCATCAGTACTGCTCTGTGAAGATGTGCAGACTCAGATGAAGGTGTGCACCTGAAGGGCATACGTAAGTGTCGACCTTCCATTTCTGAAAGCTTTGTCAAATTTTCAGTCTGCCCCTTCTGCTCAATTCTATTTCAGGTAAGAGTTATATTTTTCAGAAATACAAAGGCTCACAAACAGAAGCGCAGTATTAAAGCAATTTCCAGTCTTCTGTTTGCACATCGGTGTATCCTGGACCAGGCTACCAAAATCTGAAACCTCCCCGCCAAAAAAAAAGAAAACAAGCAAACAAAAACCCAAAATCTCTTCCATAGTATTTTTCTTGGTGGGTTAATAAAAAAAATTATCTTAACCTCTGAATTTTTTCTTTACTTATTTAAATAATTTTGCCCATTAGTCATTTCTGAAAGTGCACATGAAGACCTATGAGAGAATTACCTAAAATTGCTATTTAACAAGCAGCAGGTTCAATTTATCAATATGCAAATAGAAGTAGAATTCCCAACAAGCAAAGGTGCGTGTTAGATGCATTGAAAAATCACAAAAGAAGTTACAGTACCTGTTTGCAAAGAATTTACAGTTTGTTGGTCGGCAAGACACGTAGATAACTAATCTTAGTGCAGGACTCACACATACGCACCCTCAGAGAGATGTGAACAAGACAATAAGAATATCACCATACATCATTTTAGGGAACTATTTAATGCATGGAAATAGATCATGAAATATATTAGGATTAGTCCAACATTTAAAAACTATTCTGTGCAGAACATCTTAACATTATGAATTAAACCAAAACTTAATCTAATTCTCAATATATACTGAAAACTTCCTAAAGGCACATAGAGGATTTGGGAAAAAAAACAAAACAAAACTATTTTTTAAAATAGTTTTTTGTTTAAAAATCTATTTTTGTTAAAAAAACACTACTTTTTTTTAAAAACACCTCTCTGTTAAGTAACACAGTTTATGTTACGCTATTTTGCATGATATGAACTTTTTGTTTCAGTATTTTTGAAAGCTAGTAAAAATATGTCCAGTTGCTTAGGGTTCAGAATCTAGGAAATTTAATATGAACATCCCTTCACTAATGGAAGTGCTTATGCTTCTTTTCTCAAAGCTTGTTTTCCGCATGACCCCACCCGACAATGTCAGCTCTCAAACTTAACTATGTCTCCATCCTCTGATCTCTCAGCACTGAAGAGAAATCGGCGCTTTTCCTGACTTTTTGCATTTTGACTCATTAAGTGTCTATGCTTATGGTTTCCTCCAGAGAAATGATAACAGTATAATATGTGCCTGAGAAATAAGAGAAATTTAACAAATATCTGTGCTTATTGAAAACGATGAGGATGCTAAAGGGAAATCTATATACTTTCTTGCAGATTATTAGGAGGAATCAGAACAAGGATTTATCAAATATCAATCTAGCCAACCTGCCAAGGGATGCATTTGTCCCACATTTTGCTTATTTTAAAGTTAATTTTTAACTTGCAGACTTTCTGGTAGTCAGTCAACAGAGCCCCCATCTCATATAAAGAAGATTTTTATATTACAACTGGGACAACATTGGCTTTTGTATCTGTTCACCAGTTCTTAGTAGATCCTAGTATTAACCCCAGTCTCCCCTTGACCTTTGCTGCCAGGAACCATAATATCTTTGACTCAGGAGACAGAGGGCTCCTGCACATTTCACAGAAACCCATCAGAAAACTCTTATCCCTGGGTGGATGTTTGTCTAGTGCTTTGCAGATGAGCTGAAACCCCTTTTGTGATATTGATGGAGTAACTCCTGGTAGTACCATCTTAATCAGGACTAGAAACAAACAGTCCCTGGCTGTGAATTAAAAATGCATTTAGAAAGCTGTCTCTTCTCTTTCTCAGTTATCTTTAAGCCATCTTGCCAGAGTTGAGCTTTTAGGAAAGCAAAAAGTATTTTGTGTAAGATTTTAACACAAACACGTTTTCTTTTCTTTTTGAAATAATGTGTATAGAATACAGCACATCAGACTTGGAAAAAACAGCCTCGGCGAACAATAAGGAAATGTAACAGCTGTAAATCACACCATTGGATACTGACTTCCAAGTTTATTATATGATCCCAGGCCATCTCTGGATGTGAGTTTAACTTCTTCTACTTAACCATATTCTGCTCATAAATGTCTTAACAGTACACCTGCAGAATATTTTTCAGGTGCTGATTAATTCCCTATAAGAATAGAGAAATAGATATTTGCTACTCTGAGTGTCGTCTGCAGGAGAGTTGCCCTCAGCTGTAAGCCTGTTAGATATGTAGAATTTCAGGTCCCACCCAAGGCTTTGTGGTTTCGAATTTACATTTTGCACAGTATTTCCGGGTGATCCACGTGTTCATCACAGTTTGGGAATCATGGGCACGTAGGACCCCGTTCCTTAATTTTATTTCCCTCTTTTCCTACATGAATCTGCTATTACTATACACCCGCATAGCCTGGGTCAGTTATGTTGAAGAAAGTAAATGAGGAAGGTGGGCAGGGGGCAGCGATGGACCACAGACGCCGTGTGTACATGATCAGAACCAGAATTCAGTGGCTGCTGGCTCACCGCTTGCTCAAATGATGGGGCAGCACATCATTCACTTTCAGGTAGAGAAACATTTCTTAAATATATTTGTTCCTGCACTCTGATCTCTGTGCAGAAGATAACCATATTTCTCTGAAAAACTTCTGATGAGCATAAAATGGCTTTCAGAGTGGATTACATCACAAGGACAGCTCCCAAGGGATAACCAGAGGTTCTTAGCTTGGGCAAGGTGCAACTCAGTGAAACAGTAGGCTTCACGTGATTCAGTATTAAAACACAAGAGTCCTATGAACGCTTACTTAATATTTATTTAAGATGCTCTATTTCCAAAGAATAGTCTCAGGATGGACAGTTAATATCAAGCATGGAATAATTAGTTATTGCTACCAAATAGTTTCTGAAACAACCACCAAAAGGCTGTATTCAGGTCTAGGCCATGTTTGAGTTACATTTCCTCTGTGTTGGGCTTAAATATTCCTCCCACACAGTCCAGTTCACTGCAGCTACACGATAGAGAGACCTCCTGATTCTCAGGTCGCTGAGGCGATGGAAGGTGGGTTAGCCTAGGTAGGCTAGGAGATGGTGAGGAGTCACTAAGGTATCTGCTGACTCCGGATCACCACAGTCAGGTCTCACAGCTCCTGCAAACAGAACCTACCAGATGGTTCTTCCCTAAACTCCCAACTTTTCACTCCTTTAATTCCAACAGATCCTGTGATTTGTTGCTTTCTGAGGATGTAAACGTGTCCTCTGGTAGGCACAAATAGCTTCTATCTTAAATGACAATTTGAAAATAAAACATATTTCAGAAGCCAAAATGGTTATATGCCTAGTATTCTTAAAAAGGGCTTAAAGATAGCTCCAGAATTTTTGGACTTAATTTGAACAATTACAAATACAACATGCTTTTCTAATTTACTCTTACAGGGGAACATTTGAGAGGGAAATACACAGTGAGCCATCACCTCATAGAAAATTTCCGAAAGTACAAGGGAGCAACCAGTTGTTTTTTTTTTCTTACACATGCACGTTCTTATGTTGAAATTGGTTTCTAGGTAAAAATATATGATTTATGTCTCAAAATGTTCTGACTATAATGAGCCTTGAAACCACACATGTAGCTCATTCTAAAAGGAAAGTCGCACAATTATACGATAAGAAAGAGCTTTTAAATAAATTTAAAAAAAATCAGGAAATGTCTTTAGCTACATGTTAATGATTCTTTGCTACTTTCTGAACCAATAGAATTTTTTTTTTTTTTAGCAAGAGTTTGCAGAAGAAAGTTTCACCTAGCAATACTGTGTATCTTTTATTGAGAAATAAGAGTTGACGAAAGGCGTCCTTGTTTACAAAGATTTCAGTTTTGATAGAATTACAATGACTGCCATTAGGCACTTGACCCAATTTGGTAAAGCAATAGAGACATTTCCTATCATAAAATAGAATAAATTAGATATTAGGATTATGTAAGACAATGAGACATAGCTGAAAAGAATCAAGATAAATTGTTTCTTTTCCGACCAATAGTTTCTGTGTCTACTGGTGTACCGTATTTCAAATATTAGAAGTCCATTAAGTTACTAACTTGCCTTGTATACTAATGCTAAGATACACCTTGTTAAGAATTAAAGAGCAGGGCTTCCCTGGTGGCGCAGTGGTTGAGAGTCCGCCTGCCTATGCAGGGTTCGTGCCCCGGTCCGGGTAGATCCCACATGCCGCGGAGCGGCTGGGCCCGTGAGCCATGGCCGCTGAGCCTGCGCGTCCGGAGGCTGTGCTCCGCAATGGGAGAGGCCACAACAGTGAGAGGCCCGCGTACCGCAAAAACAAAAAAAAAAAAACAAAAAGAAAAATCAAGGAGCATGAAGCATTGGCGTAACAAGGAAATAGACTACTTCATATATTTTCAATAACTTTGCCTCATAAAGTCTCATAAACCTTAATATTTACCCCCAAATAGATAACTAGACTATTTTTTTTAAGTTTAAAGGGCATTCTAGAACCATAAAAAGTATCCTTTTATAATGTTATAAGTTCATTTTGTAACATTGGAAAAATAGTATCACATTGGGGCCAAATGTTGCTCTGTATTTTATCGGTTTGCTAATAAAAGTAAAATAAAAACTTATATTTTTGAAGAATCTTTATTGAATGTTGAAATGAATGTCAGAAAAAATAGCGGGTATATGGTCTTTAACAGTTCAGTATGCTCTTTGAATGGCAGAGGTAATTTGTTTAGTGTAATATGACCACATAATGCAAACAGTTTTAACTGACTTGAATTCAGCTAACCTGGGATTTCTGTCAACAAATTTTTAGCTAAGTTGACCAGATTATTATGATTTTTAGTAATTTCAGTCAAAAATTACAAACCAGGTGCTTATATAGACTAACTTTTCTTGGTCTTCCTGTTGAACTGAATTAGAGCTGGCTTCAAGTTTTAAAGACTTTCACTTATTTTGGTAATTCATCAGATTGAAGTGTCCACATAACACTGAGCATTTACACTTTAGCGCGTATAACTTAAGGAGTGTGTAATATTTAGAATTATTTTCCACATCTTAATAATGTTCTCGAATAGCATTATGCCACACTGGAAATATATTTACTAATAATTTTAGAAAATTATATTTTTACTAAAGTAAGTAAAAATAGAACTACCATGTGATCCAGCAATCCCACTCCTGGGTATATGTCCAAATAAAATGAAATCAGTATCTCGAAGAGATACCTGCACCCCCATGTTCATGCAGCATTACTCACAATTGCCAAAATATGGAAACAACGTAAGTGTCCTTCAACAGATGAATGGATAAAGAAAATGTGGTATTTATACACAAGGGAATATTATTCAGCCATAAAAAGAAAGAAATACTACCATTTGTGACAAAATGGATGAATCTGGAGGATCTTATGCTAAGTGAAATAAACCAGACAAAGTCAAAACTATATATGTGGAATCTTAAAAACAAAACGAAACAAAAACAAAGCTGATTTCATAGAAACAGAAAATAGAATGGTAGTTAACATGGGCTGGGAGGGGATGGGGTGATGTACGTCAAAGGGTACACATTTTCAGTATAAAATGAACAAGTTCTGAGGATCTAATTTACAGCATGGTGACTATAGCTAATAATACAGTATTGTATACTTAAAGGTGCGGAAAGTAGATATTAAGCGTTCTCATCACGTAAATAAGAAAGAGGAAACTGTGTTAACTACGTGAGGTGATGGCTGTATTAAGTATCTTGATATTGGTCATCATTCCACCATGGATATGTGTACCCAATCATCACACTGTACACTTTAAATACATACAATTATATTTGTCAATTATTCCCTAATAAAGATAAATTTAAAAAATACTTTTTGTTTATTAATGCTTATATATTTATGTTTTAAAGTATGTATATAGCTTTCACATCCAATATTATGAAATATATAGCATATCATATTTATCACATATTTATCTAGGATAAAATCATAAATATTATGCCTTAGTTTAAATAAGCAAGAAAAGACTACATTGCATGCTAAAGATGTTTTTCAGTGATGGGTTCTATCCAAAGAAACAAATTTAAGCTCTATTAGAAATAAATACTTAGGATAAATGAAAGGAAGGGATCTTGAATTACCATAGCCTCCCCCTCTCAATTTTTTTTTTTTTTAAACAATAGAATACCTTCCTCTTAGGCTCTAGGTGACCATGTGTCTACTACAGGGTGATCGTGGGTGTTAAACTGTATGTTATATTCTAGATAAAGAAAATAGTGCGCTAACACATAACAGATGCTCAATCAATGGTTGATATTTTTATTGTCGATGGGGATGTCCCTACACTTAAGAGCATAGAGTCTACTGTTACAGTGCTAATGACAACAGTTTCTAGTAACAAGGAAATAAAATAGAAAAGGTAATCCCTGTGATAACTAGAAAACGTTTTCACTTTTAAATTTTAGTTATATTCTGAAAGTCTTTCTAAGCAATAATGGACTAAAATTCCATCACAAAGAGAAAAGCTAAATGTCTCCTTATAGACAGAACAATCGTTCGATCAGTGTATAAATAATGTTCCATTTCTATATCAATCTGCTACTTTCACAATTATTAACTTCCTTCCAAAAATAATTTCAAGCCTAAATTTAAACCTAACCTGTTTTCCCCATCATATAAGAATACTTATTGCTTTAATTCCATAATTAAGTCCCCTATATAAAGTTTTACTTTTTATACAAGTTAGACATTTTTGTTGCCTCATAGAAAAGAGGTTTGGTTTTATTCCCTCCAAAGGTGATGATCATGTGTGTTTGCATTTGCATTAGTCAAATGAAATGCTTATAGCATAACATTTAAGAACTGCTTAATAGAGATGCTATTTAAAGAGGTATAGATATGTGAGAGGTATTGTTACTTAATTAGCATCCCCAAATTGGTCTAATTTTCAGTCCAAGCTCACATTTCTTTCATAAATCTGGAGTCCCTTGCGATTCACGTTTGCACGCAAATCCGTGTTCTCTGTGATGGAAGGACAGAGTTGTGCTTATTTTGACAATAAGAGATCGTGAAATTGATGCAACGTTGGAATAAAAATAGGAGAGTAAGAATCAACAATTTCCACTGTGTTAAACTCATACAAATGGAACAAAATATGGTGGCTTCGAAAACGTTTCCTGACAAAGTCCAATACATCTGACCAGCATGTTATAAAAATGTTGAAGCAAAGTACTTCGTTTTCAGCGAATATCCTTTGGGGGAGAATAGATTGGCGGGGGCTATTTTGTCCTATTTTGCATGTTAAGTAGAAAACATTTGGCTCAGAAGTTCTTTTAATCACATTTTTACTACCATACTAAATACCTTGTCTCAGGTAATAATATGCAGTTCCGTTTTCACTTTGCCCCTGTCTTCCTACGCATCTATTTCGGCGGAACTGATGTGAAGTCAATTTCATCTCGCGCTCTTAGAGATGAGGCCTTGGCAGTTCTAACGAGGGAGAGGAGCCATGCCCCAGCCTATGGGAACAAAGGCCTTGAAAACCCCCTACCTGCAAAGCCCCACGTTATGGGCTGGGACCACAGCCCTGGCTGAAATCTTCAAACGAAAGAGGGTTAGGTGTGAAGTCTGTTGGAATAAGCTATACGTTCATTCTATTCTTCTGAACAGCACTGGCCCACTTACAGTTTATTTCTGAATAGCCTATCAGCAAAGGCATACTAAGCAAGTCAAAGGACTAAGTTTTTTTTTTTTAACGACGTCTTTAGAGGTCGGGTTACAAAGAGAGTGTCCATTTAAATATTGTCTTTGTTTAAGGGCTGCATGGACTGTACAGCCCAGTGGTCCTTGCAAAGGTTTTGAAGACAATGATACGCAACGATAACCTGACTGCGGCATAAATCATCCTGGCAGAGTGGTTAGAACAGTGAAGATCTGCAAAAGCAAGGGTGCGGCTTCATTCTCTCAGGGGCAGGGCACTGAAGGAGACCGGAAAGATCGTTTCCTGTTGCTACATTTTTGCAGAGGCCCGGACTGCTTTGGGGGGGTCCAAGAGGACCATCAGCGAGCCTTACCCGTGTCCGCGGGACTCCCCGGCTCTCCCCGAGCCCGCTGGCCCGCAGCCCGCGGCAGGGAGGCTCCAGCGCCCGTAGGTGGCGCCCCACGCCCGTGCTTGCGCTTCTCGTCCGCGCTGGGGGCGCAGCTCGGAAACCCGGCGCGCGTCCCCGGGGGGTTAGAGCTTAGAGCAGGCATTTTAATAACTAAGCGCTCGAGTGTCAGCGCGCCCCACCAGCCCCCCAGGTTCAGAGGAGCAGAAGCAGAAACCCAGGCGGAGGCGCCCCTCTAATCCCTGCCCAAACCTGGCATTTCCCAAACTGGAGGTCCCGGAACCCCAGCTTTCACATCACTAAGATCCCAAGATTTTTCTCTTCATCCCAGTCCTCGTTTTTTTTTTTTTTTTTTTTTTTTTAAGAAAACTGCTTTCCCCACTAATTATGAAAGTGATCACGCTATTCAGGAGTAAGACTTGGAGGGAATTTGGAAAAGAAAAGAAAGAATCGAGAAGAGGCGCGACCAGCGCTCTTGAGGTCGCCTAATTTCTGTAAGAGAGGCGTCTGGGAGGATTTCGCGCCGGGTGTTCGGGTGAGAGCGGGACCGGGGCGGTCCTCAGGGCGTCCGCGGCGCTCGGCGGTGCGGTCCGGAGGCCGGGACCGAGGCGGGGGCGGCGGAGAGACGCAGCAGCAGGCGCGAGGGCGCCTCCGAGGCTGCGGGCCCGGGTGCGGTGCAGACGCGGGGCGGGACGCGCGGGGCGGAGCGGGGCGCGAAACGCGCCGGTGCGGTGCGCGGGCCGGCGCGGGAAAGCGGCAGGGCGGGGCGGCGCGGTTATTGGCCAAACGCCGGGAGAAGGGGTCGCGCTCGGTGTCTCCTCCCGCCAGCTCCCGCTCATCTTCTCCGAGCAGAACAAGTTCACGGACCGCGGTGCTCGCCCATCATGGATGTTCCAGGTAACCCAACCCGGCCCTGCCCTCCGCGATCGGCGCGTTAACTGCATTCGTGCGTCTGTCTCAATGAGGACCATCGCGGGTCTGCGTCTGGGCGGAGAGAGAGCGGGAGAGAACACCGAGATCATTTTGTTCAGGGGCTGAGGAGGGAGGCTTCCCGTCGGGAAACAACTTGTCTCTTCTTATAAGGACTATTTAGGCAGTTGGCTGAGTTGTTCGGAGGCTGCGGGCGGTGAGGGGAGAGGTTTGTTTGCTTTTTGTTTCTCGCCTGGGTATGGGAGATACATGTCTAGTTTAGAGGGGGAAGAAGGGGCCCGGTTACAAGTGCAGACAGGCGCGTAAGTTGGCAGAAAGCTGCAGAGGCTGCCTCCTGGCCGGGAGGAGAAGAGCCCGGAGTCCGGAAACAAAAGCTGCACGATAAGCCAAGCTCGGGGTTCCCACCGCTGGAATCCTCTGGTCCTGCGCCAGAGAAAGGGATCCGAGGGGCTTCTCCAAAGGGGCTCGCTGCTGGCAGGGGGGGCGCTGGAAGTGGATGTTCGGTTTTAGGATTTTTCTCTCTCTTCTTTTCTGGTTTTTGTTTTTCCTCTTACTCTTATTCGCCCGAAGGAGCTTACTGGGGATTTGTTCTTGGGGTGGAAAACGGATAAGATCCTCACTAAATGGATCGCTTTAAGAAAAAAAAAAAAAGTCTCTAGGTCGGAGAAATAGAGGATGAATGAAAGTGAAAGCAGAGAAGGGAAAAAGGTTTCTTGGTGTGGCTTTAGAGAAAATGCCTCTGAAATTAAAGCCATTAAGGCTTAGTGGATCTTTTTCTTTGCCTGTGGCTTAAGCCCTCCTTTGCCTTGGGCTGAATGGGCCGGGGTGGCGTTGACCGCGTCTCCGCGGGTGACCGGCCATGTCCTTATGGCCGAGGCCCTGCGGAATTACGGGTCCCTTACCTGACCGCGCCCCCGGCGCGCGCCGCCCGAGAGCCTTCGGGGATGCCCTGGCCAGTGAGCCCCGGCGTTTCTCGGGACCTGTGTGCCAGTCGGGCTCTCCGGGGAGCAGTGCGAGGCACCGAGGGGGTGGTCTCCAGGGAGGGGGCCCGAACGCCGCAGGGACCTGCTCGCCGCGCCTCCTCCGCACGCAGCTTCACCTCCCTGTCTCAGGGTTTGGGTTCTTTGCCCTGACAGGTCCGCTGGCGCCTTTCTTCTGAGGACGACCCCGGCCTTGACCATCGGCGCAGGGGACCGAGGCCAGAGGAGGCTACTCACGGCCCCGCGCGTTCCCGCGCGCCCTCCCGCCCTCGCCGCGCCCCCGCGCGCCGCCCCCCGCAGCCCGGATGCCGGCGCCCGGCCGGGGCCCCCGCGGGCCGCCGCTGACCATGCCTGGGCGCCGGGGGGCGCTGCGCGAGCCGGCCGCCTGCGGCTCCAGCCTGGGGGCGGCGCTGGCCCTGCTGCTGCTGCTGCTGCCCGCCGGCTGCCCCGTGCGGGCTCAGAATGACACGGAGCCCATCGTGCTGGAGGGCAAGTGCCTGGTGGTGTGCGACTCCAGCCCGTCGGCGGACGGCGCCGTCACCTCCTCCCTGGGCATCTCCGTGCGCTCCGGCAGCGCCAAGGTGGCCTTCTCCGCCACGCGGAGCACCAACCACGAGCCGTCCGAGATGAGCAACCGCACCATGACCATCTACTTCGACCAGGTCAGCCGGCCGGCCTGCCCCTCGCCTCCCGCCCGGGGTGGGGAGGGCGGGGGGCCTGGGGGGTCGCCGGCTTCCGGGACGTGGAGTTCCAGGCTCCCCCCTCCTCTCTGCCCTTTCTCCCTTCTCCAGCAAGCTCTCCTTTTCACACTGTAGCTTTTTTAGAACTAATCAGCTCAGTTGGCACTGGGGTGACTGAGAGTCCTGTAAAAGCTAGGCGTCCCGGAGAGCCAAGAGAGCTGAAATAGATTTCCCGAAAGGACAGTGAACGTTTTGCTTTTCGCTGGGATGGGGGCCGTCCTTTGTGGTGGATGGCCTTCTGTCACCCCACTGGCCACTTAGGGACCGAGCGCATTTAAACTCTCCCCGCTCAGCCCGCGGGTTCTCCGAGGGTCTCAGCCGAGGCTCCGAAAATGTGTACCTACTGCTTATTTTGGAAAGGACTGGGGAGAGGATGCCTGTCTTCAGAAAAATAAGGGGGGGAGAGTGGGGGGAGGAAATAGCAGGTATAGTTATAGATAAACAAAACCAAACCGAGTGTGGTTATATGAATGCCATGTACGGTAAATACAATATATACAACGTATCATAAAACGCAGATCGATGTATATGAAGAAAACACAAAATGAAGAGCCATGACTTAAGTTGCTCCAGCCACTCAACTTCTCCCACTGGCTTCAAAGCAGAAGGGCCTGCATATGATCAGGCTTTGGCAACGCCTTCTCTGGGTTACTGCTGCCCAGGATTAGAGGTCTCTACCTTCCTCTGGTGTCCTCCCTCCCCACCTGGGTTTCTGTTGCTTTTTGGAAGCAAACAGGAAACATTAGAGTGGTTTCCAAACTTTACCTCACCATTCCATTCCTTGTGCCAAAGTGCTTCCCACACAGGGAGCTCGGGCTTACTGAGCACACTTGATTGGGTTCCTTTCTCTCTGTTAACCAACTCGCATGCCTGAGTGGTGACACATCTGCACACACCAAAGCCTCTTCTTAGGCCAGTGTCTTTATTTGCTTTAATCCTTGTTAAGGATTATGTACTTGAAATTTGGGGAGGGGTGTGTACGGGGCGTGTCTCTCTTTAATCTGTTTTTTTCTTCCGAGACATACATGTCTTTAATTTAATTATGTCCAACTAAAGCAGGCAGTGAATTCGTTTTCACAGCATTTTTACATCTGCCCTTTCATTAGGGTGTCAAAAAAAACCCTCTGTGACGTAGGCAGGCTAAGTAGTAGTAGGATTCTAATTTTATAGATGAGCAAACTATGACAGGGCAGATTAAGTGATGCTTCTCTGGTTCCCCAGTTAGGGAGTAAGTGAAACTTGCTTTTCTGGGGCTGGTGGGTGTTCTTCCGTCTACAGCAAGGCCCTGAATTTACCAGTTTCCTGAATTAGAAATGGAGGTGCGAGAGTTGAGGCCGTTGAGTTGGGAGAAGCAGCGCTGAGGGCTTGGAGAGGGGAGGCTTTGTTCTCTTCTCAAGCCTTGTCAGGCAGACAGGAACACAGCCTCGGAGGCACCTCCTGAAGCACATCGCCTTTAACGATAGAGCCCGAGTGTCTCTGAGCCCTGCAGTCGAGGGGCTGAAGTACTGCTTGGAGCTCCTTGAAGAAGCTGGTGTGGCGCAGTCCCCAGCCATCCCAGCAGTCATCAGTGGCACCCTGCCCGTTGCTCTGGGAGCCGTGTGTGATCCATCTGTAATGAGTGTGTACAAAATAACAGCAAAGGGTGTGAGGTTGAAATTTATTTTCTGAACAGATGACAGGGTCTCTAATCTAGGATTCTGTTGTTGCTGGCTGTTCATTTTAAAAGCTGAGAACACCAGGCGGGCCATTTTATTATTTTAATTGAGTTGTGCATGTGTGTGTGAGGAGGAATGGGGACAGGTCCAGACAGAGGGGCCATATTCCGCCTTGAATATCTGAAAGGGAATCTGTTCATAATGGGGGGACCCTCCACTCTCCAAGTTCTGCTTATGACATCCTGACAGTCTCATCCGTCTTTTACTTGAGAAATAGCACCTGGAGGGTCATGTGACTTTGTATCTCGTGGCTCATCTTGTCGTTATTCTTGCACCTTGCGGAGTTCCCACCGTTTGAGCTAAGGGTGTCCGAGCTGCCTTTCCACTCTCCCTTTAGTTGTCCAAGCTTATTTGCATGACATCATAGCTCAGCTTAGAGAGCAGACACCTCATGTGGAGTAAAGTGAGGGGAAATGGGCGCAGCCAGTGTTTATGGAGTGTGGTCTTTCACCCAGCAGCCTTTATTGAGCACCTACTGTGTGCTGCCGGCGGGGCGGGGCATGCCTGGGGCTGGGAAACAGAGAGGAAACCTCACACGGTCGGTCTGTTCTCTCCTAAAGCACACAAAGCTCGTCCCAAGCTTTATCTGACAGAAGTTATCTCACTGAGTTGGCCTCTTACGCCACAGCCCTTTCCCTGCCCATTCAGGACGGAGCTCTGTTTTGGTCCACGCCTCACGTTCAAGTCCCCAGAATCCCACGGACCTCTGAACAGACTCAGTGTGTCTACCGAGCTGATCGTCTTCCCCTGCTTTCTCTCAGCCCTGCCCACAGCAGCCACAATTTGCATCCACGTTTCCAACGCATAAATAAAATATACTCGAAAGCCATCCTTTTGAATTACGATCCATTAGCATCCTTCGGAAATCAATTCCTCGGCAGGACGTTGCGCTCCGGGGCTGCTTCCTTCCTGGGGCGGCCTGGGCGCCCTGAGCAGGTGCTGCGGTGGTGCTTCAGCTCCTAAAGGGGCGGGTGGGGGTGATTTTGTGAGTCTGACTGAAACACACGCTGAGGAGGGGCTTGCTCTGTGTGTGCTGTATGCCCTCTTCTTTTCCAGGTCTTAGTAAATATTGGCAACCATTTCGATCTCGCCTCCAGTATATTTGTAGCCCCGAGAAAAGGGATTTATAGCTTCAGCTTCCACGTGGTCAAAGTGTACAACAGACAAACCATCCAGGTGGGTCGCTCTGACAGCTGGACACTTTCGGCTGTGGATGAATAGTCACACCGTCTGCGAGGCAGGGAGGACCAGGGACGGGGGTCACGGGGGCCTGGACACCAGCTGAGTCCTCTGGGTCAGGACCCCGCACGGGTCCAGGTCCATGGCCAGGGTGGGGAGAGGAGGGGGGGGAGATGAGAACCAGTGGGTGGGATGGGGTCCATCGTGGTCAGCTGAGCTTTATATCCTCTGCCTCGCAGGTCAGCTTAATGCAGAACGGCTACCCGGTGATCTCCGCCTTCGCAGGGGACCAGGACGTCACCAGAGAAGCTGCCAGCAACGGTGTCCTGCTGCTGATGGAAAGGGAGGACAAAGTTCACCTCAAACTGGAGAGGGGCAACCTCATGGGAGGCTGGAAGTACTCCACATTCTCGGGCTTCTTGGTTTTCCCTCTATGAACGCAGAATCCCCGCCCCGCCCTGCCCCGCCGAGGACGGGGAAGTTGCCACCTGGACGCAGGAGTTCACCCTTCCTAACACCCCGAACTTGCCAGAACAGGACAGCTTGTTTCTAGCCTCCTTCGTCGGACTGTTGTGGTCGAAGCGTGATCGCCTTCGGAACCTCCAGTGTTTTCTTTGAATGTTGACCATGCCTCTCTGCAACCTGACCTCTAATTAGTTTTAGATGACAGCGTCTGAAGGAGAAATGAAATGACAGATCTGAGCAATCTGTACCTGCGATTGGAAAGTCGATACGGGATGTTATCACTGGGACCACTGACTTCTCTTCTTTGTTTGTACCTGGTACCGCTGCCCCCGGAATGGCCCGCAGGCTGCAGGCTGGGCTCACAGCGAGAGCCCTGCCAGTCACCACCGCCCGACAGTCCTTGAAACGTGTTCTCTGTGTGTCTGTTCAGCCTTAAGAAAAAGAATGGCTTCGCTTTCATGCCGTTTTCCTCCCCACTCCGGGTGGATGGGAGGACGCGGGAGGGGGAAGGGAACATTGTGTTAAGAAGTGCTTTATCCGGAGAAGCAAATTTTGCGCCATTGGACTGCCAGTTTTGTTTTGTATTGTGTGTGTGTGTGTGTGTGTGTGTGTGTGTGTGTGTGTGTGTTCTCCCCAAGAAACTACTTTCCTTCCCACACACAGCTCTCCATCCACACCCCTGCTCTGATCTTTTGTGCTGGGGTGAGGAGAGAAAAATGTGTGTTGAATTCCTGGATGAGACCAAACAAGACAAAACAAAAAATAACTGTGTATTTTGTTTTGGAGGAGACCAAACCAAACAAAAGGTACCTGTAGAGCAAAGTGAAAATGACAAACGGACATTTCTGCTTATTCTTTTGAAGAGATTCTCTCAGAGGCACTTTTGGAACTAACAACCTGGATTTTTTTTTTTTTTTTAATTCACATTCTGGAATACTTTAAGAGACTGATGTTCCTGGGTGGCCTGAATCATGTCAGATTGGCATGGAAGCTGTGATGACCAAGTCCCCGATCACATGGTTTCTTTGCTGAGCACACCTGGGTCTTCCAGGCAGCATGTTTTTGTTCAGCTGGATCCACTTCTGGGTGAGCGCACCGCGATCAGGCACCTCAGAGTCGACGGGACCAACCGGTTCTTCCCCATCAGGATCCTCTTCTGACCCACCAAGGCCAGAGGGTGTTGACACTCCCCTGGGAGCGCCTGGCGGGAGGCCACCTGGAAATCGCAGTGGTTGAAGGTGTCGGCAGAGGTGCCCTAGAAGCAGTTTCCCAAATCCTTGTTGTTTGGCGCCTTGTACAACAATATTATTAAAACACAGCTGAGAGTTGATGGGTGCAGGATTTGTACGCCAAGGAAACGGCACTGATCCCAAAGCAATCAAAGAAGAAACCTCAAACCGGATGTTAATTTGTCCTTTGTGTAACAATGTAACCAAAATATTGATGATAAAACGTCATAATTTAAGATGCAGAATAAATGGGTTTGATGTCTGACTTGGTTTCTCCCTCCACCTCGCCTCCCAACTCTCAAAATGTGTGTAAGGAAAGGCCAAGGATCAAGGGCGTGGGGAAATTAAACCCAAACTGTTTACTCTTTAGAAAATACACAGAAAAACACACAGCGACAGAGGCAGATCTAGCTTTGGGTCCAGATGTATATTGCACCCTTAAAAATCTATTTTTCACACAGAAAGATTTGGGGGGAGGTATTAGGTGAAAAAGAGCATTAAAAAGGTTTGGTGGAGAGGCAAGCTGCTTTTATCACATTTAATCTTTGATGTAGTACAAGATCCAATCCAATATTTCAATCAGAGAACACAGATATACAAGAAACTGACCTTTGATGATCGCATCAGGTGTTTCTAAGATGTGTGTGAGGATGGGTTTCATTTTCAAATAAGAAATGCAGTGGGGATTCTACACATGAAAACGTAAAGTTGGGCCAAGGGTGTAAGTTTTACTGGCCTTAGGTGCACAACAGGATGCAGAATTTAATTGAATCAAAATGCTGTTACATTTTGTAAGGGAAAAAAAGGATCAAAAATCATCAACCGGAAAGCATTTGGGATATTTTGGCTCTGTGAGTAGAAGACATACTCCTGACAAGAGCATTATTTATTAATGCTGGTAACATACACAGCAGGATCATAGCTAAGATTTTTCTCTATTTTATTGCCCTTAGCTATTTAGTCCTCTTTCCCTCATTTCCTCAACCTTATGTTCAATTTAAAACAAAGAGCAAACAGTCCTCAGTGAGAGACAGTATAGCACGTCTGAGACTGAAAGACGTATGAGAAGTTGTTATTTTTTATTGCTTACTAATTTGTAATAGACATTTCTTCGTAGTTCTAAATGTATTACATATAGGTTGTCATTTGGGTATGCTGTCTAATAATAAGTTACTAAATTGAGCTATCTAAAAATAAGTATGTTTCAGGAGTTGATTTTATATTAGGAAGGAAAACTTTATCACTTTTTTTTTTTTTTTTAAACGGATGCCAGAAACTACATTAGGAAGAAGCCAGGACATTAGTGCTTCTAAAGTTGTTGATCATCTTCTGTTGCTCCTGCCAAGGTTCTGTTTGGCTAAGGAACTTTGAGGGAGATGAAGCTCTTGTGTAAGGTCTATAAAAATATATAGGTCAGATCAAAATTTGAAATATATCTTTAATTGGGAAAAAAGGGACGTCTATATTTGAAGCCCAATTTGAGCAGCCCCATCTCTGAGCCGCAGTTCCCCCATCTGTAGAGTGAGGAAAACAGCCCTGCAGCTTCTGCCCATCCCCCCAAGGCTAATATGAGAATCACACAGAAATGTCAGGACTACAGGGAACCATGGTGGAAAAAGGTAGGGAGAGTGTTTCTTGTAAATCAGATTTTTTCAACAGGCAATTTATAAAAGAATATTTAAAATGAACACCCAACAGGACATTTTAATGTGAAAAGTAAATGTCCATATTCTCAAATAGCCTTTCAAAATTACAGCACTGTATTGAAGTCTCATTTGATTTTTAGAAACATATCAAAATGTACACATTTTCATATTAATTTAATTCTCAGTTATGTGATTTGACTATCGTTTGTGGCTCAAGCCAACCTTTCTGTTCAAATATGTAACCGACATTTTATAAAAATGTATAATTAACATTTGAACACAAGTAAAAGATGAGGTTCCAATATTACGACATTATAACAGTGAGTTGCTCTAGTTGATAAATGTTAAATGCTACTAAACTGTAAATGCTTTGAAAACAATACTAGTTTTTAACTTAAAATATATTCTAATGTGAAACACAATCCTGATGATTCAACTCTAGGTCCTGAGAAACTGTTTAGCACCTGTAATTCCTGAGCCTTTATTTGCATCCTTATGTTTCTGATTTATGGATTCATGTATAATGAAATTCTTTACATTTTCAAAGGTTATGCTTTACTGTGGCTGCCCAGAGCAAAGCTGATAAAAACCTGTTGAATATTAGAACGAAAACTCATGGAATCCTATAGAGATTACATAGATTTACTTATTTGGAAAAAATATTTCAAGCTAAATCTAGTTATTTCATGCATCAGAAGAGTTAGAAAAGTTACACAAAGCAAACCAAAACTTTTACTGAATACTTAATTTTGTTTGTACTATCTCCTTGACATCTGATAAAGGAAATTGTTATCAATTCACATTCATACTAACTATTACATATATACGGTTTGCCTGTAAATACATGCACATATGCACCGGATTTTTAGCATAATGATAAAAATAAAATACATACACTGGCTACATTCTCCTGGAATCTAGAAATATGTGAGAGGAAAAATTGATGAATCACTTTATACGAGCAAAACAAAAGCATGGGTTGCTTCAGCATGCCTCATACATGGCACAGGAACAAAGAATCGTCTAGCAATTTGTGACCCTATAATTTTGCAGTCTTTTATAAGGAAACTAATATTGCAGTAAGAATGTTGCTGTAAATAAGTAGTTAATGTTTATATTTCTACAGAATAGAAAGCATATAACAATCTACCGTATAGATACACTTGAATGAAAGGCTCTGTTACATTATATTTAAGATGGTGTAAATAAATGATGGAACTCATAGAAGCAGGTTACATTGAATCACTCTAAACGGTTTACTGTGTACTCTGTAAAAACACTTATAAGAAATGTAAAACTAGATGAACCATACAACTACAGTGAGTTTTTACCCTTTTGCCTTGCTTGTGTAGTTCACTTGTCATTGGGACTCTATTTCTAAAGCTGGCGCTTGGCTACTACAGTGGGATATTACAAACATTTTTTTTTTTTTTTTTTTTTTGCGGTACGCGGGCCTCTCACCGTTGTGGCCTCTCCCGTTGCGGAGCACAGGCTCCGGACGCGCAGGCTCAGCGGCCATGGCTCACGGGCCCAGCCGCTCCGCGGCACGTGGGATCTTCCTAGACCGGGGCACGAACCGGTGTCCCCTGCATCGGCAGGCGGACTCTCAACCACTGCGCCACCAGGGAAGCCCCTACAAACATTTTTAAAATTTAAGATCAGAGGCTATAAATTCTTGTGAGGTTCTTAAAGTTAATTTTCTTGATATTTAAGGAGCAAGCACACCAAATATACTGAAGTGAGTTAAACAACAATTTCCATTTTGGTTTTATGGTTTTAGATATTTTGTGCTCTGATTTTTTTTTTTTTTTGAACGATACACTGTGAAGACGTTAACTGATGATGGCCATGTTCCTCTGTCAAATCTGTTTATGTATTTGCCTAGATTTTTAAAACATAATTTTTGCAGATCGATTCACCAAAAAGTATGTTTATTGCTCTTGTGGATGGAGGTCTACGATTAATTCACGTTTAGATATTTTAAAAGTGTGTATGTTACACAGCTGTCCATGGTGTGACTGGGCAGATTCGGCCTTCACTCACCCCCTGAAAGAAGAAAAAAAAAAGTCTTCTCAAAGTTCCTTTAAAGTAGACCCAATGAATATGAACTTAAAAAAAAAAATGGCATGCGTGTGTCTGTATAATAACATTATACCAGAACGTGAATTCTAAGTAAATGAGCTTTCCTTCCATTCCCAAACCCAGTAGGGTAACTTGAAATGTGTAAGGGCAAAAGCCATGAGGTTTTAATAGGAGCTCTGTTTTATCTTCCTAAGCGGATTTTGCTGTGGATTTCCATCACCAGAATCACTTCAGTGTCTATAGCGTCATAAATCATCATCTTCATCAGCTCACCCACATACACTCTTTGTGTAGTGTAAATGAGCTCCTTGACAACTTAATTTGGAAAAGAAATCTTCATTCCCTCTTCTGAACGCCTACGGCAAGACTCCCCAGGGTCAGAATGCCGCTTCGCCCTGGAGCTGTCCTAACAGGATGGAAGCTACTTATTAATGAGCCATTCCAGTCTTGAGACCTGACTAGCACTGCCTTTAACTTGGATTAGTGTTTCTTCACATTCCAGGAATGCTGATTTCTTTTTAAAAATTCATTTTAAGTGGCAAAAAAAAATTCTTTGTGTTGAATGTTGGCATACATTGGAATGTGGAACTCGGGTGTTTTGCCTAAGTATCACTTTATTCGTTTGAAAATACTTTTATCAATCTCTTATGCTTTCAAAGTCCTGTGGGATATATAGCACCCTAATGTTTCCTTGGCTTTGTATTATAAAAGAGCATTTATTGTGATTCTCGTTCATTGTTATTATAGAACTGACTCAAGAATAATGTCTAAAGTGTAACTAAATTAACCGAAAAAGATTGGCAAATTCTCCTTATTACTAAAATTCCTCATTTGCCTTATTTTTACATGGATCTTAAAGATTCCTCCCAGCTTAAAAATAACATTTATCTTTGAATTTCTAATTCCTTTTTTCCCCCACAACCATGTAACTATCAGATCATAAATAGTATAGCTCCAGAGAGAAGTTTATCACTGAACAACAAATTTAGGACATGACCATGGGATACTGTCTTTTTTCACATTGCTGAGCATCACGTCGAGATGTCATATAGTTTTATTCTGGAATTGTCAACGGTTAGTGGAAAGAGCAATTATATTACTTATTTACTTATTACTTATTACTTATTTACTTATTACTTATTATTATATTACTTATAAAAAATGATCTGTTCTTTTGAGAACAGGGTGTAGATATTTCCTTTTCATTCCAAAACATTTGCAGATTGCTGCCTAGGGGCCAGTGCGTTTAGGGATAATGAGAGAAAAATAAAGACATAGTCGGTGCATGCCGAGAGCTTATAGTCCTTGTTGGAAATGGTGTTCAAAGGTAGCCTGGAGGAGAGCCAGTTAAACCGCTGGTGACGGCGCGTCTGAGGTGGGTGTGGGAGGAAACTTAGAGATGTGAATGCATATTTACTAAAGTTAATAATGTAATTTACATTTTTCACATAGGAAGCAGAGGGTGTGAGCTTGGCATTGGCACTGAATACTGAGCATCAGTTGATCTCCCAATTAAAAGGTCCCCCCATCACCTCTCCTCCCTTGGTGAACATGGTTGGATATTTGACGGACCAATGGCAGTCTAGTACTCATGAACTAATCGTGGAGGTATGAAAGTGACACAGGGCCAGATGCAGGGAATTTCCATTGTTCTAACACATTCAGTGAAGATTAAATTATCACAGCCCTTTTTACAGTTGCATTTCTGCTTTCCTCATGTGGTGCATTTCTTGGGAGAGCAGAAGTCACGCTAAGATTACTCAAATCCTCGGAAGACAGGGATTAAGCAGGATACAAGCAAGGCATGATGTTAAGTCTCTCTTAAACAGACTAGATGGGCCACCTCGCCCTTCAGCATGTTTTATAAGATATTAACTTAAGGAATAAAGGTCTAGCTTAATAAGAAACAAAAGATAAACACAAGACCAAATGGCTCTGGTAGCAAACATGAATTCTCTATGTTTTACTTCTACAAACACACACATACGTATGTTCCTGTGCGTGTGAACTTTGAAATAAATAAATATTTATAGTCCAAGCTTACCCACTGTCAAAATGCCTTCCGGGTGTCTCTAGTTATGTCATCAGTGAAAACTCACTTTCATATAAGAGGAAGGTGATGGACCAAGGTACCTTTGTCTGGGTACATAGAGTCACTTCTACTAACTTCTTACTTCAGTAGTTTGGTCTATCTATCATATTTCATTTCTTGTATTCAATTACCAGAATATATTTCACCAGAAGGTAGACATTACATCTGGTCTCCCTGACAGACAGAGATTGAGAACTGTTGAGAATAATTAAGCCATCTGGTGCTATAAATCCAACAGAAAGTTATGATCAATGGATCATGGCCTAATCTGCTTTGCATCCATTGCATCTAAATTACCTTGGCACAAAAGGATGAGGGAGCTGGATTTTTAAAGAAAATGGCCACATCTCCCCAGTCATTAGCTGGCAAAAGCGCGCATGCAGCAGACTGCGATAATTAGAGAAGGCTATTCTCCCCTAAGGCCTATTGCTTTCGATGTTTCATTTTTCCTTTTTTAAAAACGTCTCAGAATGTACTGCACCAAACAGCGAATGGCATGCAACTTTTGCTTAAGATTCTTACCTATTCCTGAGTATGTTCATGAGAAGAAATTATTACGAACATAAACTTTTTATCTTAATGGAGAACTGAAATGAACCTAAATTAATTTTGCTATATCTTCTTGCAGAATTGCAGAAACATTTGTTTCAGGAAAAACTCCCCAATAGATGGTGCTGCTGTGATTTAAACCATTGCATAATTAGTATGCAAAAAAGCTCCAGAGAGAGGCCTCTGGGAATTCCCTTACATCAAGTTATAGAAAGACAAACATGTGGCTTTATTTTTGCTAAATGCACATTGACTTAATGGTATAATTTGAAAACTTCGGAAAGATGTCTCGGTGTTTTGAGGTCAAGAAATTACTTCTTGGGTCCAATATTCCTATCTCAAATATTTTTTGAAACATACCACAACAAAACTGAGTGATGCAAGAGGATGAGCTGAATGGCCTTCCAAATTTCTTTCCCCATCATGCTTCAAGGGTCTGTTAGTTAAATAAATAATATGAGGATTATAATACAAATGAAAAAAATGGAGTCCTTTCATATTTAAGGGAAAAAAATTGCAGATGCAGGAATTGTATCGGCAGAATGATGCTGCCACTGTTGTTAATGGTCATGCTTAATACGCTAACCCTTGTCACAGAAACAGAAATATAGATCAATGGAACAGGATAGAAAGCCCAGAGATAAGCCCGTGCACATATGGTCACCTTATCTTTGATAAAGGAGGCAAGGATATACAATGGAGAAAAGACAGCCTCTTCAATAGTGGCACTGGGAAAACTGGACAGCTACATGTTAAAGAATGAAATTAGAACAGTCCCTAACACCATGCACAGAAATAAACTCAAAATAGATTAAAGGCCTAAATGTAAGGCCAGACACTATAAAACTCTTAGACGAAAACATAGAACACTCTATGACATAAATCACAGCAAGATCCTTTTTGACCCACCTCCTGGAGAAATGGAAATAAAAACAAAAATAAACAAATGGGACCTAATGAAACTTCAAAGCTTTTGCACAGCAAAGGAAATCATAAACAAGAGGAAAAGACAACCATCAGAATGGGAGAAAATATTTGCAAACGAAGCAACTGACAAAGGATTAATCTCCAAAATATACAAGCAGCTGATGCAGCTCAATATCAAAAAACAAACAACCGAATCCAAAAATGGGCAGAAGACCTAAATAGACATTTCTCCAAAGAAGATATACAGACTGCCAACAAACACATGAGACATCAATATCACTAATCATTAGAGAAATGCAAATCAAAACTGCAATGAGGTATCACCTCACACCAGTCAGAATGGCCATCATCAAAAAATCTACAAACAATAAATGCTGGAGAGGGTGTGGAGAAAAGGGAACCCTCTTGCACTGTTGCTGGGAATGTAAATTGATACAGCCACTATGGAGAACAGTATGGAGGTTCCTTAAAAAAATAAAAACAGAACTACCATACAATCCCACTACTACCAGCAATCCCACTACTGGTCATATACCCTGAGAAAACCGTAATTCAAAAAGAGTCATGTACAACAATGTTCCTTGCAGCACTATTTACAATAGCCAGGACATGGAAGCAACCTAAGTGTCCACCGACAGATGAATGGGTAAAGAAGATGTGGCACATATATCCGATGGGATACTACTCAGCCATAAAAAGAAACGAAATTGGGTTATTTGTAGTGAGGTGGATGGACCTAGAGTCTGTCATACAGAGTGAAGTAAATCGAAAAGCGAAAAACAAATACCGTGTGCTAACACATATGTATGGAATCTTAAAAAAAAAACAAAAAACAATGGTTCTGAAGAACCTAGGGGCAGGACAGGAAAAAAGACGCAGACGTAGGGAATGGACTTGAGGACACGTGGAGGGGGAAGGGTAAGCTGGGACAAAGTGAGAGAGTGGCATGGACATATATACACTACCAAATGTAAAATAGATAGCTAGTGGGAAGCAGCCGCATAGCACAGGGAGATCAGCTCGGTGCTTTGTGATCACCTAGAGGGGCGGGATAGGGAGGGTGGGAGGGAGACGCAAGAGGGAGGGGATATGGGGATATACGTATAGGTATAGCTGATTCACTTAGTGATACAGCAAAAACTAACACACCATTGTAAGGCAATTATACTCCAATAAAGATGTTTAAAAAAATATGCTAACTCTTTGCACACGGGAGACACTGTGTTGAGTGCTTTACGGTTATCTTTCCATTTCTTTATCATGATAACCCTACAGAGTAGACACTCTCATTATTACCACTTTACAGAGGATGAGAATAACATTTAAAGCAATTAAATGACGTGGTCAAGGTCTCATAGTAAATGAATCTCAGAGGTAGGATTCCCATCTTGGACTTTCTAAGTTCAGAACCAATTCTCTAAACTATGATTTTATACTGCATCTCAGAACGAGAGCTAAAGTGCGAAAGTCATTTTGTTACATAAGACATCTATGTACGCTGTGATTAATCATAAGTGTTTGCATCACAGTTATTTCAGTAAAATACATTGTTTTTTTAAAAAAGGACAATTTAGCTTTGCACCCTGCAAACATAAAAATTGGTTTATTGTAATCATAAGAGAAATATTGCAACAGCTGCTGTAAATTGATTCTCATATCAGAAACGCCAACGTTTGGGCTCTTGTGATGTTTAGTCATCATTCCCAGGCAGAAAATGATAATGGAAACTTTTCTTTCCTTTTTCTTGCCAGAACTCCTTGTAAACATGAATGCAAAATACTCAAACATATAAATACAAATAGCTCATTTTCCCAACAAGACCGCATATTTTATAAAGGACACAGGTCACTCTCTCTTAGGAATTCTAGAGTCAAAACTGAGACATCAAGCACAAGAGGAAAATAAGCTATGCTCGTACTGAGCTATTTGCCCTAAAGCTGTTCATGGGGGTTTAAGCTTAACCTCTGGGTGGAGAAATCTCCTAGAGGCTGGAGTCAGGGAGTTCTTAAGAGATTAGATCTTTTGCCTGGAAAGCACACTTAGCAAAATTAAAACTAATTAAACAAAATTAAAGGGGGATTTTTCGAGATGGTAAGTCATTTGGTTGCATTAAATGTATTTGCTATGTTCTAACCAGAGGAAATATATTTGCAAGTTAGATAATAAAGAGACAAAACAAAAGTTGTCTCCAAATGTTTTTCTGAGAATATTACTTTTATTTTTTGTTACCTCTAATTATGTCTTTTTTACAAAACATGTTAACTTAAAGATTGTGGACATAGGAAAAGCTTACATTTGGTACTATTACATCTAAATTTACTACTAAAACTTTTTACTAATACATATTTTCATAATATTTTAAAGAGGATAAAGAGTTTTTACTTTTTTGTGTTTGTTTCCTGAATGCACTTTTTGTAAAAATCAAAACAAACAAACAACAAAAGTGTCACATTCCTATTCAAAATGGTAAGGCAAAATTTACCTTTAACAACTTTTTACTTGTTTAAAGTAAGAGCCTTGGTCTTAGTGGGTAATTAGGTGTGTATATTCAGAAGTGGTACCTATTTGCGTAACAGTATTTGTCTGGGTTCTTGGTTTGGCTCTACTACCAGGCAGAAAGCCTTAAAAAGACCCTTCATTACTTCGTACAACTAAAAATAAGGTAGATTAGCCAAAAGAATAACGATTACATATAACGAGGTTTTATAGTACCTTTCAGTGAGATAAAGTATTTAAGTGTAATTTCAAATTAACATAAGATAAATTTAGATTTTGATAAGGTTTTTTCATCAGAGATATTGATAATTCTCTATTGATTACTTGCGATGGTTTAGTTCAAATTACATGTTATGGAGTTAAGCTTATTGGCCTGGGAGATAATCAGTGTTACTTCATAGCAGTGTTACTGTGAAGAGCGTGTAGCTGTGGTTTATTGATAGCATTTTGGCAGTAGAGAGGTTTATCCTGCCAGCCCGGTGGTTATGCCTTTAGGTAGAAAACAAGAGTTCCTATAACACCCTAGTACATGATGCATCTTGTCAGGCTTTAGCCACCAAAGGTGATGGGGCAGGGCCGCTACGTTCACGTCCTCTAGCAGCTGTGACATTTTCCTTCTTGCATAGTTTGAGAAAGTGCATCATATTTTCACGGCACTAGCTTTCCCTCCAAGAATATACATATTAGAATTAAAATAACACTTGTTCATTAGACTCAAATATATGGAAAATATATCCGGGCATATAGATTGTGATAATGATGGTACGGAAATTTAAATGTACACATGAATAGGATGGATGGATAGATGGATAGATTAATAATAGACAAAAGACAGATGAAAAGATAGATACTTTCAATATATCGTTGTTTGAAAGTGACACAGACTCTCTCTCGATGGAACTTTAGGCAGGCTCTCTGAGCCCTCTTTTAAACTTGGTCTTGACCTTGGGCCTTGTCCTCAAGCCAGCCTAGCCCACTTGTAGCACGAATCCCGCTAAGTCCCTTTAAAAAGAGCACCTGACCCGTCGAGCGCTCCCAGGCGTCGAGCGCCCTGGATGGCGATGCACTGACGCAGGATTTTTATTCCTAAGATTCTGAGTATACTCTCAAGGCTGCATTAGAGTCTCAGGTCTGCTGTTGGGGAAGAACCTTCCTGGGTGGAAGTCTTGGCTATTTAGAGTGGAGATTTTCCCTCTGACTCTTGAGGGGGAAATTCCTGCCTCTTGTGAAGACTCTGACTTAGCAGCTGGGTTACAGGAGTCCCAGCCTTCTGTTCAGAAGGCACAGGGGCTGGGTTAGCGTCCCGGCCATCTTTGTTTGCCAAGTACCATTAGTTAAGAACAGGGGAGCTTCTTAGCTGACTGAAACCCCTACTGAAAATCCTGTCTGCAATGCTTCTGAGATCTCATTTCCAATTCTTCCTGACATATGCTCCATCCCTAGACACAAAGTCTGTCAGCTCCCTTTCTTATTGGCACGATTTTATTAAGGTTAAGTTGGAACTTCATTGGCTTCTCTGGGAAACAAATCTCCCCAAACAGGCTGCTCTCAGACCTCTCCCTTCTTATCACCTCTGCCCTTCCTTCCCTCTTTCACCAGCTTTGATGCTCCCTTCAGCTCCCATGACTCCTTTGATATGGGAAGGGTCTCAAGTCCTCACCTCCTCCATCCCTTTGTGCCCCCCCCCGCACCCCCCCGCCAGATTCTCCCTGCCCACTTTTGGCCCCCAACTCCCCATGGTCACTTGAACTTTGGACACCCTGCCCCCTCCTCCAACAGGAATGCTCAGGGAACTCGGGACCCCCAAAGCCACTACCTGTCAGGGCAAATGAAAATCTTAAAAGCTTCCTCCACAAATATTGATCAAAGCCTGAGCCCTCAGACTGAGCAGGTAAACTTACTTGTGCCATCTGCCAGATACACAATTCAAATGAGAATATAAAGTACAGCAAAAACAAGAGTCAACTATTTTATATAAGCCGGTGTGTTCTGTACGACTGTTACTTGACTCATGACTAAAATTTTAAAATGAAAGCTATAAAGTCTCTTTTTGCATCTGAATGTTCGTATATGATTATGTATGTATATATGCATATAACGTACTACATATGTGACATTTTTCTGCATCTGATGATATTTCCAAATTAATTAATAAAATCCTATAAAGGAACTCTATTCAAATTGGCTTAGAGATAAAATAGCCCTTTTATAAATTAAATATTCCCAACATTCCCAGATACACAGAAACTAACCCCAATTTTTTTTTAAGTTCACGTCATTTGAGTGAATTGTTGATAAATAAGACTAGTTTCGCAATATTGGTTTAATAAAAATGAGTATGTCTTCTGAGTTATCAGAATTAAAGATAATATGAGCATAAACTTTTTCTACTTGGGATTATTCGTGAAATAATGTAATATTATATCTATTAGATATTTAAGATTAAATAAATTACAAATTCAACCTAAGAACAAATATACAAATAAAGATACAGAAGAAATGAATTACTTCATGCATATCAAGTATGGACGTAAAACAAAACACCCATGTATTTAACTTCTCTTAGGGTTTTTTGTTTTTGTTCTTGTTTTTGTTGTTGTTGTTGTTGTTTTCTCATGGGATACTTGCCTAATGGGCATGAATGTGCATGTGCTATAAAAATAGTTAACAGGGAAATAACTTGAGGTGATGGCTAGCTTTGTTTGTTATAATACGTCTGCCTGAAAATAGGTTTCAACATCTTTTTGGCAATTTGTAACCTCAGAGTTATGCTAAGTTAAGTAATAGATACTCATTAATAATTTCTAAGTTAAATAACCTACTGAAACATTAATTTTTTTAATTTTTAAATATTTTTCAGTCTTTTTGCAGATTATATTTCTTTACAAGTTGAAACATTAATTATTAAACCTAAATTTAAGTTTTTACACTTTTGGTTTCTTATTTCATATGGTGTAGAGAGGCTAAATATATTCAAGTCTGCTAATAAACACGTTCTTCTGTCACACTGGAAATTAAAGAGGAATAAAATTTGCTAGTCTGCTACAGAAGGCTGATATGTGACAGACAATTCCCAGCTGATTACTTCCTAGTTTTTTTCTGTAAAAAATGAAACGTTACGGCCGGTTAAAAATACAATCGATATAAGAAAATAAAACTACTGGAAATAATAAAGGTGAAGGGAAACGACATTGTCTACAAAACATGCATAGTGTGTAGGATGTGTTTTTGTTACGGGAAAAGGAGTAATTTTGTTCTAAAGTAAAAAGGAGAAAATAAAGGACAAAAACCGCAAATATATGAAGAGTTATAGGTAGTCTGAGAAAAAGGAATCTTGGAAAAGGAATCGTATCTTGTGAGATCAAAACTGGATAAGATTGAATGGATTTATTTATAAGGTTTTTTAGGGGCTTTAGTATTAATAGTACATAAATGCAAAACTAAAATATGTTTTTTTTTCTCTTAGAACAACAAATGTTCTTTGATTATCGGTCTGCTCTTGATAAGAGATTGTAAAAGTTTTTGTTTGTTTACCTTTTTAAGTAATCCTTCAACACAGAGATTCTGTCTTATCAGAATAACTTCCTGTGCTTTATGTTGACTTCGTTATTTAAGAGAACCGAGTCTTCTCATCTATTTTTAAATGAGTGAAGTTTTTGTTTTGTCTTGTTTTTTTCTGATTACATTACTCCTCCTGTTTACTTTGGAATTATTTTATTGTTACTTTGGTTAAGTAGGTAGCCAAGTATTTTTCAGTGACCTAGGATCTTATCTATTCAAATGTTCAAACTTTTTGACAAGTTCGATATTTCGCCTTCCCCCCCAAATCAAATCCTAAATGAACTCTTCTTGATCTCAAACTGACTTTGAGATTTCCCAGAGGGCCCCTGAAAAATCTCAGATTTGCCTTTTCATCTTGCAAAAGGAGTAGCTACATTTATTTGCTATGTTCAATTGCATGAAAATCATTGTCAAATAAGAAGAGATGCTTAACATTTGCAGGGGTAAATGTTATTAATGTAAGTATTTCAAAAACCATATGAAGTTCATGGACATTTGTCTATACTCCTGCTCTCTGTGGTATGTCCTGGTATAGTGTTATCAGTCACAATTCCAGTTATTATTTTAAAATGTTTTATGCCGCAGAAATAACCACATTTCCTTGTCAAATGAATTCTCGTCAGATCATTAACCACAGACATTCAAAGTCTTTGTCATCCACAGATACGTTTTTTGTTTCTGTTTTTGTTTTTTTACTCTGATTCCTCTCCAAAGGTGTTTGCAATTAGTAACAGAGTGCTTTGTCTTCAATGAAAAGGGACTGTTTCAGAAACCCATGGAGAGGATTATGACAGATACTCTGGGGTACAGACTTTGGATGGCTTTGCTTCAATAAATCTGAAACCATATTACAGACTGAATAAGGACTTCCAGAACTCACATGGAGAAGCTGACAAGTTCATAAAGCTGCTAAGACAAGAGGAAGCAGAGCAAAGATTAATTACATGGGACTGAATGAACTGATGAAGAACGATAATGATTTTACAGCTTTTGTTTGGAACTGTGCTCGTTCTTCTGTGTTCTATTTTCTGGATATAAGGAGCCCTTTTCTCCTTTCTCTGAAGCTATCTACAACTCTTGACAATTTAGTAGATTATACTTTTGTATACAGGGATGAAATGTTGATCTTTTTCTTCCTGCTTGATCCCTCCAGCATTTGAGTGTTCTAATTTTCATGGCAATGTAAATATTTCCATAATTTCAATGAGTCTGTTCTCCTTATAACAGGACATAGTTGGAAAAATTGGGGTCTTAGCCAAGGCTTGGAATGAACGGTTATATTTGAGGATGATGTGCATAGAATCAGCTATGGCCAGACAGCTTTGAGGAACTCCAGTTAACTTTATGGAGCCAATGCTTAAAAAGCCCCCTTGGAAAAAACATCCTGGCACCTGGATTATAGGGTTCCCAACTTTACAAGTGACTAAGGAAGGTCACTTCCTGGCAGGCCCAGGAAACTTAGGCTATCTTGGGGACCTCAAGAAGAGAGGAGTTCACCTAAATCTATAAGTACCGCAGGTGAAGTCAGATGGTGAGGTCTTGTGTAGGTGTTCTAGCCAAGAGAGGCTTTGTAAAGTCTAATCTGTGATTCCGTAAACTTAAAAACCCTCTGAGGTCAGGTACCATTCTTGCTGCACTTATGTAAAAAATCAGGCCAAATTTAAGGATGCCAGATTTATTTTGTTAACTTTGGTTATCTTTGGCCAAAAAGAGAGATGACTGCAGAGGACAGAGGAAGGACTTGGTGACCAACGATGAGAGGTTTTGGATTTGAATGACAAGCAAAACAATGGTACCTGTGACAGGATCAGGGAAATCAGGAATGTAGTGTGATTCATACCACCATAAAATTTATTCTGTTTAATGAAAATCTACTGTACTTCTGATTTAGTTAAGCTCCGATTTGTGAAAGAGGCATCTCTAATGGGTGGCAAATTCATTTATAGTGTAACTTAGGGGGAGTCAAGGATGGGATACTTTATCTGTGTTCTTCTCCATGAAGCACTCCAAATGAACAAATTTCATCTGTCAAGACTGGTTCCTTTTAAATTAATGGGTACGTTTAGTGGGTTTTGTTATTTTGCATCTAACGAATCAGTTCTTTAGATCCAAAATGTAAAACTGAATCTGCTGCAATGATTTAATATTCCTTGTCACATCTAATTTGGTACTTGATTCACTGATTCATGGTACTGATTGTGATCCCCAGTCTTGGAACTAGAGAATGACAAAATGTCATGCAATATATTATACTTAGGACACAGATGGAGAACATAGTTAATTTCCAACATGAAAATGTTTTTTATGTCTTAACTGTCATAGTCATGCCTGTAGTTTTCCTCCATGTTTTTCAGATTCTAAAGCTGCTTCAGACTCTACCCCAAAGGTGTTACAATAAAAGCAGAGTGTTAACTAGGAGATTTGTTTTGTTGGCTTTTATATTAAAATTCTGTCACTCAGAAGCTGATTAATATCACTAGTGAAAATGACCAGCATTGAATGAAATCTTACCATGTACCAGGTGCCATTCTAAGTGTTTAAGTCATCTTACATCTTGTTATGAGCCCCGTACTATCACTTTCTGGAATCTATTGCAGACACAACTGGAGCACAGAGGTTCGTCAGCTTGTTTGTCATTCTACTGCTAGCCATCCTGGCCAAGGTTTGAGTCCACACAGACTGGCTTGTGATCCATAAGGTTATAGATTATGGCATTATTCCCTGCTGGGAGCTAGCCTCAGAAAATTTCAATAAGGGCTGAAAGCTTCTTTCTCTAATTGACTCTTGCGGTCAGATGCCTATCTTGCAAAAGTTTTCCTTTTCACTCCATAAATCAATTATTTATTACCTTTGTAAGTTAAATATATCTGAAATTAAAATTAATTTATAAATTGAATAATATTTTTTAGCCAAGTATTAAATCCCAGCACTGAAGTGCTTATCTTGAGGACTTAATATATTTGCCAACCAGACTCAAATCATTTATTCCAAAAGCAAGAGAATAGTTGCTCGGGAGATACCACATAGGGGAAGAATAAGGGGAAATATACTGGAAGGCAAATAAACTATTTAGTAAGTGTGACACGGCAGATGTGACTCTACATACACAGATAAAATAAGAGTAACCAGGTGGGGAAGACATTTAAGTGCTTGGTCAAGAACAAGGTCATGCATTTCTAAAGTACTGAATGTTAGTGATTGTCTGACTCGGACTTGTATTAAAACCATACCTTTTGGATCTTCATTTTTATCACTATTTTATCATTCTGGAAGTGTCTTCAAATTCAAGGCGTGGCACTGAAGACTCTGCCATTCTCAGTCTTTTGAAAAAGTCGTTCATTATTTTCATGAGCCTGATATGGCCTCATACAATAGCTACTAGGGGTTTTTTGTTAATTTCACAGCAAGCTGAGACCTGTTAGCTCAAAAGCCTGCAAGCTTCAAACTCACATTTTTACACATTAAATTGTTTTCAAACTACACCAAATTAGCAGTTTTTTGGCCACTCTGTGGCTGCTTGCTTTGCATATCCTATGAAACAACACCCAGCATCTGCTGGTGTTGATAAGACAATCTTGTGCTTATAGGACCCAAGCAGCTCCTGTCCTTCAGAGCTCTCCAAGCAGAGATTCCCCGCTGTGCTGCGGTGTCACCTAGACTTAAGCCCAGTCTCTGAGCCCCAGCTCCCCCAGAAGTTCCCTTGCCCACCCTCCTCCCCCTCTGAATGCTTATAATCCTCTGCACAGTCACATGGTAGGAGGGACCTCCCCTCTCCTACAACCTGATTAAGTAACACCTAATAAACTTGTGTGTTACTGCATCTCTTGGTCATGTCTCTTCCTTTGTCAGCCTCCAAAGGCCTCTACTTCCCCACAGTGGCTCAAGTCCTAGAGAAGAGATTCACTTGGCCAGGTGTCACTCTCTGTGCTTCAGCTGCTATCAGGAATCCCAGTTATGACCAACTGTCAGGATGGTTTTTTTTTTTTGTCTTAAATTTAATCTGAAAAATTTCTTGGAGTAACTGGTAAACTAGGACAACAAATCTTTCATCTCCAGACCTCTGGGTGTCCACTTGATGAAAATAAGTCCCACTTCACCTCTCTTTTTTAAAAAACTGATGGGGGTAAGAAGGAAGCTAGTGTGTAAGATGGTCTGCAGACAATCTCTGGCTATAGTGGCAGATCCACTGGGCGACGTGCAGGTCGCCAGTGGTTCTCACCCTGTCATGTTGCTCCCCGTCAGAATGATTCACAATGTCTTCTAGAAGCACTGAAGCCATTTATCTGACAGTCACCTCTGTGGATAAAAAGGACACATATAGTGCATTTCAGTGAACTCCAGAGACATCTATTACATTTGGGATTTGAAGTCTGTTTTTGGATTGATGGTTAGCCACTTTGTTAAAAAGCAAATTCCTTGCAAATACTTACCCTTTTGGTAATGTCAATTAACAGGGATGCAAAGAACATTTGGATTTTTAAACATCCATTTCTAGATTAGTTAAATGAGATCAGGAGTCAGGAGGACAGTCTACAGTATAATAGAGAAAAAGATGCATGTTAAATGGCAAATGTGCTAGTTTGCAGGCAATTATGAGGTTGGGAGACCAAACATATGACATCTGTATTCAACAGATGACTCCCATGGGGCTTGTTTTAGAGGTACAGTGCCCAAATGCCCACATTATTTACTACAACCTGCTCAGCAACTAAGGGTAATTTTAGCATGTGATAATTCTAAAATACTTTCTTCCCTATCTTCCTTATCTTGCTTTATAAGAAATCTGTCCTGATTTTCTTAAATGCATTTAACACTTAGGTAGGTAAGCCTTAGTTAGTATCATGAGGTGTTAATGGCTCACCTAATTAGACGATATATCATCAGAGCCCTGGGCTATGTTTCTCTGTAAAGAAACCTTCTTTTTTTGCACGTGACTTTATGTTTTTCCGGATTTGCAAAAAACACGAGCAAACGATACTCTAACAAACAAATGTCGCAATTTATTACATGTTAATGATATGCCGGCCTCTGTGCCTGTGGCTCCACTTGTATTATTTCTAATGATGGGATATCGTGGAATGGACTAAAGTACGATTTTATGTATTTGAGGGGTTTGAAATTAATTAGGGACATATTGGATGATGTATGACATCAAAGTGTGAATCGTAATTATTGATATCAGTGACCTTTTATTAGCAATTTGTATTACTATGGAGCAAACAAAGAAACATGTTGGAACCCTGCACACGTAAGCACCCTCAGTTATACATGTACGAGTATATATTTCAATTATCATTGCATGAACCGCAAATGTATTCTCAATATGGAAAGCACAAGGGAACATATTCTATTTAATCTCTATAGCATATACAGTTATTTGCCTTTCTTCAAAAAATTATGGATTACCATGAATGAACAAATAAAGAAAAAGGGAGTATTTTATTTAGTATTTATATAGTGTATGACTTGACATCAGTATAATTTAGAAATATGTTTGCTAACTTAAAAATACGTGAACTGATCACTTTTCTCTGTGTAAAAGTTGAATTCCTCTTTTAACTGTTTGACCTTGCATATCGTCGATTTTAATGACATTTGACTCAATTATAAATCAAGGCATCAAATTTTTAATTAAAATAATACATTGTAAATTGAGTCATGATGTTTATTCTGAGGCACTACAAAAAAGTATGAAGGTCTTTGCCCAAAATATTTATCTAATTCAGTGTTACTCTTATAATATGATTATTTCAACGGGTCATCACTTAAATTTTCTACCACATAGTTTCTAAATGTAGACTTTGTTAACTGCAATAATTTGTGAACCAAAAGACTGTGACCATGCCATTTACTGTATTTATTTATTTATTGTATTAAAATATTAAAGTGTAAACTACTAACTTACTGTGCTTTTCACCTTAAACCGGTCATTAGGCTATTTGTTTAACAAACTCCTTTTGCCATAGTCAGCTTTAACTTCCTTTTTTTAACGTATGAAGATTCAGTAAAGTTTCATTTGAAAAGACACTATTATACCTAGTATATGTGATACACTAAAATGTATTTAAATTTAACCCCCAGCTTAGCCAATTATTATACATAATATTTTACATGTATTATATCATTGAAAGTTGATGTATAGGATGAGGAAACTGAGAAAAGAAGAAATAACCGATTACTAACCTCTTAGGCTGTATTAGAAAGAATGTCAACATGCTTTTTTTAGTAGATTTGAGAAAGGAGTGGGAAGTAATAGGAAAAAAAAAACATAACAAAATTGCCCCAAATGGCAGGGTCCTGGAAGAAGATGATGCGCCATTAGGCTAAAATTTCCTCCGTTTATCTCAACATCTCTGCTAATGCTTTGTTTAGAATTTTGATGGGTAAAGAGAAGAAGGGAGTGATTTGAGACTTTGGTTTGCCCCTGTCACTGTGCCTTTATTGCAGCTTATGGGTGAGAGAAAGATGAGTAGGAATCACATGGAAAATGTCCTCATTCCAACGCTCTACAAAAAGTAAGTATATGATGTCATGGAATGCATCTAATCAAAATGTATACAGCCTGCTAGTTGCTAAAGGAACCAGTACAGGTAGTGAAGGCAGAGTCTTTACCCTTTTAAGGCGGAACAAAAGCACAGAAGAGAGTCAAATGGAAGCTCAAGCCAGTGCCTGACCAAGCTGAGAAGGATTATCAGTTAGCGCAACGGGGTCTTAGAGAAAGGTCAATGTGATCTGGAGAAGTTATCAGGACTTTACAAAAGCAATGATTTTCTGTCCTTTTCCCCCAAGTAAAAACATCACTATTTTAGGGGAGAAAAAAGAAAAGCGAGGCTAAGCCTGGAAACGATGGCATGGAAATTATAATGGTCTGGGTCTTACAATATTATTTGATCTTTTTCCCCTTAGGAAAGGGAAGTGAGCTTATCCAGTAAAGTTCGAGCTTAAGGCTGAGAAGATGTTCAAAGAAAGAAGGAAGAAATAAGACAGAGCAGAAGACAACACGAAACAAAAAGACCAGTCAAGCCAGCATCAAGTGGGTGAAGCAGGTACTGGAGGAAACACATCATCTTAGTTCATTTGCTACTTTTCACCCCTTCCCAACTATACTCTGCGATTTGTTCCTGGCTTGGGACCCAGAAGGAGGGCATATGGCTTACCGCCCACAGAGAGGTGGGCAGAGGGCAGGTCAGAGGTGAGCTGAAGGAGACCTTTCTAAGATCTCCATCGTGCACTTGTCTTTATATAATCCACTAATATTTATTAGCCAGGGAATTCCTTAAAGCAATCACGGCTCTTTTAAGAAATTCAAGGAGAAAGAAAAGGATATATAAAACTCTACAAAGAAAAAAGTAAAAACCAGAGACAACAAAGCAAGGAATTCTATTTTCTTTCCTTTTTTACATTTTTTTTTCTATATGACTTTGTTTTACTTGTATCCTAAGCATGTTTTTTGCCC
Source organism: Grampus griseus (assembly GCF_964374135.1). Taxonomy (NCBI): domain Eukaryota; kingdom Metazoa; phylum Chordata; class Mammalia; order Artiodactyla; family Delphinidae; genus Grampus; species Grampus griseus. The sequence continues at coordinate 83,325,875 of NC_139006.1, read as the reverse complement.
CAGCGATCTACAAATATGTACACGCAGGCACACACACACACACACACACAGAGGACTTAGGAAATTAGGTCATAAGTGCATTCGTATATCATTTAAATAGGACATAGGTCAAAAACAAGATAAGCTTCCATAACCAGCAATTACCTATGGATATTCTGAGTTGAACAACCGAGGGCATTGTGGAATTTACAAACTCCATTCATAGGTGTCCTTTTAGAAGGAAGGGCATGCAATTGGCCTCTCAGAAGTTTTAGAAAAGAGGACTTATATAGACCAAAATGGCTAAGCTGTGAGATAAATTAGTTAGTTCTAAATGAACTGGAAAAATACTGGTTGATACCTTTATTACAAGGGTATACTACACAGAGAAGAGAAAGTAGGTTATGATAAGGTGGCACGATTTAGGCCTTGAGGAGCGATTGTACAATGAACTTAAAATAAAACCAAACCTTTGATTTTAAATACATTATGTTCACACTTGGGGAGGTATTGTTTTTTCTTTTCCTGTTTTTCTCTCCCACTAGTAGTTGTTTTGAGAAATTTTATTCAGTAGTTTTTTTCTGGATCACAGTTCACTCCTGAGGGATTATTTTCTTTTTGTCTTTATCTGTGCACTTCAGTGATTGTATTAGTGACTCAATAGAACTTTATATAACAGTATTTATTGTCTTAGTTTTAAACAAGCTTGGAATATTCTTCATTAAACAAGTTTGTCTTTTAATATGACAAGAGGCTTGAAAACGTTCATAAAACCTAATTTAGGATATGATATAATCGAAGACAAGAAGAAATGAACCTAACAGAAGTCTTTTTCAAGAAAATTGTATCATATATTGAAGGTATTGTGTTCTCATTTGAAAGCTGAGAGAGGGAGAGAGAGAGAGAGAGAGAGAGATTGGTTGATAAAGACAACCAAAGGAATTATCACTTTACTGCTAATATGATCACCTTACCGCTAAAACTCAAATAAAAAGAATAATGTTCTTTTGTTAAAATATTTCATCAAATACGCCACCCAGAACCTAACTCCAGTGAATGCTGAAATGCTGACTTTAGGTGATATTGTGGAACTTTTCAATTAGGTCCCGGAACTATACCATTACCCAGCAGTGCAAATTGTTCATTCATCGCATTCTTAGGAAACAAAGAGCTACAACTGGCGTGAACACTGGAATCTGGAAGAACTGTTAGGACCTGCTTATCTCTTGTGGGTAGTACACTCTAATTTTAACGATATCTTTCGTTTCAGGCTACAGAAATTCACGGGTGATGTGTCAAATATTTTAATTTTTTTTTCATGATATGTATTTCCTCATGCTTTCTCTAATGTGGTTTTCTGCTTTGGAGAAGAACAGGTTCTCATGTAGAATTTAAAGTGATGTTAAATAAGATGTAGCGATGTGTGGAAATAGCGGAGCACGTGAAGCTTAGAAACCTCGAACACCAGCTCCATCAGGCACTGATATTCTGCATGTGGGCAGTTATTCCAACCTCGCTCTGCTTCATTTATTAATGAAGAGCGTTAATACAATGTTCCCTGCACAGGGTGTAGTGATCAAATAGAGATGAATAGTAAATCAATAATTTACAAAAATGTGGCTTCATTAACTGAAGCAACACACAAACACTTGTTGTTTTATGGACAAACTAAGGGAAAACATCTATTGTTGGCAGCCCAGGCTAGCAGATTCCTTGCTTTCGTTTTTTCATCTCCATCCACTTCTACCTCAATCACTTACTTAAGTGTGACCTAACACTGCTCCACTTGAGAAACTTCTTGAAACTGAAATTCCCCATTTTAACTCCAATGTTCCGTTCCTTTTTACATCTTCCATTTCCTCTGCCTTTTGTTCTCCTTGCCATCTGAACTTTCTCAGTGAAAATTGAGAGCTCATTTTCTAGCTTCTTCTGCCTCTCTGTACAGCCACGTCTTTATTTCTCGCATGGGCTCTCCTGAAATTCCTGTCTTGCTAATTATCAGCCCTGGGTAACTGGACTCTCCATTTTCTCTGTTCCCATATTATTCATCACTGAATACAGCCACAGGCACCACTAACGTTTGCAGAATTCTTTTGTACAGATATGAAATACACATATACAGCTGATTTCATCTTTACAATAGCTCACAGGAATCACACAACACACATATTTTCTTCAACAGATAAATCTCTGAGAATTCTAAGTACCTTGAATAAATTCACAGTCAATAAACAATGCCTCCAGAATTTAAACAGAAGTCTTCTTACTGAGTTCCAATGCTCTGTGACTTTATATTGCTGTGGTGGTGGAATCATGGAAGGTTCATATGAATTAATCTTTAAGGAGTCTCAGCTGGGCTGTTGTACAATCTCTGTTTTTTTTTTTTCCAAAATTGCCATTCTAAACCTCTAAATCCTTAAACGCACAATCTCACTCCACTTTCACTCTTTAGTTGACTTAACTTCTGTGTTTTTTCTTAGCTCAAGCAAATTCAAGTGAATTAATTACCCATCCCTTAACTGAAAACCTCTCTGCATCTTTATTCTTTCCCATATTTTCTCTCCTATAGATCATAATCTATAATTCTCTTCTTCTGTTCCTAACATCAGCTTCTCCAAGAGTTCTTTTCTTCTGATGGAACCTTAATCCTCAGTTCATTGATTTATTATTCTTTTTCTCAATTACATACGCACTCTTTTATAGATTCTGCCTCCTAACATGTCCCTCATCCTTTGACGTGACCCTTCAAGCTGCGCTTTCACTAGAGGTGGTTCAGAACTGGTCCCTCTTATCTCACCCCTGTTTCATAGAATGAACTCACGACGCACACTGTTCTATTTACCTGGATCAGAAAGTGACACTGTCTCTCATCGATGTAACTCCTTTATATCGGGAAGAACATTTATTCATCTTTGTATTACTTGGAGGATTGAGCACAGGGCCAAAAACAAAATAAATGGTGAATAAAACGTCTTGACTTGAAGAAAATTTCTAGTTCTGAGTTGACAATTGTTTCGACATTAAGGTTCAAACATATTTTGGAAAACTTGCACAAAATATTTTAAAGATGTGATGATATTAACATATTTTCTAACTAAGCATATTCAAAGTTTATAGTAACTTTTTTCACACACTTAGAGCACCCTAATGGTCCTCAGTGCTCTGATACAGTTTCCAGAGTTGTCAGTAATTGCTATCTACACCTTTAACCATTATTTTGCTTAACACACACACACACACACACACACACACACACACACACACGCAAACCAAGGTGAATGGCAAAGTTCTCTAGATGAATTTATTACTCATTTAATTGGAATATTTCTTTTAATACAAATAAGGCATGCAATATTGTTCTGAGAATTGAGATAAATTAACCACTCGATAAATACTGCAGGATATATCACTTTCCTGGTGTAAGAATTCTTCTTGAGGCTGGAGAGACAGGAGCAAGGACACTGATTTTGTGCTCTGAAATAGTCATCATCATCAGTGATTCAGAGCATCTATTACTCGGAAAGCCTGTGTACCACAGAGGTCCAGAGCACAGACTTTGGAATCATGTGACTTGAGTTCAAATCCCAGTTTTGCCATGGCATAGCTCTGTGACTTGAGGTAAGTTAAACAGTGTCTCTGTGCAGTATATGCTGATAGCACCTACCTTGTAAGGTGGTTGGGAGAACCACTGAAAGCACTTCCTGCCTGGCACCTAGTAAGGACAAGCTCTGCTCTTAGGATTTAGAAAGAGTTCCATTGGATAAGTATCAATGGATAATGCATTCCCTTGTTGGACCAAGGCTTTAATTAGAAAAGATGCATTTGCAGAATGATGTTCCCAATTAAAATGAAGGAAAATTATTCTTTCCTGGAAGCCATTTATAATGTAAAATTCATGATTGTGTATTTTAAAGAGGCAAGAATATAAACCACAAAATATGGATCCCCAACTACTTTTAAAATATTTTATTACCTGATTATAAATTGTACCTTTTTAGGGAAAATTCATAAATTCAAGATAAGCACTTAAAAGAAATATATATAGCCACCTATATAATCCCTACACATAGCTTTGTTAAAATGTTAGTAGATGTCTTTTCCAGTATTTTTCCATAACAATATTTTAATCGGATTATTTTTTCCAAAAATAATCCGATTAAAATAATCATAATTAAGCAGTAATAATACAATACTATCAATCATTGGTTACTTCCTGCATTCCACTTATGGTGCTATACTGTTTATATATAATCAGCTCATGTTTTTTTTTTCCCAGCAATTCAATTAACTTCATATTATCATCATTATTTTATAAACAAAGAAACTGAAACTCAGGAAGGTTAGATAATTTGCCAAAGGTCTCCAACCCAACATGTGATGTTACTGGGACTCCATCTAAGACCTGACTGACTCCAAACTCCTTGTATATTAAAAGAAACATCTTACGAAGCTGAAATCATAGATTTCCTCCAGATGTATAAAAACATGGCAAATCTAAATTTTAGAAAGGATTATGGGAGACTGTCTATAACATTGGGATCTGGGCCACATTCTTTTACTCCTATTCATTTTAATAATGAACATGATAAGTGATATGTTTTGCTAAATAAAGCCACTCCAGAAATTGTATACTTCATAATGCAGTTGCGAAGAATACTGAAAAAATCAGACACTGTTTTAATGTTCATAACATAGGTAGTGTTTAAAATAATTTATTTTTTTTCTTATGGAAGAGTACTACTATGATTGCATAAAGGCTAACACTACCTTAGAAGAAAACAAGCCTATCTATTCCCAAGTTTATCACCATCTCTATGTGGGCACATACATAAAATTTCATGTTTCAGTGTGGTCATTTTGACTCTTTTGCTGTTTCATTCTAGCTCGAAGCAAAAGACTTTCCCATCCTTTAAATCTGCTGTTTTGCAGCTGACGTTCCTAAATGCTCTGCACATTACAAAAGGTCATCAGAGAGACGCCTTATAATGGTTTTAATATCTTCATATAACGCTACATGGAGCATTTGGTCACTCTAAGTACAAAATGGAGGCTAGCAGGTGGCCAATACGATTGTTTTGGAAATAAGTTGTGAATAAAGGAGATGTCGGGAAGAAGAGAATGTAGGTAGTGCTGACTGACAGACCGTTTCTTAGGTTATTAGAGCAGTGCTATATTTTGGGAAGAGGATTTCATAAACCCAGAGCAGAATGTTGATGTTTATAAATTGTCTTCCTGATTTCTTATGAAATCTTATGATACTGCTTCCATGACTACCATTCTTATACATATTTGATTACTTTATATTATAATTTACAACTCAAGTGTGTACAACTCGACAGCAGTAGCTGAGCTAGAATCGAGCAGCTTTATAGCTTTTATTGGCCCTCGGCACAAGTAATAAAACTCTAGCTTTAAGTACCACTGGGGTTTATAGAATGAAGACATCTGCATTATTATATTCAAATGTTCCTCCATGTAATAAATATAACTGACAGTAGTGCATGACTTTCTTCATGAGAAATATGTTGATAGCAATATAGTCTTAAATACTGAAGAAACTGCCGATTAAAGTTTTACGTGCCTAGTTACCATCGAAATGCCCAACAGATGTCCATATTAACAGTTTAGTGCTGGGTATTCCTAATAAAAGTCTTAGTAAAGGTTATTTTTAAAATACCCATGAAAACACTGTATTAACCTCCCATTTCTTTTAATAGTGTTTCTTGTTTACTATTCTAATATGTTCTTTGGGGTAATGTGGATGTTTGAATGTTACAAGTTTGAATAAGTTTTCTATAATGATGTTTAGGGTCTCTGGATTTTAGTGTCATCTAAGTAGTGTAGAATATTTTTTTCCCCTGAATCTGTGGGATTATTTTGAAGAGGCACAGTTGCTCTGTCATACCCTAATATTAGGGTGACCAGCTGTCTGGGTTTGCCTGCGTCCGAAGATTTTTCTGGTACGGGAATTATCTGGGCAAGTTCCAGCAAACCACTGTTTTTGTCTTTCTGTAGATGGAAACACTGTAAAAGTGGAAGGCAATGGCTAAAAGGAGAAGAGTTTTCAACTAATATTTTCCTCATCCAGATCTTCTCAAATCAATCTTATACACGCGATCTTCCAAAACTGTTTAGGACAGTGTGGAATTCCTATCCATTTCCTTTTCATGTTGTGAAAGATAAAAACTATGTAGAGATACAAGTTGGTACTAGCATCTCACTTTACCTTTTGTCAGCCATTAATACATCAAATGCGTCAACCAATCAACCAAACAAAACTTACTACATAAGTAATTTGTTACTATTTCACATTAAAATGCAGTCCTTCAAATAATCAGACACACTTATGGTTAACACACTATTTTATCATGGACTGTATATCTATCACATCAACTAGAAGGAAGTTGTTTGCCATCTATAAACACTCCCTCAATTGTTACTCTATAATGCCCATTTGTTTGGATTTGGAATAGATTGCATCCTTTTCCATGAAAAACACTATAGCCATGGCTACCCACACATCTTTTCTGAGAATTGTAGCATCTATCTTGAGGCCATTAAAATAAATATTTGTATTTTAGATGATGGTGATGTGATGATCATGGTAAATTATTATCATATCTCAAACATGGCCTGGATAAAGTGATATAAGACTTTATGTAATTAGAATTAATATGTATTTTTGAATCTTAGTTTATTCTTGCTCAGTGTGTAGTCCTTTTATTTTTTGAAAAGCAATTAATTTTCCTTTGGATGTTAAAGGTAGCAATAAGTTGTTTAGTTCCTCTCTAGTACATAGCAGAGAGATTATCTCTTCTTTGAGGATCTGCAAGGTAGAGGGCTCCTTTTGGTTTTGATTGTATCTTTTCCATATTTCAGAGACTATTTACACACTGAGTTATTATTCTTGATTAATTACTAGCTCTTTTGCTTCTTCAGCAGAGGGATTTGACTAATTCCTTTTTATAATGGAATAATTACTCAATAACTGTATATGAGAACATATAGCTAATAGTGTATACCTAAGAGTCTAGAAGAAATATGAAAAATAGAACAGATTTTCATGACCATGGGTGGAGTTAAACACTTAGGTGTATTATCCCCTCAGAGATACCTCTGAAGGGAGTCTTAATGCATCAGACATATTTGAATCAGATAGGAAGTTACATTTGTACTTAAAAAGGGAACAACTAATTTTATATTCTTCAGAATGGACTTTATTTTGTATATTCAAGTCATTGTTAGACTGTCAGAACATAGTTTAGCTATGTGCCCCTGATTTTGATTGGGAAAATATTTTGGTACTTTAACTATGAAGAATTTTCAGGACCAGTGTTCATTAACAGGTATCATTATGAATTATGTCAGTTAAAGAAACAATGTGTTCAATTCCTGAGACTAGATTAAAATTGAAGGAGGATACCATGATGTAACCATGGAAATCACAAGCTGTATCTGCAGAATTTTCAGGTCATTTGTGTGAAAGTAACAGTTTTTATTAAATATAAAAATTTGGTGAAAAAAAGAACAAAAGACATGAACTACTAAGCAGATAGCAAGATTTAACACACAATCAGGAAAAAAAAATCCTTATAAATGCTATTTCTATATTTAAATTTCATTGAAAAGAAAAATGAAGGCATATGTAGATAGTATCTCAGGAGTGTTTTTCTGTGATTAAAAAATCCATTTGTCTCTTATCTAAAAAAATAGGAGGGCTTCCCTGGTGGCGCAGTGGTTGAGAGTCCGCCTGCCGATGCAGGGTACACGGGTTCGTGCCCCGGTCCGGGAAGATCCCACATGCCGTGGAGCAGCTGGCCCCGTGAGCCATGACCCCTGAGCCTGCGCGTCCGGAGCCTGTGCTCCACAACGGGAGAGGCCACGACAGTGAGAGGCCCACGTACCGCAAAAAAAAAAAAAAAGGAAATGCCATTTATGCAAGTGTAGCCATACTAATCATTTACCAGACATCAAAAATCACTGACATATAAAACAGAACTCAAGAGTAAAGAATTTTTATTGTGTTAGGTAATAAAAAATACAACTATGTAATTCAAGCAGACATTAAAAAGTCTGACCAGTTTTTACTTAATCCTTCATAAAAGAATAAAATTAACCTTCCAAACCATCCTTCTCTGTGTTTTTTTTTTAAATTAATTTATTTATTTTTGGCTGCGTTGGGTCTTTGTTGCTGTGTGCAGGCTTTCTTTAGTTGTGGCGAGCGAGGGCTACTCTTTGTTGCAGTGAGTGGTCTTCTCATTGTGGTGGCTTCTCTTGTTGCAGAGAACAGGCTCTAGGCACGTGGGGTTCAGTAGTTGTGGCATATGGGCTCCAGTAGTTGTGGCTCGTGGGCTCTAGAGCACAGGCTCAGTAGTTATGGTGCACGGGTTTAGTTGCTCCATGGCATGTGGGATCTTCCCGGACCAGGGCTCGAACCCATGTCCCCTGCATTGGCAGGCGGATTCTTAACCACTGCGCCACCAGGCAAGTCTCCTTCTCTGTGTTTTTAATGATGTTCTCAAATAGAAGAACCAAAGACAATGGACAGAAATTCACCAAACCGTGCCTCCTTATCCTTATCTCATTATACAGCCTACTCCATTAACTCAAGAGGCTAGGCGAATTTCATTCCTGTTGGGTGAGTCAGCCCCCTACCAATCACTTCTCCAAACAGTTTGCTGGTTACTGGAAGAATGAATACGCCCCTGATCTTAGCTTGTGTCATCCAATTGCATGCTGTATTGTCTTCTTCACACTTGGAGCCGGGCAAGTAATTATTCCTGGCATTGTGGGTTTTTATAAGAGGGGTAAACAACGGCCCAGGAGAACACCTGCCTAAGACAAAGGATGCTTCAACACACGATGTCTTTCTTCCTTAGATAATCTCATAATCTAGACAGTACTAGCATTGCAGTACTTCTTCAAGATGAGCCTAGAGTGTTGGCTCAAACCTAGCAGCTTCACGAGTGGCTCTGATCTGCCAATCAAGTGCTTTTATGTTGTAATCTAAACCCCTTGGAGGCCCAGAGTCAGCTGTCTTTGGAGTAGGAGAGCGGCATTCTGTCAACTGTGTTTGTAATTAATTATTGTTTCAATAAGAGAACACTTACCATTAACTGACTGTAACACCATCAGTTGGTTTCAAGGGAAGCCAATCACCTCCTACGTGGGTGGGCCTTGTTCAGTCAGTTGAGGGCCTGAAGAGCAAAGACTGAGGTTTCCCAAAGAAGCAGCAAAATTTGCCTCAAGTCTGCAACCTAGAAATCCTGACTGAATTTCCAGCCTGCCGGCCTGCCCTGCAGATTTCAGACTCAAGACTGTAATATCAACTCTCTCCTGAATTTCCAGTCTCCCAACGTGCCACAGTCGAATGAGCCAAATTCATTTAAGTCTCTCTCTTTCTCCACCCCTGCCCCAACTTACCTTCTCTCTCTTCTCTTCTCTTCTTCTAAGGACACCAGTCATACTGGATTAGGGCCCAACCCTATTACCTCATTCAACCTTAATTACCTCTTTAAAGTCTCTTTCTCTGACTAAAGTCACATTCTGAGGTGCTGGGGAATTAGAACTTCCATGTAGGAATTTTGAAGGAACACCGTTCAGCCCATAACACCCTTTTTCACATAATAGTTCCACAGACTCACTTAATAACATACCCAAAGCCATCAAGGAATTGTAAGACATAGAATAGAAATCCAGGGATGTTGTCACCAGTACATACACTCTTAATGTCTATGAATAAAAGTATCGAAAGCAATACCTTATGATCATGGAATTTAAATTGTCCTTGATGTTTGGAAATCCTCAGAAACCAATTTCAAGTTGGTAGGTTTTTTTCAAAGTCTGAAATGTGGTATGTCTCAAAATAGGTTAAGATTGCATTTGACATACAGTATTTCTTAAGACTAGACCCTGTCATAAATCACATCACAACTCCTATGTACTGGATGAGTGGAAGATTCCCCTGCCCACAATTTATTTAACATCTAGAGACTCTGCCGAGTGAAGCCCCCCATCTTTGTTAGTGACCTTCTCCTCGGCACCTTTTTGGTTTCTAAGTGTGTCTGGTGTCCAGTGTGCCTTGGTAGTCAGCTCCTTTCAACTTGGATAATTACAGAAACACGGTGCCCTGGAAGCAGCCTGTGTACGCATGTGTATGACTCTGCATTGTGGGCGAACTGAACTTAGGTGCCTGATCCTCCAGTTATGTCCACATCGTGAGGTGCAGTAAAAGAATTTGGAAATCTTTTAATATACTCTGTTTACTCTAAAGAAATAAAAAAACAGTAATCCCTTTTCATTTCACAGCATTGAGCTCAGGACCACAGCCACTATTACTCTTTTCCTAGAATAATAATGGATGGGAAGAACAAACGTATCTGCAATCATAGAGTACCAGACACAAATGTAAACCGGTAAATAAGTTTACAGAGTTTGCGACTGAAATTTGAGAACAAAACTTTTTTTTTGGTTATACCCACAATTCAGCCAAACTTTCTTGTAAATAAAATAAGATACATAACTAAACTAATAAACTAATACAGTTCTGTTGCATGTGGATGGAGGTATCTATCCACTACCGAGTTCCCTGGATCACCTAACTGCGTTACCAGAAAAATACGTAAGTGTATTTTGAGGCATAATACATGTAGGATACATGCAATAAAAGGACAAAAATATGCTTTTTGCTGTCAATTAAATATAGTCAGTAAAGCTCTCATGTTTGAAACCAAGATAAATGCATATTTATTCTTAATAACTGCATGACTACTACTAATGTACATGGGAAAGGAAGTAATTATCTTTCACATTTCTGATCTTGAAAATAGAAATTGCTATATTCTAATTCTATTTATATTTCTGTCCACAGATGTGTGTGGGGTGTGTGTGTGTATGTGTTGATGCAGGTGTGTAGAAATGGAAGGAGGAGTAACAGAAGATGTCTGTGTATAAAATCAAGAGGAAGGTAAGCGATGGTACCAGAAGTTTGCTCTGCGTGTCTGTGCTTTTGCAATGTTCCTACTGGGCACCACTAACTACAGATTTCTCAGTTACCGCTGGCAATAACTAGTGCTCTCTGACATATTAGTCACCGTATGCTCCACTTATTAAAAATTAAACGACACACCATTTATTCAGGATTTTTAAACGTTTTGTTCTAAGTAAATTATTTCCTAAGATGTATTTTCTACTATGTGTGAGAGAATAAGCAGTGATCTCTATGAGATGCTCAAGGCTGCCTTAAGCATCAGCTTCTGGTGGAGAAGTTAAATCAAGAGAAACATGTACTGTATCTACGTATGCAATATACTAACTCATTGCAAGTTGAGAACCTTGACAGGATGTATGTTAATTAGTTTATTAATTAACTCTGCCTAGAAACAATAGCTCTTTTGCTTGACATTTCCTGCCAGTATGTTCCTGGACTTTTTACCAACAAGAGGGATTTTCAATCCAGGCTTCACAAATCTTAGTTACAAGAATACGAACTTATTCTACACAGATGTTATAAAAATTAAATGAGATTATACATGAAAATTGCTCAGCAGTGGGTTGTAAATATAAAATAAGCGTTAGCTATTATAAGTTGACAGATGGTATCTATGGTACAGAATTAAAAATATTAAGTTTTTTGGTCTTAATGATTGGCTAATATATAGTGTATCCATCCACAATTACTGAGCACCTATTATATAGAACTGCTGTGCTATTTACAGAGAAGAGCATAAAGCTTTACAATCTACAGCCTTTTCATAAGCTCCTCTAAAGGTAAGGGTGGCCTGACAATGACAATTATCACTGAGCTCCATCACTGAGTGATGACTGTTTCAGCCTCTGTGGCTGATTTGACGGATGGATAATCTTGAGACCAACACCATGCGGTATCCATCAAACTGCATCCATGTCCCTACTCCGAAGTGCATAGGAGGACCACATTTCCCACTGTCCCTTGTTAGCTTGGGCCATGACTAGATTCCGGTCAACGAGATGTGGGTGGAAATGGTCCAAGCCCCCAAAGCCTGGCCCATAAAATCATCTCCCTCACAGGACCCCCTGCGCTCCAGGCACCACACCATGACCTTAGAAGCCACATACACCAGGGAGCAGTTCCAACATGATGAGCCCCTCCTGACATGTACTGAATTTACATGAGTGAGAAATAAGCCAGGATTTCTGTGAGGTCACCGAGATTCCTGTGCTCATCTGTTGCCACGGGATACCGTGGTTCCGAAGGTCTAATTCCCAGACCAGCAGGACTTGTGTCATCTGCATTCTTGTTAAAATGCACATGAATCCCAGACTAATACCTATACCTGTCCTTTCTCTCTACTCTGTGCACTTGCTTCTTTGTTGTTTTTTTTTTTTTTGCGGTACGCGGGCCTCTCACTGCTGTGGCCTCTCCCGTTGCGGAGCACAGGCTCCGGACACGCAGGCTCAGCGGCCATGGCTCACGGGCCCAGCCGCTCCGCGGCATGTGGGATCTTCCCGGACCGGGGCACGAACCCGTGTCCCCTGCATCGGCAGGCGGACTCTCAACCACTGTGCCACCAGGGAAGCCCTGTACTTGCTTCTTAAAGCACTTTTTGATCTAAAATAAAGCTTTACTTATTCAATGTAAGAAAAATGATTCAAGGTATTAATTATACGTTACAAAGAAAATTGATGCCATACCTGTATTAAATGTATCCTAATTACCTATCAAATGGAAAAAATACTTCACGTGATGTGAAAAAATACTTTCACATCCCAAAGATCATGATAGCATCCTTTTTCTCCTCTTAATAATTACAGCTGTGGTGTGTTTTCCTTTCTTTCTTTTTTTTTTTTTTTGAACTTTTGATTTTGATTTTATTTATTTTTTTATACAGCAGTCCTTATTAGTTATCTATTTTATACATATTAGTGTATATATGTCAATCCCAATCTCCCAATTCATCCCACCACCACCCGCCGCCACTTTCCCCCCTTGGTTTTTCATCAGCTTTCAGAAATGGACCATCAGTACGGTTCAATAATAAATCAAAGTTAGGGTCTTTTTCATTTCATTAAAAGCTGTGTGCTGTTGGAACAATTTCATCACGGAAATGTAACAGATTCGTCTTGCTAAAGGACAGTTAGGTACATGATAAGCATGTACCCTGGGCTGGGTTATCTGGGATCAAACCCATACATACTTTCCTATGCAGGGTATTTAAACTCCTCTGTTTCATTCTCTTTATTGACAAAATTGGGATATTAATAACACTCACAAGTTTGTTATGGGATTAAATGCTAGCAGATATAAAGTACCAAGAAAAATGCCTATCACTTACTGCTATGTAAGTATTGAAATCAGGGAATCAGACTAGCTTTTCTGAAATAACTCTATAGATTCCAAAGAACACATTTGGAAAATATTTCAAAAGTTTATTGCAAAAATGAAAACTCACTTATAGACAGTTTTGTGTCTTGCAGATATATGTGATGTGATTCTATTGATATGTTTAAAGCACCTCAGACCCTCATTTTATAAAGATTTAGGGAAAAAAGTTTTGTGCTTCAAATTATGTCAACAAACATATAGAACAAATATTTTAGCCTTAAAATCATTAGAATTCTTTCAAATGAATCAAACCTTATTCCTTGCATAGAATCAGCACATACTCAAAATATTTGTATGTGAGTATTACTCACGAATTATATGTAAAGAGAATCTTAGTCTTTTTGAGGTTGATTTTCATGGAACTACCTCCAGGAGATTTGAGCTGAGAGGTGGAGAAAACTTGGCTCCTTATGAAATCAGAGTCCCTGAAGTGTCCTGCCCTGAAGCGGTCCCTACCTGTGGACTTCTACTTATAACACATTTCCTTCTTGCATAAGCAAGTTGAAGTGAGATTCCTAATTACTTGAAGCAAAGGTTCTCTAACCAACATAAAAGTGATGTCCACTGATGATGTTTGCATCCGGGAATTTTTTGGTATATGTAAGGTCAAGTTTACAAAACAATATGCCAGTGAATACTTTCAATCCATTGTAAAACAGCATAAAACAAAACAACAACAAAAACTGACATCTTGACTCATTCATTATTTAGAATGCTGGTAATAATAAAACATTAATTTTTAATTTTATATACAAGAAGTATCTTATTTAATCCTTACAACATGAGGAAGTACAGGCTCTTATTAATCTAGTCTTACAGTTGAAAAATTCGTAGTTGACAAAACTAAGTATTATGGTGCTATCAGAATTCTAGCTGAGGCTGTCTGATTAAATTACATAAGCAAAACCACTAGGATATACTGATTCTTCTTTGGAGTAATGATATATTTAAGGTTCATTAATTTAAATTTTTAAAAATCTTATGACAAAGTTTGTCTATTTTAAGCAAATGTCATCAGCTACATTTGCAAAATTAATTGGTGGCCTTTTAACCAAAGGAAATTGACATAAGTAGATACTAACTCCAAAAAGTGTCCCTCCCAAAAAAGAACATCAGATTGGATGGCAAACATATTAAATAATATTATTTGGTGGCTATGTAATTGCTATGTGCTCTTTCAAGAATTTCACACACACTATTCTGTTCAATGCTTGAAAGACATATAGAGGCAGGTGCTATTTTTATTCCCATTTCGTGGATAAGAAGACCAAGGCGCTGAGACATGGAGTCACTTGCCCAATTTCCCGAAATCGGTAAGTGGATGAGTCTGGATTTCCACTGGCGTCAACCTCTATAAGGGGTGCTCAGCCCCTAGGTTTTCTACCTCGCATATTTGTTTATCAAAAGAAAGATATATTTACCTCTAAATATGTCCTTTTGCCCTGATTCCTAAATTTATAATTTCATATTTATAAATGACTTACTATAAATTTAAAATGGGATAGAACTACCTAAGTTACTTTGCATTGGCAAAAATAAGTGATATGGGGCTTCCCTGGTGGCGCAGTGGTTGAGAGTCCGCCTGCCGATGCAGGGGACACGGGTTCGTGCCCCGGTCCGGGAAGATCCCACATGCCGCGGAGCGGCTAGGCCCGTGAGCCATGGCCGCTGAGCCTGCGCGTCCGGAGCCTGTGCTCCGCAACGGGGAGAGGCCAAAACAGTGAGAGGCCCGCATACCGCAAGAAAAAAAAAAAAAAAAAAAAAAAGTGAAGCTTTGGGAGAGGCATTCAGGCAGGGGTAGTTTTACCAAACTGAATTACCAAACTGAATAAGCTGAACCATATTCTTTTTACAGTTCTAAGTGTTTCCATAGATCTATTATCTTAATGACAAATTTTGTTTGCTTGCTTACTCTGGTGATTTGGAAACAGAATGTTCTGGAAGGTTCATGCACTTAGTGTTCTGTCTACAGAACCACGCCTCGGTTCACAGCATTTTAACGTTCAAAAATGTTACATACAGTTAGTGTTTTCATTTCCCACACCGTAGCACAGACATCATCTCTGCTTTACAGAAGACAATATAGTAAAAATACATTTTGTTCAATTTTTTTTAATGTCAATGCATTTTACTAAGTGTTAGCAGAGTAAGGCGTCTGTCAGGTTCAGTTTGGAGTAATTTCTATGCAGTCTCATGACAAATTGATGGCATATTAGTTTGTGATTTACATGAATACCTTCTAAAATGTCAGTCGTGGGTCCTGGTGCCAAGGGAGAAAAGTGGATTGCATTTCAGGTATAAGAAGTTTAGCCAATACAGATTTGGAAAAATTGGTGTAGAGCAGTGGCTCTCTGTTTTGGCTGCATTTTAGATGTGGACAGCTTTCAAAACTACCCCTGCCTGAATGCCTGTCCCAAAGCTTCTGATTCGGAGCCATCCCTGGGCTTTGGGACTGTTAAAAGCTCTGTGGAATTTGATGTAAAGCCAAGGCTGAGAATCGCTCCTGTAGAATAACTAGATAGGAGATAAATGCCTCCCTTGAAAGGGAGCCACCCCCAAATGGCTCGGTCATTAACATCCAATAACAGTCAAACTAAGACGTCTAAACATCAATACAAACTTGCTAATATGAAACCCAATCTTTAATTAAATAAATTGCAGGGGATTCATAATGCAGGAGAACAAAACCACAAAATTTTGTTTCCTTCCAGATTCATAGAACAAATGTGAAAAAAAAAATAGACGAACTTGGGTAAAAAGAGCAAAATATAAAGAGTAGAATAATTTCAGTGTCTTTCACCATTATGTGCGACTTTTGAGTTTTCAAGTGAAACTCATTGGCAGGAGGTTATTTTGCTGTTAATTTCCTGCTGTCAAAACATGCTGTAAGGAGACCCCCAGAAGCCAAAGTCCTGCTTCAGGAAAGAGGTCTCTTCCCTATGTACTAATCTCCCTAACTCTCCCTACTCCTGTTTCTCCTGATGGATGACTCATCAGGAGAAGGAAGGAGAATGCTATCGAAATTGAAGGAGTGCTGGCCTGACCACGTTCGGGTGGGCCAGTCTCCAACTGAAGGAGTCTGTGCCTTTGTTTCTGCCCAAAGAATAAATGTAGGTGCCCCAGCAGATACGGGGAGCGAAAAAGAGTTTCCTGGGAAGACGTATAACGGGGGCAGACTCTTGAAGGCCCTTCGGTCTCTCCTCATCAGTGTCTTCTTTCTCTGTAATGTCAAGACACAGGTTCCAGCAGACAAGTGACGGACTGGAGCGGACATTGTTCCTAGAAGTTCATGTGCGTATATTCTGATATCCTGCACTATTCTTCCTTGTGAACATGCACTCCAAACAAATGTCTTTAATCCCTGTGCTTTGACTATATCCTTCTTCTTTCTTATCCTTGTGCCTCCTGTGACACTATTTTCTTCTTCATCTGGAAATAACCAACTAGGCCAAATTTCTTCTTGCTGAAGCCATTCTGTTTCTTCTAAGATTTCTTCTCATTAACGCTTAAGCACACGTTTTTCTATAGCTTTCAAATCGTGACCTTCTTCTCTCTGGCATCACTTGTGGTTTTACTGTTTTTAATTTGAATGTTTATGGGTTTTTTTTCTCCCCAGATAGACTGAAAGCATCTTGGCTGCAGAAAGCATACAGCATGCTTGACGTCACCACCAACAGCTCTCAAATCCCACTCCTGGTATATCTCTTGGTACATAAGGTCACTAAGAAAAGTCTAGTCAGTGCAGAGCGTAGGGCCTGTACAAACATACAAGGGCAGACAACATGCACCCACCTGCCAAGGCAGCTTTTAAACCATCGGATTGAAGATTACTAGCAAGAAGGTGCACTCTGATCCCAGGCATCCATTCATTCTGGGACCATTCAGAGACCTGGCAGGCAGGACACTCGATTCTGGGGAAGGGACCCCACCTCTCAGCCTGTGGGGAATGTGAACTGCTCGAGTAAAGAAGCATGAGACCCTCTCCTGATGGGATCAGCGCTGGGATGTGACAGCACCATAAAGGGGCAGAGCCTTCCCTCCGGTCCTGACCTGGTGCATTCGGCCTGCGGTGCCATGGGAGGCTTCCGTGCTACTAAGAGAGACTGGGTCACAATCATGCCGCCATGTCAGCTCAGCATCCTTCTGTGGAAGTAGAACATGGCTGTGGACTGGGGTCAGTCTTGGTGGTGATCATGACTGTTTACTAACACTGGGCTTTAAGGCAATTTCTAGGGGCATTTGTAGGAGGGAAGCTCCTTTCCTCAGACACTTTCCTACGTACATAAGATCCGTCTTGTATAAGATAGAGCTTCTCTCACGTTTATTATGTTAATCATGTGAAATTGCTGACACTTGACCTTTTTTTGACCTACAAAATTCCATGTTATAGGCTTAAATCTATTGCTTAGAGACAATATGCACATCTATACAGGTAGTGTCAAATGCCACAAAAGTTTTAAAATATAATAGAAAAATCACTGAAAAATATGTTATTAATATATTTCAAACTTGGAATGATAGTCTCTGATATGCTAGAGACATGTCAAATATGTTTTCCCTCCATTTAGATTAACTTTAACACAATCTCTTTTAAGACATTTTCTTTTCATACCAAAGCTCCCTGAAACATCCTCAGTTTCCTCCTCAAGGACATGGACCTAATATTCTGGGAAATGTAGAGATCGCATACGAACTCCTCTTTTGTTTGCATGCCTGAAAACCCCACAATAATCCGTGAATAAATTCTGGTATTTGCTCTCTGTGTCTGATCATTTCCCAACAAAGGCACATTAAAAACCACAGCTCGTAGCAGTGAGCTAAGACACCTTCGATGATGCCACTAAGAGTAGCGTCCCCACTGCAAGCCTTCTCTTTGCCCATCGACTATTTTTTTGTCTCATTTGGGTCAAAGGCACCTAATATTGAAGTGAGTCTTTTAAACTGACAATACTGAATGACATTTACTATCAGTATTATTCTAAGTAGCCTTTCCCTGATTAGATTTGATTTCTAACAGTGTTGACTAGGAATTCCCTTAAAGTCTTTAAAATTTGGGTGTTGCATGGGATATCTAAGTCTGGGGGTGAGAAAACTCTGCTTATAGACCTTGGCTGAATAAGTAAGTTTGGTATCTGGATTTTTGTGGTTCAGTGAATGGGTCTTACACTATATAATTTTTGAAATATCTGTTAGCCCAAGATATTTGCCCATAACCCAAACAGTAAGGTAAGACATACAACACCCAGCATATTATACAAAACAATTATCATTAGTTTTTTGGTATATACAAATCAGTCTTTTGTGTGCACGTGTAAATCATTCTCTATATTTAAAGAACACGTTGCTTTCTATGCTTTTCCACTCGTATTTCCTTGATCCTTGAGAATTCCCAGATCCCTGACTTTCAAACACATTTGTTAACAGTTGTCTCCATATTGTCACTTTTATGGATACTATGATAATCTGATTGATTGCAAATTTTCTCTTTTATGAGTAAAGTGGTGATAAACTTACTTGCACACAAATATTTTATTTTCTCAGAAAAATATCACACTCCTGTAAGTTGAATGATCAGGTCAAATGATACGATCATAAAATTAATTTATGTAACAAAATGTAATTAGCCACAGTGAAACTTCCAAAAACTAGAGTTCTTTAAACCTGCATTCTGTAGCCACAATGAAATAAAGTTAAAAATCAACAATAATAGCAACAACTAAATGTTTTAACCATTTTTGAATTAAGGAGAAAAAGAATCTTATAAAAAGGCTGGAAATTACCAAAATGAGAACACACTTTGTAATGCCTATGAAATGTGATTTCAACTATATTTTATTATTTAGAAAACAATTTTATTATATAAAAGCATTTAAAATGAATACAAGGTTTAAGAAATAGAAAAATGAAAATAGTGTTAAACTGAAAAATGGAGGTAATTGATAACAATGGCAGCTAAAATCCATAAATAAAAATAGAACTGATAGTAAAACTAAATGCTGACTCTTTGAAAATAAAATAGTTTTGGGTTTGGTGATGACTTTTTAGATACAACACCAAATGTGTGATCCAGGAAAGAAAAACTTATAAGCTGGATTTCATTAAAATTAAAAAAAAAAATTCTGCAATGCAAAAGACATTGCTAATACAATGAAAGACAAGCCACAGACTGGGAGAAAATAGATACATCAGATAAGAGACTATTTTCCAAAGCACAAAAATGACTCTTTAAAATTGAAAGATAGGAAGACAGACAAGTCTATTAAAAAATGGGACAAAGACCTTAGCAGACCTCTTACCAAAGAAGAGAAACAGACAGCAAACAAGCATATGAAAATATGCAACACATCATATGTCATCAGAGAAAAGCAAATTAAAAACACAATGAGGTGCCACTATACACCTATGAGAATGGCCAAACTCCAGAACACTGCCTACAACAAATGCTGGTGAGGATGTGGAACCGCAGGAACTCTTTTTTTTTTTTTTGCGGTACGCGGGCCTCTCACTGTTGTGGCCTCTCCCGTTGCGGAGCACAGGCTCCGGACGCGCAGGCTCAGCGGCCATGGCTCACGGGCCCAGCCGCTCCGCGGCATGTGGGGTCTTCCCGGACCGGGGCACGAACCCGTGTCCCCTGCATTGGCAGGCGGGCTCTCAACCACTCCGCCACCAGGGAAGCCCCACAGAGGAGATTTAAGGCAGTAAAATTACTCTGTATCATACTATAATGGTGGAAACATGTCATTATACTTTGTCCAAACCTATAGGATATACAAGAATGATATAAACAAAATCCAGAATCTTAAATTTTAATAGAAAATGATATAGCATGATCATTAATTTTAGTCCTTGGTTATTTGGATAAGGTAATTTTACCTTCTGTTTGTTTCATTTTGTTTTGTGTGAGAAGTCTCCCCTTCGAGTTTGTAACAGGTGTTCTCAAGGTCACCCACAAAAACATTTTTCAAGAATAACACATCATTGCCTTTTCAGTTTTTGCAGGCAAATGTTAACGGCACCAAAATATACTAAGTAAACTTTTCACTAAAAACGACTGAAAAGGAAAACTTAGTGTCCTACTAATTTCTCACTGTGTGGAGGTGGGTTCAGGCAATTCGTGGTTTCCAGAATCTTAAAAGTTCTTAACCCTTGGTCTTTCTACTGATAGTTCTAACTTAAAGCCTTTCGTGATTCTGTAAATTCAGAAAAGTTCACTTTCTTCAATTCCTGAGCCCAGAGACTTTTCATTGTAAGAGCTCAGCAGATGCTGAGGATTCAGATTTGTGGGCACAGAGTGGGAGAAGGTGTAGATTTATTTATAGAAGCTGTTGAATGAACATTTCTAGTACCCTATTACACGGTTGCTGACCGGAACTATTAAAATTATACAGGGAACCAAATATAATGGCCAGTCTGAGAAAGGAAAATTTTCTCCCCTCTTTCAGTCTGAAATTCAATTTTATTCTGGCTTTGTCCTGATGTCTTTAATACCAGCTGAGGTGGGAGCAGGATATTAGTGGTTTCCATTGCCTCAAAGCACCTCACCATTGCTCTGGCTGTTTCTGGGATAAAGCCTTTGGGACACCTCATGCAGAAGAGAGGTGGAGCCCCTCTGAAATAGTCAGGGCTCACATCAGTCTCTTTCTGTTACACAGGCTTCTCCTTATTCTCAGAGGAGTCCTGGTACCAACAGATAAGGTTGGAGATCTCCCGAAGTGAGAATTTCCTGGACCCACCTCACCTCCTTCCTAGATTTGACTCAGGAAAGTCCAAGAATTAGAATGATTATTATTGATGAAGTGCTGATTCATTGGCCAACGAGCTTTGCTCATTTTTTTCATGGCAATTCATAATGACAGATATAGACTTTGTTACATTCTTAAGTTAATTTACAGGTTTGGGCTACTTAAGGATTCCTATAAATTAATTAGAAATGTAGAATCTTTTAATCATGTTGTAAATGTAGCACGAATAAATATCTTGTTGATCAACACTTGGCTCCCCTCACAGGTTATATGGGTACCAGGCCTCTGAGCATATTTTTGAGATTTTAGGTAATATAAGGTATACCTTTTTAAAACACAAGACTATATTTCTTGCAATATGTACTGAAACCACTCCACTTAATGTCACACCCAATAGCTAAAGTATTGAAGTAGTAACACATGAAGACACAGTCTTTAGAAAGGTTTGTCCATCTTGATTTAATAGAAAGTAAAGTACAGGAAACTAGGGACAAATTCCTTCAAAGAACAATTTACCTTTGTTTCATTCTTTCTTTTTTTATTTGACGGAACTAATCGCTTTAACTCTGGGCTTTATACTTCAGAGGCCCTGTCAATATCAAAATAACAAAATACAAGTCACTAACTTTCTTTTAAGTTTATTGGAGGGACAACTGTAAAGGTCTTTTGTTCACACACACTGATGTAACAATGAAAATAGCCTTTTGCTTGCTACTTTCTTTGTGGTAAGTTTACATAGCATTTACCAATAGAGTGACTTTACTTGTGGAGCCGTTTCTTTGGCAATCAAACCAATGTAATTAAATACTCCTCCAAGGAATTCTGTCAGTCTTTATTACTAAGTAATAAGCCCACAATGTAATATTAAATATTTATAAATAGGCCACATTATTTCATGTTTAGGACTTAAATTAAAAATAATAATATGCAGGGCTTCTCTTGTGGCGCAGTGGTTGAGAGTCCACCTGCCGATTCAGGGGACATGGGTTCGTGCCCTGGTCCGGGAAGATCCCACATGCCGCGGAGCGGCTGGGCCCGTGAGCCATGGCCGCTGAGCCTGCGCGTCCGGAGCCTGTGCTCCGCAACAGGAGAGGCCACAATGGTGAGAGGCCCATGTACCGCAAAAAAAAAAAAAAAAAATAGTAATAATAATAATAATATGCAGAAGGAAATGTGTGAAGAAAACAGTCACAGTCCTAAATTAAATTCTGTTATGAGGTTTTATTTTTTTAAGCATTTATTTTGCTTAAATAAATTTAATAAATTTGCTTAATAAAATAAATTTTGCATTTATTGCAAAAGAAAGTATGTATTGTTCTTTAAGAATAGTATATAACTTCTGTGAGCGCCATTTATAAAATCTAATAAACTCCTCTGTGGTACCTGTAAATCAGCATAAACTTGACATCACTGCAAAAGGTTGATATGATTTTGCATAACTTGAAGAATATTTAGATCAATCCCTGGGCATTATTTGTTGTAATTTGTGCACTTTCTGTAGATATGTGGTATTCAAATCAGTAATCAACTTGAAAAAAAGTCACCTTTCTGGAATGAAGGAATATGAATTGTCTATTTATTTACCAGTAAACCATTTATCCAGCATACTGCTTCAAAAGGAAAATCATCTGAATTCATTTCTGTCTTTTAATTATAAGTAATTATTTATAATATGTACGGTTTTCTCAATCCTTTTGTAATAGGAAGCTGAAGCTGATAGTTACTGTCAGCTCAGAACATTTCTAAATTTCTAAATCTAATATTGACGTCCTTCAATGGGTTTTAACTTCGGTTTGGGCTTTGTGTGATGCCAAAGAACAAGGAAGATTTCTTTAACTGAACACGCAGACAAAGTCTTATTCACAGTCTAAACAAAAAGTAATAATTTTATTATAAGCAGATAATTTATTTGGCCCAATTACATCATATTGACAACTTGTGTTACTAACACTTTTCACACTCAGTCCTTCAAATGGCCCCATTTCCCCTCTTCTCTTTCCTCTAAATCAGGAGGAAAATGGAAAAACTACCAGCCATCTGAGGACCAAGGTGGAGCAACTGACTCTATGCCCAAAGAAAGGGCACAGCTAGAAGTGGGAGAGGAGCACAGGTTTGGAGGCCAGTTCATGTAGGCACAGGGGGAGGGGAGGCGCAAGGTGCAAGGAGATGGGAAAATCCAGCCAAGTTCAACTAGGACTCGCTTTGGCTGTTTACTAGCCAGTGGTGTGTCAGTGGACAGACCCAAGATAAAGCAACTACTCAGAACCTAACTAACCAACTGTACAGACTTTTGGACTGAAATGGCTTAATGACGTCTACTCTTGACACCTGTGAAAGAACCCGATTATCCTTCCACCCGGATAATGATTGGTTTGGTAGCCAGGCCATCACAGCATCCCTCAAAAATGCTTCTGTGGTGTGTGCAGGGATGGTTTATACTTTTGTCAAGAGGAAGTGGACGTGAGCTTGACTTGGGAGAGAGAGTCTTATCCGAGGATATGTTTGTCAGAGCCAGTAATGTTCAGATTTCTGCTCATGATTGAGAGGCTTCACTAAGAAGCTTGCAGAAAGGTAGAAGTGAGGTTTCCTATTCACCAGTGAGACTGCTGGCAGCTGGGCGTCTGCCCACAGTGACCTTCTTCACCATCAATCCATAGGAACAATGATGTCACAAAACCACCACAAGCACTTCCCTGTATCAGAATCAATGCACAACCTTGGCCTCTAACTTCTATAAATCTACCCCTTACTAGCAGATCCCAGAAATATAAATGTGGGAATCAGAGAGTTCTGGAAAACCCACCCATAAAATAGGAGCGATTTATAAGAAATAAAATCAGCCTTCCCAGAGTCTCAGTGATACACTTTCCCATCACTATAGTCTATGATCTCTGTAGCTTTGGGCTTATTAGAGATGAGTTTCTCCCTTGGTAAAGCTGGGAATCTGCAGATCTCACGCTCTCCACATTTCGGAGCAGGGCAGGTCTCTCTAACCAACTTGCAGTGGTCAAGTCCCCGCTCTACCGGTTACTTGCTACCTGTCTTTAGTTAATTAATTTGTGTCTCAACTCAGCTTTAAAATGGATATCAGGTTACTTTCCTAATTACTATGTTATGAGGATTAAATTCGATAATATTCTCAAGCCTTAGAAAAGCACTTGACATTTAGTAAGACCTAAAAAAAAAAAACTCAATATGTATTATCCTGCCAATACTGTGTCCCTTTTCAGTTAAGAAAGAATGGCAATGGCTTGCATAGCTCTTGTCTGGGGGACAGAAGATGCTCTGTAGGATGGAAATGAGCAGTTAATATTCTTACTTTCAATCCCTTGATGCCAGACAGATGTCAGTGCTAGCACCTAGGAAATGTTCTGGAAATGTCAACTCTGCAAGATTTCTGTGTTGTTACCCACATTAGTCCAGTACTAAGCTCATCACAACGATTTTCTTCAACTACTTCAGTTATTTGAGGAGAAAAAGCCACCTACCTTCTACTATTTCCCATCCCCCACTCCAAAAAACACCTCTTGGTAATGGAGAAACTAATGAAATTAGAATTTTATATGACTATTTTTGCTAGTTACTATATTCATTAATCAAACTAAATGTGAGGGGGAAGAGAGGAAATCAGGGATAAATGTTTGAACCAAAGATGAATGGGAGGTGGTGTAGCTGATGACGGGAAATTCAATCCAGGCGTTATTAGGGGTGATGCGGGTCCGGTTATCTAGCAGCGGCAAAGACAAAGAGTCCTAGTGGGAGAAAAGCTGTTTCAGAAAATAATGATAATAAATTAAAAAAATTTCTACCTAAGATTATTGATGGAGAAACTGTATTCTCAAGAAAAATAGAGATTTTGGTTAAAATAAGAAAGTTAAGGGAATGTTCATATAAATGGAAGCACACACTATGTGGTCCTTTGGGACTGGCTTCTCTCACTCAGCATAATCTTTTCAAAGCTCTTCTATGTTGTATGTATCAGTACTTTCATCTCTCTGTTCCTCAGCTGATGGACATTGGGCTGTTTCTACTTACTGGCTACTAGGAGTACACCTACTATGACTACTTGTGTACGGGCTGTTGTATGGGCATATATTTTTGTTTTGTCTTGAGTATGCACCCAGAAGTGAACTTGCTGAGTCATAATGGTAAGTCTATGATCATCATTTTAAGGAACTTCTATTTTCCAAAGTTGCTGTACCATTTTGTATTCCCACTAGCAATGTACGGGAGGATCCAATTTCTCAAAATCTTCAACACTTTTTTTTTTTTTTTTTTGCGGTACGCGGGCCTCTCACTATTGTGGCCTCTCCCGTTGCGGAGCAACAGGCTCCGGACGCGCAGGCTCAGCGGCCATGGCTCACAGGCCCAGCCACTCCGCGGCACGTGGGATCTTCCCGGACCGGGGCACGAACCTGCGTCCCCTGCATCGGCAGGCGGACTCTCAACCACTGCGCCACCGGGGAAGCCCTGGAATAGTTTTTTTTGAATGTCGAAATATCTACTTATATTTTTACTTGTGAAATATTAATGAAAATATAAGCTGGGTATGTTGGAGTCTGAGCGAATACTGTTTCTCTGCTGCGAGCCTGCACATTGACACATAATTGGCAAGAAACCAACCAAAGCTAGTTTCAGGTGATGCCTGGCTGGCCCTTCCCTACCTGTGCCTCTGTGGACAGACCCAAGGACCTGTGCTCATCTCACAGTTCCAGCTGTGCTCTTTTTGGCATAGATTCAGCTTCTCCTTGGTGCTCAGAGGGTTGGGTAAAATTTCTTCACACATCTTCTGGTTCTAATCCATCTGCTATGTGATTCTAAGCTCTGCTTAAAACCACAGATCTATAATTATCTCCAAACTCATCAAGTTGTACACAGTAAACATGCACAGCTTTTATATGTCAATCACACCTCAATAAAGAGATGCCACTTTACTAGATAGTAGGGAATTAAAACACCATCTGAAATCCCCGTTATCAGGATCCCCTGGGATTCATTGTCATCATTCTCATTCTTGATCTCATCAGTTCCTCATAGATTCTGACATTGTTCACTCAGCCTTAATCCGTCCCTGTTTTCAGGTGGTAACCCAGACAGAGCTGGTTGGCTTTGTTTGTGTCCTGGTATGACTTATTGATCAAACGCACAAGCATTCTTTGCAAGAGAATCTCTTGCAAATCTCTTTTAGATTCATATTAATAAATAGAAATATTTTCCCAATGGCAAGTGAACCCACGGAAAAAAGAAACTTCTTAAGTTCCTCACAAGAACTAATTACCAATTATTTTGACTCCCCAATTATTACTATTTTTACTGTTAATTTTTAAAATCATTTTTATAAACACAAGAATAATGTCCAGGACTGAGATCTCATAAGATTTCTTTGGATTCAATCCTATTTCAAAAGTTCAAGATTAACAGCTAGTTTTGGTGGTTTTGTCATATCAATTGTTAGTAGTAAACGGACTTTTGTTTCCACTCCCAACACACACAAACTTACACATTTATACAGTCACTATTATTACTGCTACACATATATACACACATACTTCATATGTAATTAAGTCCTCTGAAAAAAAGACAGCTGTTCTAATTAACATAGAGCACTGTATTTCATATGTATACACATTAAAATATTAATTATTATAAGCTTAGTTTAAAAGAATGGTTTGGTACTGTAAAGAGATACACCTACAATTAAAGAAAAATGACATTCCACCCAAAATAATGCTGACTTGGTTTATTGTCAAGAAGTCAAACATGACTCAGTTGCACAGGGAAGTGATATTATGTTGTTCATATATCAGCATTATTTATCAATATTTCTAATTCATGTCTTCAAATGATAATGATTACAGAGACACACCCTTTCTCTTCAAAATATTTTTTTCAGGTCCCTGATAACATGTTTATTTGGTGTCACACTTGAAATGAACATTTTATAATTGAATATTGTGAACAGAAAAATCTCAACAATTCTAGTTGTAATTGGCAGATGAGTCATTTAGTGGATTCATTAGAGCTGAATGAAACTTAAGAATTTGAGACATTTACTAATATAATTAACAAAATTCTTTACATTAGGTGATATTGTAAAAATATGAAAATATAAAACTGTATCAAAATGTTATAGAAATAAATAATTTGAGAGCAAATTAGTTTTGATATTTTCCTAAAGTCACATTTACTTTACTTTCCATTGTAAGTTACTAACCCAAGGTGAACTTTACACCGAGGATACAGGACTCATCAGAAGGGGAGTCAGTAATGTGCTTCTGTAGTTGATTAGGAGTTGTTTTGGGGGCTTGTTTTCCTGCCCCAGGAGAATCAGTTCTGTGGTTGTCATTTTAGGATATAATCGCTCTCCTTGTAAGCAATACTCGCTGACTGTGTTAATAAGGTGTGCTATTGATAGACATGCAATGGACCTACAATGGCTGTCACTTTCCATTGCAACCTCAAATCCCATTCCTTTATTAGTGCTATCATTTCCCAGCTATTTATTCAGTCTCAGATAACTCTGGTTTGGGCAGAACCACTACATATTACTTTGATTTTGAGTACTACTAGATGTTCGATATTACTGAGTACGTGTAACACAGAACCCATCTGTAAGAGCCATGCTGGATTTGGGCAAAAGCAGAAAATTCCAAAATGCTTGCATTACTTAAAAGGTGATGGATCGTTGTTGAAGTTTTGAGTGTGATATCTCCAGTTAACAGAATCATGGAGCAATGAATTCTAATCCAGCAGAGGACGTTTCATGGGTGTCTGCTACATTCCAGCCCCTCTCCTCATGTCAACTCAACTGGACCTCCCAACAATCCTATGAGCTTGGAATTTCTAGATGGTTTAATGCTCAAAGAAACTTGCCTTAAAGCAGAGATCGTGGGGGGTGGAGTTGGATTTGAAGTCCAGTCTGCTTCCCAAGTCTCTGATGCAATCCTACCCCTCTTCCCCTGCCAACCTTCTATTGATAATTATCACTATCATCATCATCATCATAACCACTATTTGAGTACACATTTTATTTCAGCTTTCTGCATATAACGTTTTGCATATACTGTCTATTTCAACAATCACACAGGCTATATATACGCCAGCTATTTCAATCTTCTGCACAATTCCAGAGGGAAATTTTCACTCAAAAAATAATGCTACATCTTAGGTGGTACCAGCTTTTGCCTTCTGGAAGCCCAGCCCCAGTGATCTATAGTAATGGGCCTGTCTTCACTTTGCAGAAAGGCCAACAGACGCGCAGAACGCTTAATCAATTGCTTGTTTCACACACCTAGGAAATGGTGACCCTGAATTTTAAGGGCTGGGTTCTTAACTTGAATGCCACTTGTAGACAACTGTTTTGTCTTAATTTCCCTTTACTGCTGTAACAAATTACTATAAATATAGTGGCTTAAAAATTTATTATCTGACGTTTCTGGAGGTCAGAAGTCTAAAATGAAAGAGCTGGGCTGCATTACTTCTGGAGTCTCTAGGGGAGAATCTGTTTCCTTGTCTTTTCCGGCCCCTAGATGTCTAATGGCCCCACGTCATTGTAACCTCCGCCTCTGGGCTCACATTTGACTCCGCTCCTCCTATTTCCCTCTTTCCCTTATAAGGACCTTTGTGATCCTGGGCCCACTCTGACCATCAGCTGAATCTCGCCATTTCAAGGCCAGCTGATTCGCAGCCTTAATTCCATCTGCAACTTTAATTCCTCTTTGCCGTGGAACATACCATGTTCACACGTTCAGGTAGGCATCTTGACGGGGCCGTTTTTCTGCATACCACAGATTCCTAGTTACACGGAGATGTACTTGATTTCATGATTAGTTCACAAATTAATGGAGCCAGACTGGTTGGGGTTGAATTCTAGCTCTACCAGTTACGAGTTGTGCATCCCTAAACATATTGGTGAACCTCTCTGTTCCTCAGTTCTCTCTTCTGTAAAATAGAGATAACACCCCCATCTTCCTCTCAGATCGAGGAGGAATACAGTGATTGTTCGTAAAACATTTTAAATAGTATCCGGTACTTAGTAAGTGCTATATAATTCTTAGTTAAAAAGATAAGAATAATTCCTCTACTGATGAGCTGTAAATGCAAGGCATCAGTATTACTTAAGCCACATAAATATTTGATTGTATCGATCTGACACAGATATATATAATTATAAGCTTTAGGTAATGATTAAACTATGTACGACTTTTCAATTCCCGATTTAAATCTAACAATAAAAAAAACAATGCCTACCTAAAGGAGGAACTATGGTTATTCAATTTAGGAAGATATACAGCTTGTCAGGAAGACCAGGAGGAATGGGAGACCTAATAAGATTTTCTGCCTGAGGCAAGGCTTCTGTCCTAGAAACAAGGAACCTTGCTCCTGAGAGCAGGAAGCAGCTCTAGGAGATGATTCATTTGACTGCCTATCCCGTAATAATAAGCAAGCAAAGTTTCCATCCTCCCAGAAACCAGACCAGCTTCCCTCTTCACACCCAAGGCGATATTGCTGGGGGCAGGGCAGCGTGTGTGGGAGTCCCATGTCACCTTCCTCACTGGCACCAAATACACACACACACACACACACACACACTCCGCACAGGTCTCTATGCACGGTGGAAGGAGGAAAGCAGGAAACCTGGGGGAATCAGAATTGCTGGGGAGACTATATACTTCTCCAAATTTTCAGAAATTGAATTAGGAAGACCACCTCTCCTGCAGGAGAATGATCCCTTGATGACTCTGTTCCACCCGTAGTGGAATTGGACATGTGACCCCCTTCTTTCCCTCCTTTAGATGTTCCAGAGACTCGCTCTGTAAGCTCTGTGGTGTGTCCAAATTAGTGAGTAGATTTAAAATCATATAGCTCCCTGCTCCCTAACTCAAACCCACTTTCTAGATATCTGCTGAGAACTGCAGCAAGAGAAAGCATCATTCAGTAATTTGTTTTCTTAAATAGAAGTGTGATAGAGAGAAAAAGACATTGGAGGTGGAATAAGCCTGGGTTGTGAACCCAGCTGTCACATTCTAACAAGGTGACCTTGGGTAGGATACGTGATTCAAAACCTTGAGTCCGAATTTCCTATGTGTCTAGAGGAGAAAACAATACCCAGCATGCAGATTTATTATGGATTTAGAGCTCATCTATATAAAATGCCTATAACAGGGTCAGGGGTGTAAACACACAAAATATGTCATCTACTATTAAAAGAGTGGAAAAGAAATCCTTGAGTGAAAGTAGTCATTGACCCATCTTTAACAATGGCAACTGGCCTAGTGTGTGTGATATGTGTAATTCCACCCACACATATATATAATTAGATATACGCTATCAGTCTAATGAATATGATAATAGTTTCTAATAGGTGGCTTCTGGGTATTCTTTTAACTAACGCACAATATACACGAGAGGGTCAAGGTACTTTATCTTGGTTTTTATGATTCCACAACATTCCCTCTAGGTAGTGAACCCTAAATGTGTTATGCAAGATTTTATCTGTATATGAATTTTCTAGGAAAGCATCTCTAGCATTTATTAAGTTATCAGTGTAACTTTTACATGCCGACCAACTTCTAAGACTCCTACCACTGGCCTAGATCCTTTTATATAGCAAATAGACATTTTAGAAACAGGTATAGAAGAACATTCAAAGAGAAATTTGGCCTTGAGTCAAAATTAGCCTTAGAATAAAATTCCAGAATGACATTATATTAGAGTTAAAAGGAACCATTGAAGAAGCAAATCCAGAGAAATAAATGGACTGATCTAAGTGGACAGCTAGTGATCAGCACAGCTAACGTCGGAATTCAGGTTGTCAGAATCCTGCTCCCAAAGTTTTCTACTTCTTTTTGGTGTATATCTCCAAAGACGGACCCAGATACCTGTGAAAAATGACTATGGTCTCAGAAAAAAGTGTGAATACATTCTTTTAACAGTACCTATAAAAACAGCTGCTATCATACAGCAAGCATAAGGAAGATTGTGGATGTCTAGCAAATTAACACTTGACAATTCCAAGTGCCAACCCGTGCTAATTTCATTTACCGTAGTACTGTAAATGGTGTAGGTATTTGGCAGGCTAGGACTTAATACCATCTGGCCTGAAAAATTTATGATTCATTTACACAGCTAGACTTTTTTAAAGTTTTATTTTGTTTTTGGTTAGAGAACGCACTTGAATGCTGGTTTGAAGGGCAGTGACGTGAGGCTTTTCAAATTTGATCATCACACTTTTATAGGGCAACTGGAGGTTTTTTTCTGGGAGTATATGTGACTATCATAATTTTTGGTGAGCACTAATATTTGCAACAGGGATAAACTACGAAAATATTCAATATTAATCTGCTGTCTTCTGGTTTTCCTTTTCTCTATATGTTTTCATTCAACCCTCCACTCTGGCTAAATCATGAAACTTATTGTCACAGGGAATGAGAGAAACATTCCATTTGGGCCACAGATGCTGTTTATGAACCCTGAGTATCAATTCTGACTCGTGTTTAAATAAGAGAAGAGTTTCTCTTTGGGCTGAGAGGAATTTCTCAACAATCATGTTTTCCCTTCAGTGGTAGATATGGAGGTTTGTTTAACAGAGTGCAAGTGTAGGTCCCATTAGTCTTGAAAATTTAGGATGAAAAATGTAGGAGGTGGAAAGTCACTTCTTGCAGTTTTAGACTGTTTTACACTAAAATGAGTGGACCTAAGGAATTAAAAGGGGTGAAACTAAGAAGCCCATCCATGATATCACATAAGCTCTTACCCTTCCTCTTATAGACCCAGACACCATATTGGAAGGGAGCACAATGCATTCGAGGTGGCTGAAGGCTTGGACCTGGACATGTATGGAATATAAATTAAATACCTAAAGAAACATATATACATTTAAATACTTCTAATTATTGACTAGGAACAAGATTACTGGGTTAGCCTAACTACACATAGACAGAGGTAGGTATAGATAGATAGTATATAGATTTGCCCCTCACCCTAGGGAGACAGATAGATAATTAGGATGATTAAATTGTAGAAAGAAAAATAAAGCTCATTGTTTTTATACAACTAAGAATAGCTCAAGTAAATATTCAAAACCACAAAATAGCTATCCTTTATTGAGGAATTATTTGGAAGGATAGTTTGTCCTAGGTATCTTGTATACATTATTTCACTTGATATCAACAATTACTCAATGAGATTAATATTATCATGTGTTAAAGCTGACTTCAAATATCTATAAAAAATGCCAAGATCTGTTACGCAGAATGTGCCCTTGGTAAAAAAATGTGACATTTATTTGCCTTTAGTGACCTTCCCCTTGTGACATCACTAGTCGTTGACTTTGAACTCATTCAGACAGGCGAGCAGAAGGTATCCCCAGATTAGCCAGAAATACCAGATGCCATTCTTGTCTTTTTTTCTGATTGACATTCAATACTTCTATCTTCAGTAACTTTCCCTGAGAATGCTGCACTTAGATTTGAAAAATAAATTAAAAAAAATATTACTTATACCAGATAATATATTTCTTTTAGCACAGTTTTCCTGAATGAATCATTCAAACAGAATTGAACACAATAGGAATCTCAGCAGAGGAAGAAATGTTTGTACAAGGGGGATATCCTGGCACACTTCAAAATACTCCAACTCAGTCTTGTCTGCCTGACTTTCAGTTTAACCTTAGACTAGCTCATATTTCTCAGAACTTGGGATGCAGTTTATGATCTAATAGAAAGACAACTTTATTTTCTAGGAAATCTCTTGGACAAAAGCTCTATAAAATGCTCACTGCAAACTCTCCACTTATCATCATTATACGTGTGCTCAATTATTTATATAACAGAACATTTCTCCTCAATCTCTTTCCATTTAATCCATCATGAAACGATTTTAAGATGATCTTTTTGTCCATTTGGCTGGAGCACACATGTGTGACAATGCTAGCTCCCCATTAAGGGATGATCAAGATTTTACCCAGGGAAGAAAACTTTTCATGAAGTGAATTCCAAGATTAAGAACAAAAGAGAGTATCATAAATTAATATAACAAGTTCTATGTTTTGATACTTAGTTAAAGGATAAAAATGTGTATCTGTGAATATAAATTTACAAACATGTATGGAGATGCATACATTTTGGTAGCTTCCTCTTCACCCTGTTGGGGAAGGAGGGATTACTGCCGTAGGGTTATGGGAACCACCGGATACATGACAATGACCCTGGACAGATGAGACTGAAGGTAGTTTATGAGTCACATATATTCATAGCCCAGGAGAGCAGGGCACTACACGGTCTGTAGGATCACACAGGGGTTGCACTCAGGAACAGAGTGAACAAGCAGAAATGGTGGCAGGTAGACTCTGTAGTTACAATAGGGTGAGGTGGTCCCTGGTTCCCAGAAGACAAGATTGCCTTGTCTGAATAATTCTGTGGGTTGTCAGGGAATTGAACCCACTACTTAGGGATAAGCAGGCACTATAATTGGTTTCCATGGCAAGGATTGGCTAGGAGACCTTTCCTGTGAGTAGAGAGGGCAATGTAACTTGTGGTTGGGCCATTTCAAGCCCTCCCCGCCAACCGAGTTTTCCCCGGATATCAAAGCACACATCTTATCAGGCCTCGATTTCAAGCCTCATACCACAGCACGGCATAGGTACACACAGACACACACAGGCACAAACAGGCTTCGTTGCCTTATCTCGTGGTCTTGCTTATTTGTTTCTCTTTCCACCTACGGCAACCAAAAATCACACCAAATTTTGTTAAACTTGGTTGCGAAATAATTAGTTACGTGTGGACGCTGCTAAATCATAGACAGCAGGTATTTTCATGTTATTCTAAGTTTTACACATTTTGTTACATCGTAAGCATTGGGTTAACGTTGTTTACAAACACGGGAGAAAGTGCCAGGAAGAAATATCTTTATCATTTAATTTCATTATTTGACATAATTTTGCAGTAAAATTTGATCTGAGGGAATGTCTCAAGAGGGTTCTAACTAGATCATATGATTTTGTATGTAACACTCTTTCATTCTCCAAAGAACTTTTTTGGAGGATGTGTCCAAATGCTGATGACGCATTCAGCCTCTGCTATAGCACAAAGGTAAGGGGCCCTATTTTCTAGCAAAGGGCGTGACTCCAGGGCCAGTGCAAAGTCACGTCCAGCTCCAAAAAGCAAGGAATTTTCAACAGGCACACATGGAGGCTTAAAAAAGAAGTGAGATAGGACCAGCCCCTTGGTTAATTCTAGAAAATATCAAATCAGGAGTGTGGTGGACTGAACGTAGAGCTTACAAAATCTAAAAGCGTACCTGTTTGGAAAGACAAATCTTATGCTATCGCTTATATGTGGAATCTAAAAAAATGGTACAGAATAACTTATTTACAAAACAGAAATAGAGTCACAGATGTAAAAAATAAACTTACGGTTACTGGGGGGAAAAGGGGTGGGGAGGCATAAACTGGGAGACTGGGATTTACACACACTACTATATATGAAATAGATAATTAATAGGACCTACTGTAGCGTGCAGGAAACTCCCCTCAATACTCTGTAATGACCTATATGGGAAAAGAATCTAAAAAATAGTGGATATATGTATATGTATAACTCATTCACTTTGCTGTACAGCAGAAATTAACACAACATTGTAAATCAACTATACTCCAATAAAAAAAAATAAAAGAGTTCCTGTTCACCAAACTCACTGGCAGCACATATAGTGTTAAAAAAAAACTATTTCAGAAATAATATAAAGCCATTCTGAATCTTGACACATGGGAGCATTGAGACAGAGGAAGGAGGTTAGATGAGTACCCAGAGGGATTTTCTTAACTAGAGCTGCAAGGAAGCCTAAAATATTCCATTTCTCTCCAGCCCCCAGAAAGCTGTAAGAGGAATACCTCATCATAATTTTATGAAAATGAAGATTATTTTTCTTTGTTTTAAAAAAAGCAGAGTCAAGCTCTTTTCTTTAGCTACAGCCCTGTCGTGGAGGTTTAGATCCTAGTGATGGCATCTAAGTGAATGTGTATAGCTGCCATCCTAATTAATGGCTATCCTATTTAATTTACCCTACAGCACTAGGGTAAAAACCTGATTAAAAAGGGTGCCCTGAAGGCTATGAGGTTGGTTCACTGTTGGACCAGGAGAGAACATTTCAAAAGTACAACTCTAGTTGGAAACTTTTCTAGTGTCTCATAATTGAAATATGGAAATTGATCGCATAGGGACAGAGAAATTATATTTGATTACTAAGTGCAGCAGCATTTCCATGAGAGAAAATCCATAAAATCTCCTGGACCAGAGGTGCTCTGGTGCCAGTATGACCTGCCAACATTTGAGTACCTCTGAAGGTTCGTGGACCATAATCTATACATACACCAGGTCCACAAAAGTCTCTGAAGGTTCGTGAACCATAATCTATACATACACCAGGTCCACAAAAGTCTCTGAAGGTTCGTGGACCATAATCTATACATACACCAGGTCCACAAAAGTCTCTGCTAACATTCAGAATTATCTTCTTCAGAACCAATTTTACTCTAAGAAACTCTCAGGCAGGTAAGGCAAGTGAGGTCTCTGTGAAGTTTGCTTGACGTCACTTTCTAGGGCTTCCTCAGAAACCCAGGCTCGGATATGGCTCTTCAGGACATTTTCTGTTCCTAACTAACTAACTATGAAAGAAGGAGCATTTGAGCACCCAGTGGCATGTACACAGGGAAAAGCGTGCTGAAATTAAGAAGATACTGGAATAGTAGTTGACAGTGGAAGATGGCAAGGACCACTGGGGACCTTGGAGTAGAGAGGCTGCCATTGACTAGGTTTGGAGGGCTATCTGATATCAGAATATTGGATTTTTATTCATTTGTTATTCTTTCGATAATGCCTGGTGAGCCCTTACTATGTCAATGGACTTGCTGATGTAGTTTAAAAGTGTCTTTGCCATGAACGTTGGATCTGAACATTTCTTGCCTGTGGTGCATCACCACGGGCGTATGCCTATGTCCAACCTCACCAAGTCGCGTACAATAAACATGTGCAGGTTTTGTGTATCAATCATACCTCAATAAGGCTATAATATACATAAAAGATTCCATGCATTTTGAAAAAGGAACGGTTTATTGTAGAATAAATAATTATTCTGTGTTCTATTCTGACTCAGGCAGACACATAAAGATTATTAACTTAAATTTTATATTTTGGAATAAAAGGTGAGAGAAAAAGATAAACCCTTGTGTGATCAAGTAAAGGACTGAGAGTATGATATATGCTAAAACACTTATTTTCCAGAACAACAATGATTATGTCTTCAGTGACTAAGATTTTTTGTTATTTCTGTTTGTTTTTTTAGGTTTTTTTTTGGCCGTGCTGCACGGCTTGTGGGATCTTACTTCCCCACCAGGGATCCAACCCATGCCCCCTGCAGTGGAAGCACAGAATCCTAACCACTAGACTGCCAGGGAATTCCCTCAATGACTAAGATTTTGTTTCTATGATGAAGAAATAACATCTGTCCTACTCATCCTATGAGAAGGTGGTAATGAGACTTTAAATTAGAAGATTTTTGTTAAAAGTGTTTTGAAATTATAAATGGTAATATTCATAAAATATATTATTATTACATATTATTAAAATTGGAAAAATGGTTTTCCTTAAATCTTATCAAAGTTTCTATTTTATTGAGTGCTGCAATGAACATTGGGGTGCATGTGTCTTTTTATTTATTTATTTTTATTATTTCATTTATTTATTTGTTGAGATATTGAAACATTTTTTATTAAGGCATTGTAAGATTATAAATTCTTCCCAAAGTTACTTGAGAATTGGAACAGTTGCTGCAATGATTAGAGTAATAAATTTTATATGCACAAATGAATATGCTTTAAGTATATAAAATGAATATATAACAAAAAACACTAACGTTCTCTCTTTTGCATTCTTGTTAGTTAAATAATTTCAAGTAGTTCAAAGATAAATTGGGCTACATGAAAACAAAATATATGGAACCACCATAGAAAGAAACCACATCACAATACAGTCATCAAAACATTTTTTAAAACATGGTAATGTTTATTATAATACAGTTATCAAAAATATTTTGATAACTGTACTGCAATACAATTTATTTCTATGGTAATTCCACACACCCTGCCCTCATGCAGCCCAATTTATATATTTTTTCTTTTAACAGTCTTGCTTTTGCTGTTCTAATTATTTTTCAACATTTTTATTGGAGTATAATTGCTTTACAACCTTGTGTTAGTTTCTGCTGCATAACAAAGTGAATCAGCTATACATATACATATATTCCATATCCCCTCCCTCTTGGTCTCTCTCCCACCCTCCCTATCTCACCCCTCTAGGTGGTCACAAAGCAGCAAGCTAATCTCCCCGTGTGATGCAGCTGCTTCCCACTAGGTATGGATTTTATATTTGGTAGTGTATATATGTCAGTGCTACTCACACACTTCGTCCCAGCCCATGTCTGCAAGGCCATTCTCTAAGTCTGCATCTTTATTCCTGTCCCGCCCTTAGGTTCATCAGAACCATTTTTTTTAAGGTTCCATAAATAAGTGTTAGCATACAGTATTTGTTTTTCTCTTTCTGACTTACTTCACTCTGTTTGACAGACTCTAAGTCCATCCACCTCATTACAAATAACTCAATTTCATTTTTTATGGCTGAGTAATATTCCATTGCACATAAGTGCCACATCTTCTTTATCCATTCATCTGTCGATGGACACTTAGGTTGCTTCCATGTCCTGGCTATTGTAAATAGTGCTGCAAGGAACATTCTGGTACATGACTCTTTTTGAATTATGGTTTTCTCAGTGTGTATGCCTAGTAGTGGGATTACTGGGTCATATGGTAGTTCTGTTTTTAGTTTTTTAAGGAACCTCCATACTCTTTTCCATAGTGGCTGTATCAATTTACATTCCCACCAACAGTGCAGGAGGGTTCCTTTTTCTCCACACCTTCTCCAGCATTTATTGTTTGTAGATTTTTTGATGATGGCCATTCTGACCGGTGTGAGGTGATACCTCATTGTAGTTTTGATTTGCATTTCTCTAATGATTAGTGATGTTGAGCATTCTTTCATGTGTTTGTTGGCCATCTGTATATCTTCTCTGGAGAAACGTCTATTTAGGTCTTCTGCCCAGTTTTTGATTGGGCTGTTTGTTTTTTTGATATTGAGCTGCATGAGCTGTTTGAATATTTTGGAGTTAATCCCTTTTCTGTTGCTTCATTTGCAAATATTTTCTTCCATTCTGAGGGTTGTCTTTTTATCTGTTTATGGTTTCCTTTGCTCAGCAAACGCTTTTAGGTTTAATTAAGTCCCATCTGTTTCTTCTTGTTTTTAACTTCATTACTCTATGAGGTGGGTCAAAATGACCTTGCTATGATTTATGTCAAAGAGCATTCTGCCTATGTTTTCCTCTAAGAGTTTTTTTGTGTCTGGTCTTACATTTAGGTCTTTAATCCATTTTGCGTTTATTTTTGTGTATGGTGTTAGGGAGTATTCTAATTTCATTCTTTTATGTAGCTGTGAATTTACTGAGATAATGCCAAGTTTGAAGTGTATGAGGGACAGAAAATGGGGCAGAGTGGTAAGGGGTGAGGTCAGAGAAGTAGGTAGGGCTCCACTGTCTGGAGCTCTGCAGGTTGGGTTAAGGGGATTGATTTTATTCAGGGTGTGATTTGAATACACAGGAGCACAGGAGCCTGGAAGTGATATAATACGAATTAGGTTTTATCAGATCAATGTGGCTGGTCAATGAACTATAAAGTAACAGGGTGTAAAGTATCAGTGGTGGAGGCAGGGAAACCTGTTAGGAGGCAGTAAGCTTGTTGAGGCTGGAGTGAGGACATCAGGGTTTCTTGAAGGAGTGCTCATGGATTGCAGTGGGATGTGAGAGAAATGCAGGAATGACACCAGAGCTATGTGTTTTGCACGTGGAAGGGCGATGAGGCCATGCAGAAGCTTGTTGGAGGGGTAGAGTTCAAGACTGCTCTGGTTAGGATTCAGTCGCAGATGACAGAGGCCATTCTGGCTGGTCCCTGCAGAGACGGATGTCATAACTGGTATCAGGTAACAGACAAAAGCTTCAGCAGGGCTCGAGGATCAACGTTCATGCTGAGCTTTCTGGGAAAATGCCCCACTCTTAGCATCGCTCTTCCTTTGCCAGGACTGAAGAAGAGCCACTGCCATTGAGGAAAGCCATGGGATCAGGAGCCTGTGTGCTCTGTCATGAACTGTGACTGTATATACATCATATAACTCCATTCCCAACCTAAGCCTGTGCAAGGAGATC
Source organism: Grampus griseus (assembly GCF_964374135.1). Lineage (NCBI taxonomy): Eukaryota > Metazoa > Chordata > Mammalia > Artiodactyla > Delphinidae > Grampus > Grampus griseus. The sequence goes on along the minus strand of NC_139006.1, from coordinate 83,286,482 downwards.
TGATGGGCAGAGCTTGAATTCCATAAGGAAGACTGCTTGTAAGGAAGTTTTGACAAGTTAGTTGCAGCTTCTCAGCCTTCACGGTGCAGAAGAGTATATCATGAAAAGGACTGCAAAGGATATAGAACAAGGTAACCAACAATGCAGTAGGGGACGGAGCAATGTGTCTTAGACGTATTAAATATAGGCTGCCTGTGTGACATACTTGGGAGGATACTGAGTAGTATAATAGATGGCAAACTATTGAAGGCTGGAACTTGTGGAAGGAATTGTGAATGAGAGATGAAAGGTAAGCATCATCAGTATATGGGTGGTACGTAAAGCTGGGATGTACTGAGATCACCCAGGGAATGAATACAGATAGAAAAGAGGATAAGGCCATGTGTCATTGAGAGGTCAGAGGGAGATGCTCAAAAGAGGCTAAGAAAGAGAGGTAAGTGGGACAGAAGGAAATGGGGAGAAGATGGAATCCTGCAAAGCAAGCAGAAATGATTTGAAGAAGGAGGTGTGATCACTCATACAGAATGACTGGGAATTTCATGCTATATCAACAAAGCCTTGAACATAATATTTGGCTAGACAAGTCCTATTTCAGTCTGAGGAGACTGAGTAAATAAAGAACGGGAGACGAGGAACTGCAAACAGTGAGTATAAACAACACTTTAGGGAAATCTCACTACATGCATTTGAGATTAGGAAAACCATCTGAACTAGCTTTTAGCTGGAGGGGGACAGAGGACCAAAGGGACAACCTAAAAAATTAATAATAAGCAATATTTCACACTGTTTCACAGAGATCTCTTTCACTGAGCAAGAGAGATCCAACAACTTTGGGAGAAAAATTAATTATCATCCAAAGTAGAACAGGCTGTATATATATATATATATCAGTTATATTTTCTCTCTATAATTTACTTTTTTGGAAATAAATCACTGAGAACTGTATTCCACATTAGCCTGCCAATGACTCAGCTTACTTTGCTGTCATGCCCAAACATGGCAAACGCTTTAAGTTTTGTTTCAAACTTGGATTTGAATCTGATGAATGCACTTTCAATTTTTGACATCTGTGACTCTTGGGAAGTTACCCAACTTCTCAGATCTTTAATGTATTTCTGTAAAAATGGAGATGGTAACATCTGTCTCACAGCATTGTTGTTAGAGCCAGTGCACTAATAAATTGTTGTAAAAACTCTCCATGGTGGTGAAAAGAGAGGAGAAAGAGTAAGGCAGCATGATACGCCGCAAACATGTAAACTCTGGGGCTGCATGTGCATTGGTTTGAATCCTAACTCTGTCTCGTAACTAGTTTGTGAGCTGTAAGTTATAGCTTCTTAATGTGCAAACTGTAGTGAAAGGGGTAACTTCACAGGGTGCTCGTGAAGGTAAAATAAGATAATAGGTGTGAAACTCATTGTATAAAGTAGAACAACTTCTATTTTTCTAATGATGTCCCTTTAACTATGTTGCACAATAAACCTGTAATAGTTTGGTTCTGTAAATGCAGAGAGGTTTGCCTCATGGTTGACAAGGATAATGGGAGGAGGGTGAGATCCTTCTAAATTATCCACCAATGTTTGCCCAAACATTCTCTGCTGCTTCAAAACTAACTTTCCATAGATTGTCCCTCATTAGATTGGTAGACTGCCTTTTCCAGACTCCCATTGCCCCCCCTCCCCCCAGCATGAGGTTGAATTAAGAGAACTATGGATGTTCCCCAAGACAGTGGTTTATGAGAAAGAAACTGTGAGCCAACAAGAATGATAAAAGTCAATATATGTATGTGTATAACTGATTCACTTTGCTGTACAGCAGAAAGTAACAGAACATTGGAAATTAACTATACTCCAATAAAAATGTTTAAAAAAATAAAAATAAGGCAACAAAAGCCAATATAAATAAGCATCTACTGTGTTTTAGGCTGCGATGGAAGTAGTGAAAATAATGGTTTTATCTCACGTTGTTGTAGAAATTCTTCTGCTACCCAAGGCTGGGCCCTGCAGAGTTGTCCCTTTTGGCACCTGGACCCTGGCTACTGGCTTGGAGGGAAAAGTCAAGTATGCATATCTCGGGCCATGATCAGCCTGTTAGCCTTGCCGAGTGAAAACTACACCAGATAAAGTTAAACACGTAACAATAGGGGAACAATAGGGGAGAGAGATTAATCCCACCTCCTCTGAAACAAAAGTCTCCAAGAAAGAGGAGGTAAGGGACCCATATAAGGAAGAAACTTGTCTAAAGATTAGTCAAGCTGAGGGGAACATTAAGGCGATCTGGTCAGCCTTGTGGTCTTGAATAATGAAACCTGCAGGGGGCCTTGATAGTATGCAGTGTGGCTGGAAAACTCAACAGATTATATAAAAAGACAATTGAGAGAGCTTGTCATTCATCGTTTGTCACAATACAGCATCCCCTACATTATTTCTCTCTACAAAGTAGCCCTCCTGCCCATGCTAGCATCAATACCAACTCTAGGAGCCATAGAAGTAGACCTTATGCTAAGCCTTAATATTAACCCAATAGATCGGCTGAGTAAATCATCTTCAGCATGCATATATGTTTTCCAAGTCTTTCCAAACACGCCAAATGTTGGATGGGCCCCTTTGAGGACATTATCACAGCCCTGACCCCCCTCAGCACTGAGTGAATCGGCTTCAGGTCAGAGCACTCAGGGCAGTTTGTCCTCATCTTTACCAGCATTCTGCTCTGGTGCTTTTAGAGGTTGATGTTCTGGATGACAGAGGCCATGTCTAGTGCATACATGTCTGAAGCCCCCAGTGCAGTGTGGGGTGTGGGACACCAGTAAGCACTCAGTTCCTTTGTGAAGGCTTGTGCAGCGTGGGAAGGATACCGCTCTTGTGGACTGAGTTGTATCCCTCCCGCACCCTCACCCCCAATTTATTTATATGTTGAAACCCTGTCCCCCAGTGTGACTCTATTTGGAGACAGGGCCTTTAAAGAGGTAATTAAGGTTAAATGAAATCATAAAGGTGGGGCCCTGACCCAATATGACTGGTGTCCTTATAAGAAGAGAAAAAGGCCCCAGGGATGCGCACACAGAGAAGTACCATCTGAGTACACAGCAAGTAAGTGTCCTACAACCACAGCCAAGGAGAGAATCCTCAGGTGAGACCAGCCACCTCTGCCGACGCCTTGAGCTTGCATTTCCAGTCCCCAGAACTGCGAGAAAATAAATTTCTGTTGTTTAAGCTACCCAGTCTGTGATCTCTTATAGCAGTCTAAGCAAACAGATACAACCACCTTTGTTATTAGAGACTTGGATTTCAGTACTAGTTCTGCCGATGGACTAGCTGTACCTAATTTAACCTCTCTAAGCTCTGATGTCCTGTTTTGTCAAATAGCAATATTTCCTCTCCTGGAAGAATGTGGAGAAGATGAAATTAAAATATTAATATTTTATCAAAATATTAATAAATAATACTTACTTTAATAAATATTATTTATAAAATTTAAATAAAATAACATAAATATTTATTTTAATATTATTTAATAATATTATGTGTTCATAGTTTTTAATATAATAAGTGCTCTGAACACTGAGATTATTTTATTCATCAAAATTGTTTTGCCAGATGAATGAGAACAAGACCATGATCAAGACATTATACACACACACACACACACACACACACACACACATACACAGTTTTTTTTCCTCCCTAGTAAATATACTTTTATTATGCCAAATAAAGTTTTTTCTTTGCTCGAGAGATTTTTTTCTCTAAGTTGGTTTACCGCACTTCAAAAACCATAAGGTAAATTTACAAACAGGTACCTGCTTCCACAAGACACTCTCAGTGGTAATTTGGGAAGGAAAATGCTGGCTAAAATGACAATGATCCTGATGCGTGATGGCAGGTCTAAAAGACCAGGACCGCAAATTGATTCAGGTATGGCTTCCACGTTAATGGCTGTTTGCTTACTCAGGTCATAGACAATAAATTCAGTGGTGTGACTGGTGACCTCACAGTAGATGCCTTGACCAGTCTGGAGCTGATGTTTTATTCATGTTTAAGTCAAGTGCTTTTTAAAAATGAAAAAAATAGCAGAAAATTTGCTTGAAATTATCCATCATTTAAATCTAAGCCCTTCTAAAGTTTTCTATTTTTGAAGTGATTTTGCTATTCAAAGAATGATAGGGAATTACAGTCATGCAGCTTATTTGTTGTCAATTAATTCTAAGCAGGTTCTTTTTCATAGTTATGGGTGAGATGTATAACTGGGTTATGTATGCAAGCCGTTGCTTAATTTACCTGCTAAAGGGCGGCTTAAAATTCTCCTCACTGGATCTGTTTGAAAAATGTGATTCAAAATTAATCTAATAGTTAAATACAACTAGTAACTCAAAATAAAATGCAATTTAGCATGACGCTATTCTAGTCAGATTTAACCACAGGAGATCAGATAAAAGGAAGACTGATCAGCTTGGGTTTAGTAGCATTATAGACAGTTAATCACTCTATCCCTCTGCTACCTGTGCCCGTGCAAGGCAGCAGAAGATAGAGAGATAAGTATAATTTGAACTATTAAAAAGTATTAAATGCCTTCGAGTGTAGGAAAGACAAAAACATTAATAATGGGTAATAATGGGTTTCTTGATTTTGTTTCCTATTTTTGCATCTAAAATTTTCTTAGTAATATTTATGCAGTATTGAAAAACCATTTGTTGACAGTTTAGCTTTCAGTAAAGAAAAACACTAACATCAAAGAGAATTATGGGATGATTTCATGTAGGTTTGCCAATAATCCAGTGTTATTCTGGGATCTCTAGACTCAGAGGAAGACATAGGCACTCGGTGAAGCAAATAGCTCAATTCCCTGGCAACTGAGCGACAGGTAATAGATTACAGAACTCTTTGCAATATCAGAATACAGGTCCCAACGAACATGGTAAAAATGGAGTATGTCTTGTTTTATACTTCACACTTACATATTTTAATTTTTCTTTGAAAGGTAACCAGCTCATTTGCAACTGTTCATGGGTATCGCAGAACACAGGAATGCAGCTGCTTCGTTATTTTTACTGAATCCAAACATTTAAACTAAGTTGATGCTTAAATTTTTGCCCTCCTGGACATCTTGCTCAATTTAAATACTGTGAATTGAGGATTGTTCTTACTGTGATAAACTATGTACGGCACATTACATGAGGACATTGTTAGTAGCAGTGTGGCATCAGCATAATTTCGTTCATATGTCCACCACGAAGCATAGCAAAGGCAAATAGAACCATGTTAGAAAACTTTAAAAAAAAGTAAAATGTATCAGCGTTAATTAACTGTATTTCTGAAATGAGGTTATGATGATATGATGTATATTGATTTGCAGGTTTGTTTAGCACAGAACATAAACTTGCTTTAAGGAAGGAAGTAGCTTAACATTGACATATTGTGTCCTCAAAATCAATATATCATTGACCAAGTTTTCTTGGGGAAAAAGCTGCATAAGCCTTTTTTTTCTCTGGAAGTTTACAATCTTGACAAATTGAAGAGCAAGAGACTATGATGTAAAGAGTTACATTTTATGCTCCTATGAAAAGCTAATAAAACCCTTTCAAATAACCCTGTCTGATAACAGACCTTGAATGTTGGTTGTAGAGCTACTTATTTCTAGTTGGGCTCTTCCAGCTTTTATGCAAATTCCTTTAGTCTCCTAGCTTTTCCCATGATAATGTTTTGAGTTAAGATCTAAATAATGTCACATATATTATCCACATAATGACTCCATTTGATAGTGCTTGATTTCATTAGCTTGGTGCCGTCTTAAGGACTTATTTATAATGGCATTTCCCCTTCTACATATAACACTTTCTTCAGAAATATTGATATCATTATATCTGTTCAGACAGAATACTGTTAAAATAAAATTGGAGAAATGAAACAAAGAGGTCCAATTTTGTGAAAATAAACTTTCAAGTGAAGTGATAATGCCAATTATTTTATTAGGAAGAAACTTTTCTGACGGAAATGATGAGGTGCCTCCCATGACACTCTACTACTCGCCAAAGTACAGGAACAATGTCATTGGAAAATCCACCATGTTGAGGGATATGGTGGGGACAGAGATGTAGCAGAGAGAACGCCGGTCTTCAAGAAATGTGAAATCTGATAATATATAGTAGCAACAACACCTACATGAAGACAAAATATCAATATTTAAAATAATAAGGCATACTTGACAGAGAAAGATAAATATCATACGCTATCACTTATATGTGGAATCTAAAAAATGATGTAAATGAACTTATTTACGAAACAGAAAGAGACTCACAGACATAGAAAACACACTTATGGTTACCAAAGGGGGAAAAGGGGAGAGGGATAAATTAAGACTTTGGGATTAACAGATACACACTACTATATATAAAATAGATAAACAAGGACCTACTGTACAGCACAGGGAACTATATTTAATATCTTATAATAACCTATAATGGAAAAGAATCTGAAAAATAATGTATACATGTATATGTATGTATACATACATAGCTGAATCACTTTGCTATACACCTGAAACTAACACAGCATTGTAAATCAACTATACTTTAATTAAAAAAAAAAACACATACTACCTACAGAAAATTTCACAAAATTGATGAGTATCTTAACATCATTATTTTACAGACAACATTTCACAGATTTGAAAATGTCACTTCAAGCTATGTGGAACAAGGATGACTTCTGGGGAATGTGGGTTAATTATTAGTGTTTCTTCATGACTTAGATTGACCTTAGTGCAGAGAACAGAATGGACAAGGCAGGTAGAATGGTTCTGAGAGGGAAGTGTGCAGTACGAATAGAGAATGAACATCTCTTTGACATGAGGGGGGCTCAGGTGGAGGAGACATGTCTGGGCAGGTAGATTGGGACCCACCATGAAAGACAATAAGCATCCATCCAACAAGTACACAATCTCATTCTGCAGAAAACAGGGAACTACTGACTGTGTTATAGTAGAGCTTCATAAACTGTGGGCATCTGTCTACACATGGTTGTAGCACGACGAATGCTATTTGAGTCACAGGAGGTAGGAGGATAATTTAGAAAACGATTACACTCTATTAAAAGTTACAACACTGTCTTGACATTTTTATTTTCTAATTATGTTTATCTTTATAGTAAAGTGCAATAGTTTGTTTTACCTTTTAACATACAGTAAAATTTAAGCACTCTCTTCATAAATGGTTACAGAGAAATTCATGATATGATACTCTTTTTTTCATACTGTGCTGAAAAAACTCTACATGAAACGATGAAAAAATAGCAAAAACAGTCTATTTTAACTTGTGAACTGCATTAAACAGAGACACTGAAATTCATTATTTATGTGCAATGTCTTTGGCCACGGGCACAAAGCAGGTCACGGTTTCAAGACCTGCTGTGAATTGTATTAAAATATTTACCAAATACAATGGCCATACAAGGCATGTCCTGGGAGAGAATAAACTACCTTTACAGATTATTCATTTTAGAGTGACTGATGTAAAACATCTATTAAAAGGTGAATATTCTCATAAAATCCCTGGATGTTTGGTGTGGTAGGCAGAATAATAGCCCCTGGAAGACGTCCACATCCTAATTCCCAGAACCTGCGAATGCGCCCCATGTTGCTTGGTGAGGGGGAATTGAGGTTGCAGATGGAATAAAAGTTACTAATTAGCTGATTTTAAAATAGGAAGATTGGCCGGGATTATTCGGGGGAGGGGCCAGTGTAATCACAGGAGCTTTTAAATTTGGAAAAATGTGACAGGAGAGTGGAACCTCAGAGAGAAATGTGACATCGGAAAAAGGGGGAGATGCCAGCTTAAGATGGAGGAAGAGGACCACGGGTCAAGGCATGTGGTCACTCCCTAAAAGCTAGAAAGGGGAAGGGAAGAAATTCTCCCCTTGACCCTGCATAAGAAAGGAATGTAGCCCTGCACAACCTGGGTTTTAGCGCAATAGACCCATGTCTGATTCTGAACTATACACTGTAAGATGATAAAAGTGTGTAGTTTAATCCACTAGATTTATCGTAACTGGTTATGGCAGTGATAGAAAACTGATACAGTTGGTAAATATTTTTATTGGGACATATTTTTAAATCCAAAACACTCCCCTCTGGAACTGTTGAATTTTCCAAGATATTTCTTGGAGTGATGGGAACAATTTTCCAACATTCTAGTAACATGACTTCTTGGAATTAAAAATGGATTCTTTCAAGAACAACTAAATAAACAATTCCTAGTTATTAGATCAGATTAAGTTTTTTTATTTTGAAAAATAGTTTTCAATTCATTGTTATAGCTGTGGACAACTCTGTTTTAAAAATCTGTGTAAAAACATAAACGATTTAAGTAACAAAGAGGCATCTGAGAGAAGATTTTAGCTGGTCTTCACAGTGCAGAGAACTAAGAAATTTAAAGTTTTGCCTTCTGTCTCTTGGAAATATACTTACATCTGGCCATCCTTCACACCAGTGTTACTACATATAAAGTTAATACCATCCCTATTCTTTCAAATAAAAGTGTTACATTGTATGAATTCATTAAACTCTCCATTTCCCACCGGCTTTGAGACTTTTAAAAATTTCTACTTTAAACAATACTGGTAACTAACTATAACATCCACTTAGGAATAATGAAGACAGAAGCTATTTATCTCTTTCTTTTGATAAACACAGAAGTCTTCGCCAACGTGTCGCTAGTAACCATTGCAGACGCTGCCTCATTAGACTGTTGACTATCTTACAGCCCCGTTTGGTTCTGTGAGATCTTTTATGTTCTTGAAACGTACCCGCTAAAAAATTACCTGCACTAAGATATATACCAGATGCAGAAGGGCACCTTGGGATGAATGCATCATAGACCAGAATTCATCGCAGCCTGACAGTGTCTTTATTTTGCTCACCTGCTCACGCGGAGCGCACCTGTGGCTCTCTGGCCTCCGTGTGCAAGCTGTTTGGGAGACTTCCAAGATTAAAGCTGCGTTAGATATTTCTTCTTTCAGATAAGCCTTTTGATTTTTTTTCCCATCACTATTAGAGTCCGGATCCTAATCTCAATTCCTTTTACTGTTTTTCCATCTTTCTTTTCAAAAAAATCTGCTGCAGGGCTCCAAAGAGAAGACCAACCATTGCAACTTAAATATCCTTTTTTCTAAGAGGATCAGTGTGGAAATGACATTGCTGTGCTTTCCTCCACTCTGGACACTTTCAAGCAAGGATCCTGAGGCACTTTGACTCGCTTTCCTAGTATTGCTTCAGAGGAAATGAGGACTTAAAAAGGAATCAATTGAAATCACGCTGAAGTGTGATCCTTTCTGCGGAGAGTGGTCTCGGAAACACAATAGCAGTTTACAGATATTGGTTTTTGTCCAGAGTATTTTAGAATTGAGATTTGTTTAAAGGATTAATGCATTCATCCCCCAAATATTTTTATCCCGTACTTAGTGTATTCTAGGCTCTCTACCAGGGAATAGGTACAATCACTGTGCTTACACATCATACAGTGTAAAGCTCTGGGTGTCAAACTTGATACACATCAGACTCCCCCGGGGGGCTTGTTAACAGGACAGACTACTGGGTCCGACTCACAGCGTTTCTGATGCAGTAGGTCTGGAACAGGAGTGGGAAGATGCCAGTGGTCTTTGAGAACCACTGGATGGATAATTGTATATTCTACAGTGATTGTATATTTCAGTATGTGGTCAGATCAAATGCAAATGCTCTCTTAAGGAAGGAAGGAGGGGGAAAAAAGAAGAGCATGTGAGCAAGGTCACATTTGAGCCTGTTCGTTTTCAAAAGCATCTTGGAAGGTTGAAACCGAGTGTGGAAAACCATCAGATTCACCAAGGCAACAAAATTCCAGAGGACGGAAAAGGATTGAAAGTTAGAATCAGGTTGGGATATTGCTGGCTATTGGACTTTAGGGGAGGCTAAGAGAAAATTTAGAGTAAATAATCAAGGGCAGGGGCTTCCCTGGTGGCATGGTGGTTAAGAACCCACCTGCCAATGCAGGGGACAGGGGTTCGAGCCCTGATCTGGGAAGATCCCACATGTCACACAGCAACTAAGCCCGTGTGCCGCAACTACTGAGCCTGCGATCTAGAGCCCACGAGCCACAACTACTGAGTCCACATGCCTAGAGCCCCTGCTCAGCAACAAGAGGAGCCACCGCAATGAGAAGCCCGCGCACCACAACAAAGAGTAACCCCTGCTCACTGCAACTAGAGAAAGCCCGCGTAGCAATGAAGACCCAACACAGCCAAAAATAGATAAATAAAAAATAATAATAATCAAGGGCAGTTTATTGGTATTATTTGGATTTAAAAATTAATTTAAGGTCAATTAAATCTACAGATACTTGTTTTGCCTCTGATTGGGCAGACGTAAAGGGAAGAAGGAGATGCAAATACAGATCGTACTTCACCGTTTCGCCTTTGGCTAATCTTTTGTTGAAAGATATATGGATCTTACAAAAATTAATTCCCTTTATAGTGACATATTTATATTTCTCTGAAAGATTTACTCAGAGGGGTGCTGGTAAATATTTGATAACTGGCAGGGTTTTCAGGGTGAAGAGAAGGCCCTCTTTCATAGTGTTTGCCCAGAGCCAATTTTAAGTTATCAATGTTTTAAAATCTAGCTCTCCCCAAGTTCTTGAAAATTAAACAATTAACTGTTGTGATCCATCCTAAATTGGCTGCAGATCAAGCATTACCCTGAAGTTGTGTACTTAGCTGTTACCTTTGAACTTCCCTTCACTGCATTCCTGTTGTTCATTCAACTGTTTCTTGGGGTCCACACTTTTCCTCTTTTCCATTGACATCTTTGTTTTTGCTTTACCATCTCCACAATAAACTTCCTTAGAAAGGCCATGCGTTAAGTATTCTCCTTTTTTGTACACCTGAAAAACTTTATTTGATCCTGACATTGAATTACAGTGTGGCTGAACAGGCAATTGTAGATTATTTACACTCTCCTCATTAAATTGAAGGGAGTTATTCCTTGACTTTTAGCACACCGTGTTGCTTGTGAGAAGTCTGACGCTTCCCTGTTTTGGTCATTGGTTTTATTTAATATTGCTGTTGTTATTGTTGTTTTCTTTCTGAAAACTGGTAGAATTGTCCTTATGTTCTCAGTTTTATGTGAATATGCGCTAGAGATTCTTTTGGTTTAGATAGATCCTTTACATCCTCTCATCTTTTTGACCGTAACACTTTAAAGATTAGAGGGCAACTATTTTTTTAGAACGCCGCTCCTTTTGGGTTTCTCAGATGTGTTCTCATGATTAGATTCAGGTTATGCCCCTTTGGCAGGAATATCACAGGGTATGAGTGATACGGTGTTCTTTTCACGATAAGATTTCCTTTTGTGCCGTTACTTACTGGCGTCACTTTGATGGCTTGATTAAGGTGATATCTACAAGGTGACTTTGCTGTGAAGTTACTCTTTTACCCTTTGTAATTAAATATGTATTTTATGGGGAGGTAATGTGAAACTCTGTTAATATTCCATTTCTTATGAAACTGTCAATCTCTTTATATCAATATGGACTCAGAGATTCTTATTTTATTCATCAAGTATAATCAAATATTATTGTATATTTGGATGCCCAAATTTTAGGAGATATGGTTAAGCTGTTTGGGGTATCAATTTTACACACTGCCATCATTCTACGAGCACATCCTTGCTCTCTGGCTGATACGAGTCTCCTCTTGAACTTTTTTTGTACCCTTTCTATAACTGGTCATTTTTACAAGGATTCCTGGTTCCTTTTAGTGGGGAATGGTATGGAGAGGGCCAAGATCAGAGGGCTAGGTGTGTGTTGCTATTGGTTTTTCCCTGTTCCTAAGCATCTAAGTACATAATTGTGCACTGAATTTCAGTTCGTTGTGAGAAGGAGTGGGAGAATAGGAAAACTTTCTCGGGAAGGTCATGAGATAAAAAAACTTTCCTTAGGATTTGTATTTATTTGAGATGGAGCAGTTATCAAACTATATGTTTTAAGAAAGTCATAATGTTCTCCCAGCACTGAAAGAATGGATGTTTACATTTATTAAATATCTCACTCTGTATTCACATATTGGTCTCTATTCAAAAATATTTCTGCTATATAGATATTCATAAATATCTCTGAATTTGTAAAGTCCAACCTTTAAAAAAAGACAAAAGTCCAACCTTTAAATAAAGACAAAAATATAGGCATCAGAATAAAGTATGCTGCTTTTAAACGTCTTGACTCATTCAGTGAATGGGAGTACCTATTGGTTTGTTATGGTTTAGTTTTATACACAAATGGAAAATCCACAATGGCTAGAAAAGGTATTTTAAACAAACAAGCATTTTTCTTTGCTACCCAACAGATGTTTGTTAATATAGATGTAAATTCTTTTTAGCTTACTTTCACCAATCAAATAAGAAAATAAATAAAATACTCTGTTTATCCTTATATAGTCAGTACTCTCAATATATGTATTTTTTGGTAGCATAGAAACATTGAATGCAGATATTTATTCAAGCATCCAGAAATATTGTGTGGTCTCAGTCAATTTCTAATCAAATTGTTGATTTAAGCATAATTATGGCCATTTAAATACATATAAGGCCTTAGAAGATCGTGGAAAATGAAATACCTATTTAAAGCCATAAATCAAACAGAATGAGCATAAGCGAGTCACTAGGTTTTCCGTCATCCCTGATCTATCAGTAAACTATCAGTAAACTATCTCCCTTTGTTTTCAGCCTCTGAGGATGTTCACACTCAAGAAACTACTCGTGGAATTTCAAAGTTATTCAAAGTCAGTAGATTATGAATTGAATCTTTCTTACTTCCTTTAACCACAGAATTTAAACTGTTTTCTATTCCCACAGAGAGAGACACATCTTTCTATCTGTTCACAATGTGATTTCACGTGAAATGGAACCACACAGAAGTGAAGGTGGGTATTCTTCATCCCTTCTTCTCCTCGAGCCCTGAACTGTATCTTATTTCCTTGGAGTGAAATGAATAAATAGCTCTTTTACTAACCCCTCCAAGTCCCTTTCTTGATCGCTGCTCCAATCTAGGCCCAGTGGAATTTCCTAATACACACTGATTTTGCTGAGCATGTCGTTATTTTATTCATTGACCAATTGATTTAATTTAGCTACTTTCTTAACTGTGATTTACAAACAGTCACCAATGTACATTTCTTTTGTATATGTAATCAAATAGACTAACATCTTATTGGAAAAATAAATTAGAATTTGCAATTTAGTACAAGTTTGTTAGCTTTGTTGTTATTAATTATTTTAGTTTCAAAGAGCTCTCAGCATATTAGTCTCCCTAATTTCAGGCACTTTTTCTGGAAAATAGGAGCTTGGACAGGTACAAGTTTGAATTATGGAAAAACATTATTTCTAACAGGAGGCCAATATAAGTTTCTACCATGTAACTTATTTTTAAATATCATTAAAAGTTTTTATTTCTATAGAAGTATCTTTTCTTTTTATAGCTAGAATATAGACACAACATTTGTAAAGACAGATATTTAATTGTTGTAATGAAAAGTTGTTGAATAAATGGAAGTAAGGGATAGATTTTTCTCTTGGCTTTCACCTGGGGTCATGAGATAGAGAACAATTTTTTAGGTATAAAGTAATAACCATTAAATTCAATTTGATAGATTTACCTAAATTTATGTGAATTCCCTGGTGGTCCAATGGTTAGGACTCTGTGCTTTCACTGATGGGGCCTGGGTTCAATCCCTAGCGGGAGAACTAAGACCCCACAAGCTGCATGGCATGGCCAAAAAAAAAAAAAAAATAGATTTACCTAAATTTATTTATTTCCATTTCCAGCAGAGTGTATAACAGAAACAAGTACTTCAGTACAGAATTCATAGTAGCTGTTCTACCTAAGTAATTAGTTCTACCTAATTACGTTTGTTAGGTTCCCAAATATTTATATATTAACTTGAAATGTGGATGAGAAACATCCCATTATAACTAGAAAAGCTGACCAACGAACACACAAATATACATTCCCCATAGAACTCAGACAGAATTAACTGTTTCTTTCTCTTTTTAGTCTGAAGTTTACAAAGGATTCTCATATCTTGAAATTTGCATTTTGGAAGAAATGCTTTTAAAATTCAGATATTTATACATATATCATATCATTAGTCATGTAGCTGGTTTGTTTTTTAAGTAATGGGAGAGTATGGCTTCTTTAGACATAAGAATGTATGAACATTCAAGCAATAATTGTCACTACCTACCTTTATAGCCATTTTTTTTTTTTTTAGCGATTACTTACAAAGAATTTGGCCTAGCAGAAAACGTGTTTTAAATTACTGTCATTTTTCAGTTTGAATGTAATAACTTTCTAGTGAACACTATAGATGCAATGCTTTATTCAACTGTCATAGGAATGTATCTACTGTGTGTACATTTAAAATATAAGCAGGGAGCTTCCCTGGTGGCGCAGTGGTTGAGAATCTGCCTGCCAATGCAGGAGACACGGGTTCGAGCCCTGGTCTGGGAAGATCCCACATGCCGTGGAGCTACCAGGCCCGTGAGCCACAACTACTGAGCCTGCGCGTCTGGAGCCTGTGCCCCGCAACAAGAGAGGCCGTGACAGTGAAAGGCCCGTGCACCGCGATGAAGAGTGGCCCCCGCTTGCCGCAACTAGAGGAAGCCCTTGCACAAAAAAAACGAAGACCCAACACAGCCAAAAAAAAAAATAATAAAATAAAATAAAAAACATAAGCAGTATGTAAATTATATAAACAGAAAATATGTTTTTAGCCCTAGTATTAAATACTTTTGCAGTCTAACCCAGTAAACAATTGTGATTTTTCGACTCAGAAAAAAATTATAAAAAATCTAAGTACCATAGTTTCATGTTCTACTTTATATTTCCTCTTAATCATGGCCAACAGTCATTTGATTTACATATACATACATGGGGAAGGGCTAACATATATTTTAATAATGACTATTCACATAACATCCGTGGATATAACTGTCCTAAAGGAGAAGTTGTTAAACATGAGAAAGTGATTTACAACAGTCATTAAACCATAGACTAGATTAGCAACGAATGCCAAATGGACTGTTTCTTGTGATATTTCAAAGTAGAATTGTTGCCACAGAACTTGGCTGGATAAACATTTATCTTTCTAAGAAACTGAGGCTTGATCGGAAAATTTCTTAAGGCTATTTTCAATATTAGCAATCCATTAATACTAGCTCAAATTATTTTTCAGTTCTTGAGAAAGCTGCCCTTTACATTTTAATTGAAGCCAGTTTATTAAATTCTGCAAGTTTAGAACTTGAATGTCTACTTGCTATTGACATAGGCCTCCATTTCTGTTTCATATGGATTCCATACGCTTCTGCCAACAATCACTAGAGGTGTTCTTCGAAAATATTGTTGATGCTTATCTGCACCCCTGGCTGATACACATCTCTTCTGCCTGCATTGTGTGGCTCCTCCTCTTGTCCCAGAAGGGCAGTGAGACCTGTAGTTCCTTAGCTGGAGTTAGGTACAGAGCTGCACTAAGCTCACAGGCACATCTCCACCCACCTCTGTCGCAGAACACAGTCAATGCCTCACATTGTTTTGTTGGCCCTAAGCTGATAATCATTTACATGGATGTTATTTCAGGCAACCCCCAAAACTTGTAAAATAGTTATCAGTGATTTTAAGCGGAAGTGGACACATGCCTTCTACAGTGGTCCCTCCATATCTGAGGGCTCTGCATCTATAGATTCAACCAATCGCGTATCAAAAATATTCAGGGGAGAAAAAGTTTCAGAAAGTTCCCAAAAGCAAAACTTGAATTTGCCCCTCCTGACAGCTATTTACATAGCATTTATTTTGTATTTACAACTATTTACTATTTACATTGTATTAGGTACCACAAGTAATCGAGAGATTACTTAACTATACAGGAAGATGTGAGTAGGTTATATTGAGTGAAAAAAAATGCACAATCTAAAAGTTGAGAATTAATGTTTTATCTGGCAGACAAAACTGAGGACGCTTTGAGGGACGGTTCCAAAGAGGCAAGAGAGAAGCCAGGATATACAGGGGGTTTTGCAACAAAGACCAGGTAGTTGGAACGTCAAAAGATTACTGTTAATTAAGGAAAACCAGACATCTTAATTTAAGGAATTTAGCACTTTTCTATATATGGGAAGATGCAAGAGTCTGGGTTCATTGAAATCATCCCTTTGACATGCACCTTAGCATCTAGGGCTAGTATCCGGTGCTTTCCCATCCTGTGTTCCCTCAGGGCTCACCTTCAGGGGTGGCTTGATGTCTGCAACATCCTTTGTTTACTGATCTGGCAGGCACTATTTTTCATTCACAGTTGTATGCAAATTTTATGCCCTAAGGGACTTGAGTATCCACAAATTTCGGTACCTGCAGGGGACCTGGAGTCAATACCCAGTGGATACTGAGGGACGTGACTGTATTTTAAACTTCGAAGAAAATACCTTTTTTTTTTTTTTTTTTTTGGATTTTTTACTTTGAAATTGTTTTAAAAGTTTAAAAGGAATGACACTACAGTTTTGCTCTCCTGTACTGTATTGATAAGGGTGATGGCTAAGTTAAGTTAAATAAAAATCTTGAGAGTCCTATGGGAATCATTTTTTTGAAAATCTCTAATGGTATTTTAAGAGTGGTTAAAATATTCATTTATATTTCAGTAAAGGCATACAGTGGCAGGTCTAATGTTTCTCTTTACAAATTTGAAGCCTGGTGTTGATAATATAAAACTTCTTAACCCAGTGATGAGCTGGTAAAGCAACCACCCCTTGGAGTGGGAAAGGGAGCCCCTGATTTGTAGCATTTGCTGATTACCATGGTGCAAATACTTCCACTAGGACTAATTTGAAGCTAATGACATGCCAATTAGCATTCACTAGGTACAGAGTTGTGAAAAGAAGCACAGCAGCAAGGAATGCTACGGCACTTCTATCTCATAGGCGTAAACACCTTCAGGAGTATAGTTATTTAATAGTAAAATGTGTTTAGTGATGATTTTTGCATATTAACTTTGTTTTAGTATAATTTATTTAATTGTAAGTTTATATAATTTTCAAAATATCTGTGTTTAATAACTGGTTCACAAAATTCCTGAAATTTTAACAATCAGCCCTCATAACTAGTACAAGCCACCCAGCAAACAGGTTCTAACCACCCCATGGGGCTTCTTTGGAGAGATTCTGAAAACAATGAAGCATAATTCTGAGAGGTTAATTCAGGAAATTGTGTGTCTGTAAACAACAGACCCAGTGATCTGGCGGGTGGCACACACGGAGGAGAATGTTTTATCTCATCCTTGGAGATTGTGTACGTGTGGAAATTGTATACAGCAGTTTAAAACCAACAGCCATAGCTCCTAAAAGAACACAATAGAAAAACCTATCCAAAGGCATGTCTTTCAAAGACGACCATTTCTTTCTTGCCTTTAACATTTAAGGAGCCATCCCTCTGGGCTTGTTTTTGTCGGTTTATGTCAAACTGCTTTTCCCCAAACTTTTGTGTTCACCACTGCACTCTTATAATACCTCCCTATACTGACTGGCAGTGGTTATTACCTTTTATACGAAAGCGCTGTGTTGAAAGCCAGTTATGAGTTCCTGTCCCAGTGGATCATATGATGAAGTTGAAGCAGGCTGTCGTCCAAAGCTGTATTATAGCCTCAGACGGGGAATACAAAAGTGCCATGGTTTATTGATAGAGTCATAGTTGCAGTTCTGCTGACAAATTTGATGTCTTTTTTGCTAGGTTTCTAATATTTTAAGAAATCTTTCTGGAAGCATGTCATCCCATTAAGTCATGTGGAATGGAGATGATGACTTAAATTTCTAGTTGTTTATTCTGTTAATCTGCACAGAATCTAAATGTTAGAGTAAAACCAAACAATTAGACAGAAATGTAGGTCCGTATTAAATCGACAGAATATAACAGTAGCAAAAACCTAGTTGTGTCAAACTCATCATTAATAATTTTAATAGAAAGGATTTTTCCAGTTAAAAAATTCATTGTCTGAATAGCGCCTGTATTCTCAAAAGTCAGTAATTATTTCCTAAGTTCCTGAGGCAGAAATCAAGAGACAAGCAGTTAAAAGAATACATTTTGCTTTGTTTTGTTTTGCTTTCTGCTGACAAGTAGATTGATGCATTGCCACACCTAAGTGACATAGTTACTATTCAAAAGTACTTTGTAGCTTGGCTTGATGTCTGCCACTCCATAGCAAAACTTGTGTGGAAAAAACTCTTTTTGACATTATAATGCTATTTTAAATAGTGCTGGTATCTCCCAGGAAACTGAAAAATCGTTCCATTTAGCACTTCCTTATGCTCTATTTTTATTCATTCTTTAAATTGTCATTATATCTTATTATAAGATTAGAAATTCTTGTGATATCAAAAAGAAAGACTCAAACTTCACAGAGGAAGTAAGATAAATATGAGGTTAACAGTGTGGCCGAGATTGACTGTGGCTGATGACCGTGTAGGAAATTTAGTGGTTTTACATTCTTTTTTTCCCCTTCATTGTATAATTAGCCAGTGACTGGAAAAAAGAGGATTGAAATATGATAGAAAACATTTTTTTTTCTCAGAAAGCACAGCTCTTTTGCTAATGTTACATACGCTTCATTTTCCTCCTTTTTTTCTTTTTATATAGTACTATTTCAGTACCCGTTTTTCTTTTTTTTTAAGTTTTTATTTAATTTTTATTTTATTTTTGGCTGCGTTGGGTCTTCGTTGCTGTGCGCGGGCTTTTTCTCTAGTTGCGGTGAGCGGGGGCTACTCTTTACTATTATGGTGCACAGGCTTCTCACTGCGGTGGCTTCTCTTGTTGCAGAGCACGGGCTCTAGGCACGTGGGCTCAGTAGTTGTGACTCGCCGACTCCAGAGCACAGGCTCAGTAGTTGTGGTGCACGGGCTTAGTTGCTCCACGGCATGTGGGATCTTCCCAGACCAGGGCTCAAACCCCTGTCCCCTGCATTGGCAAGCGGATTCCCAACCACTGTGCCACCAGGGAAGTCCCTCCTCCTCTCTTTTAACCCAACCAAATTATAGTTCTTTTTTTTTTTTTTTTTTTTTTGCAGTACACGGGCCTCTCACTGTTGTGGCCTCTCCCATTGCGGAGCACAGGCTCCGGACGCGCAGGCTCAGCGGCCATGGCTCACGGGCCCAGCCGCTCCGCGGCATGTGGGATCTTTCCAGACCGGGGCACGAACCCGTGTTCCCTGCACCGGCAGGCAGACTCTCAACCACTGCGCCACCAGGGAAGCCCAAATTATAGTTCTTACACCCAGTTATGGTTAGAAACAAAACTGATGGTATGGAAAAAAAAATACACTTGATTTTCTTAATTTATGTGTACTCACAGATTTCTTGGCATTGTCTGTTTATGCTTCTAGGAGTTCATACCTCAGTGCCATGAAATAACTTTTAAATCAGTGAAGGTTTCTTATTAATATATTCTACTTTGTAGTCAGAATTGAAGACTTGGCAGTGATGGAAAGTTAAGTTTCTTCACTGGTAACCAACTTCCCAGTTATATTTGATACCTTGTATTGGTTGTTCTCAGTGAAAGGTATTTAAAAGCAGGTAAAAATAAACCCAGTTTAAAACTTAGGGAAAATGGAGATAATAAAAATATCATGTTTCCTACAGTTTAAATTTGATTTCATTTTAAAAATAAAATGTATTGGAACATTCTAAAGAAAAGTGGCACAGCATACACGGTGCTGTATCAAACAGGCAAGGTTTGCGTTGAGTTCATTTTGTAAACTTTGTAAATTAGAAGGGAAGAGGGGAGTGTTTTATAAAACGATTCTTACATTATTACTTTTTATTTATTTTGTTATTGCCATGGTTTTATGCTAGGCAAGAATTTTGCATCACTGAAGTACATATAATAATGCAACTAAATGGTAAAGGTGCTTTGCTGGTAACAACCTAGGAGGATGAGATAATAATTCTCAAAGAGTGACACAGTCTGTATATAATTTATATTCTGTCTACTTCCAGAATATTGACGTTGCCTTCACACAAGTAAAGAAAATGTAAAATCAGACATTTCAAGATAAAAACAGAATAGATAGCAAGCTTATTAAATGAAGAATTTTTCCTGGAGTTTTGACACCTAATGCAAAAATCAGTGAATTCAATTCAGTACATTTATTGAACCGGGTATGTAAAATGAATAACGATAGGCATTTCAAATGGTACAAAGGTGAGTAATGTAGAGTCATTTTTATTATTTGAAACCGAAGGCGGGTTTACCTGTACAGTAAAACTTTTCTGAAACCTTAATGTTGGTGCCTTGGTATATAGGATACTGGGTGTTTGCCAATCACTTCTATTATAGCCAGGTAAAAAGGCACAAATATTTTGAAATTTATTATTGCTTGTATAGTTGTTTCTTAACAACATCTGTTGAATAAATTGGTGAATAGGTAAGTGCTTGGATGACTCATGTAAATGTGTATGTATATTCATATGCATATAATATCTTCATTAAATTTGATGACAAAATATTGAGCTGATGTTCTATGGAAGCTCAGATAATATATTCAAATATATTTTAAACTTTAAAATATAGAAATGATTCTTATAGAAATGTGGAAAAATAAATATTTTACCTGCCCATTAAATTGCTTCTCTGAAATACGGCACAGGCAAGCCTTAGTAGGCATTAACCGAAAATATATTAATGACTGAAGTATCGATCTATGTCAGTCAGATTTGGTTAAGCTGTATTGATAAATTTTAGTACCTTACACAAATAAAGTTATGATATACGCGTGTTCACATAGATTGAAGGTTGGCTATGGTTTTGCCCTGGGCCCTTCTAAAGGTGAAGATGGAGCAACTGTCTGGAACACTCCATGTCATTTCAGAAGAGAAGAGATCAAATGGAACCAAGGCTCTGCCTAAAAGTGCCAGCCTTTCCACATACACCTCAGTTGGACTTAAAACATACCTGGGCATCTTTAGATGACTACGCCTGTGGTGACTGATGTGTCAGGGAGCTTTCAAAATAGCGAAACAGTGTTTCCATAAAGACATAAACGTGAGCAGTACTAGGACGTAGGTTTGTACGGGAGGGTGCAATAAATGTGTCTAGAAAAGGATGGCAGAAACCAGAACGTAAGTATATGCATGTGTGTCATGAAAATATTTGGTCTTCGCTTTAATGTAATGGCACGCCACGGAAAAGCTGTGACAAGGGGGTCATTAACAATGTTTTATAGTTTAGAAATAACAGTCTTTTATCATGTATAAAGATTGATTGGAGAGGAGAAGGCTATAGACACAAAGATGACCTCAAGTTTCCGGCCAACCCGGAAGTTCTCTTCCTTATAAGCTTTACGGTTTGGCTCAGGTATCTACTGGGAACCAGAAAGTGATTTTTCCTCTCAAGTGTATTGGGCATATCTTCAGTTTAGTGGCCATTGCAATCATATATTGCTCTTTCAATTCCTATCCTGGAGAGCTGCTCAGATCAATAGAATTTCAAAGGTCATAAGTAACAAGTGCTGAGTGCATAAACAAAATTAGAAGGGATAGTTTTGTCTTGCTGCTGGTCAACATCAGAATTGGAAGACGCCCTTAAGGTAACCGAAAAGAGAAGAGAGTTTTTCAGTTGATGTCAGTTTAAATCAAATGAACATGAAATAAAAGAAGAAACCCATGCAAGTTTTGTGAGCAGTAGAATGATTTAAATGCTGGTTACTTGGATTATTATTTTTTCTGTTCTCATTTTTCCCATGGTCATAACAAAAATTAAAAATTAATGTGCAAACTTCTCTTTGGCAAATGAGCTTCATTTTTTTAGTATCTTGGAAAGATAGTAACGGAAATAATGTGATCAAATTTCGATGTGTATATATTTTTAATTTAGAAATTCTTTTGTCAACTGTCCACGATTTTATGCTTAGATGTCTAAAGGTTCGCATTAAGAGTGCGTTAAGCATTGTGAATCACATTTAATTTTTATCTTCTATCATGCTACATAGTGAAAGCAGAAAAATAATCAGAATATACATTGCTTACATTACCATTCTGTGTACATGGTTTTGAAATTTCACCTTGGCAATAAGGCCACTCACCACTGAATGCCAGAAGAAAAATGAAGTTAATGTTGTTCCTAACTTGTAATTTCTGAGTAGAGTTCCAAATCACTATCTCATAGAGCTATAAATTCATAACTCATACACACACGTGGGACAGTGTTTTCAATATCTTGGATCTGTATATTGTAAATTCGAATTACATATTGCAAATCAAGCTACTTAAGGTTATTAAGAAGTGAAGGAAAGCAGGTTTGTCTTGAGTTAACAAGGACTAATGGATTGGCCCGCACAAATTACAGGTAGCACAACGTCTATTTACCTGTAAAGACTGTAAATCTTTCCTTGCGTGATTTGATTTGTAGATATTCTTGACAAATAAGATATTCTTGATCATTTCGTTATTCAAACTAAACAAAGTTATGTAAAATAAAATGTGTATAGAATAGGGCACATATAAGTGTATTTCCTTCACATATATGTACATCGATACAGATATTACTTTAATTAAAAAGTTTTAAAATAATGATTTTTAATTTGTATTTCTTATTGATTTCCCATTACATTATGCTTTTTTCCTATTTATTTCTCTAGTACCTTTCTTTCTTTTTTTTTTTTTTGCGGTACGCGGGCCTCTCACTGCTGTCTAGTACCTTTCTTATATATTTTTTTCCTCTGCTTTCTTTTCACTTTCTCAGTCTTAGTCTACTGTAATATAGTAGAGCATTAAAAAAGCAGGATAAGTACATTTACAGCTTTCTTACTGCTGCCCTCAGGGTGCTATGAATGCACAAACTGGATATAATTGAGACACATTAACTTACCTTCTGTTGTACAGGAAGAACAGAAGCAGTCTGTTAATATGCGCTCTATTGAAACTCTTAACTTAGGGGATGAGAATTAGCTTGCAGTAGTCATTTGCTAAGCACCTGGGAAAATTGCAAGCTTCATTTCTTGCAACGTGGAATATGATTAAAAAGGGAATATATTATTATCATGGGCACCATTAAAAACTGTGTAGACAGCATTCTATGATGTTAAAATGGAAATTGGAAGTTGCGCTCAAATGTTGGAGATGCTGCGTGTTAATTACCGTCTACCACAGTGCACAGCAAGTGCAATTCAATTATTTGCTTTGTCAAGCAATATTTTGATTAACCTGAATTTTAATTTGGTGCATCTAGTGTTTTTCATATTGTGATAAAACAGTGGAATGGTACGTCACCCTGCCAAGAGCTCTCTGAAACCACCGGAAATGTATTCCCTACCATAGGAATCCACATTTAAATCTAGGTATCAAACATTTCTCAAATTTAGGGAAATTCTTTTTACATAGCATATAGGGAGTTAGTTTTTAAAAATCTATTCAGCACTGTAGTGTTACGCTAGGTGCTCATAATAACTTTTCTTCTTTCCAGCAAATTTTTGAAGTACGCATCACTGTGCCTGTGTCTGATTTGAAGAAACTCTAGCCGAGAGAGGATGAATGATGTACACAGGTGATTCAATTCTTAGTGAAGTCAAAGATTAAACTGAGGCTTCCCTTTGTCCAAAACCCAAGCTCTGGGAGACACTACTTCCCTGGATTTTAAATCTTATTTGCTAACTTTGGGATTTTGGAGGAAGAGCCTGGATATCTCCTGTTTAAGTTTACAGTATTTCCCCACAACCTCGGACAATGTAAGTAATATATTGCAAAAGCAGCACTCATTTGCAACCTGGGCCTCACGTTTTGGTAATCATGTTAATGGTTAGTGAACAAATGACCTTTTATTTGCCAACTACTCAGTTTATTTAAAGTCAGCAGCCACATCTGACAAAACATGTGATTGCTTGGCTTCTGGTCCAAATTAGCTGCATGAAAATGGTAATGAGCTGTCCTGTCTTTAGTTTGGTCCATTAATTCTGTTATAGAGAGTACACAAGCATGTACTTTTAAATCTAACTGGGATATTCAAAATGATGCGCAAGACAAATTTTCTAGTCATTCTTTCAACTCAAAACTGGTTTCGAGCATCTACCAATTATCTCCCAAACTGTGCTTGGCTACAGAGATAAAATGATGGACATAATTTTTTTTTTAACAGAAGTCAATGGTTTAGTTGTGTAAACAGATGTACAAATGGTCCATAATGTAAAAGTACTATTAAGGGTATAAGAGAAGACAGAACAAAACACTAATTGACCACAGAGGAGAGACTCAGTAATTCCACCTGAGGGAGACCACAGAGGAGAGACTCAGTAATTCCACCTGAGGGAGTACAGGAAGCTGAAGGGAAGAATGGGGTCAGACAGTGGAGAAGGGGTTTTGTGCAGAGAGAAGGTTCAGGAAGTTAGGGAGCAGCTGCTAGATGGCAAAATGGCTTATTTCATGTGGGGAGGAGCAGGGCACTTCGAGAGAGACATAGTATATACACTTATACCAAATACCTAAACGACTCATGCCTACACACGTATCAATAACACATGTCTTGGTTTTCTCCATTTGTCTCTCTAGATATGTTACTTTTTATACATAGAACAAACCCAAAAAATGTGTGTGTGTGCGCACACGACCACACGTATGTTTACTTAAAATCACGGATAGTATTGATTCTTTAAAATTAAGCATAAAAAATTTAATGAAATATAATATCTTAATTCTACATTTCTTAACAGGATCCTAGGTATGTAATTTTTTTAGGGGAATGTAAACCTAGAATCAATTGTTTTTCCATTAGTAAACTTCAAACTGGCAAAGTTTTAATGCAAAACCATAATTTTTTTTAATTTTTTTTTTTATACAGCAGGTTCTTATTAGTCATCAATTTTATACACATCAGTGTATACATGTCAATTCCAATCGCCCAATTCAGCACACCACCACCCACACCCCTTGCCACTTTCCCCCCTTGGTGTCCATAAGTTTGTTCTCTACATTTGTGTCTCAAATTCTGCTCTGCAAACTGGTTCATCTGTACCATTTTTCTAGGTTCCACATATATGCGTTAATATACGATATTTGTTTCTCTCTTTCTGACTTACTTCAATCTTTATGACAGTCTCTAGATCCATCCACGTCTCTACAAATAACCCAATTTTGTTCCTTTTTATGGCTGAGTAATATTCCATTGTATATATGTACCTCATCTTCTTTATCCATTCGTCTGTTGATGGGCATTTAGGTTGCTTCCATGACCTGGCTATTAGAAATAGTGCGGCAATGAACATTGGGGTGCATGTGTCTTTTTGAATTATGGTTTTCTCTGGGTATATGCTCAGTAGTGGGATTGCTGGATCATATAGTAATAAGATTTTTAGCTTTTTAAGGAACCTCCATACTGCTCTCCATAGTGACTGTATCAGTTTACATTCCCACCAACAGTGCAAGAGGGTTCCCTTTTCTCCACACTCTCTCCAGCATTTATTGTTTGTAGATTTTCTGATGATGCCCATTCTAACTGGTGTGAGGTGATACCTCATTGTGGTTTTGATTTGCATTTCTCTAATGATTAGTGATGTTGAGCATCCTTTCATGTGTTTGTTGGCCATCTGTATGTCTTCTTTGGAGAAATGTCTATTTAGGTCTTCTGCCCATTTTTGGATTCAGTTGTTTGTTTCTTTAATATTGAGCTGCATGAGCTGTTTATATATTTTGGAGATTAATCCTTTGTCCGTTGATTCGTTTGCAAATATTTTCTCCCATTCTGAGGGTTGCCTTTTTGTCTTGTTTATGGTTCCCTTTGCTGTGCAAAAGCTTTGAAGTTACATTAGGTCCCAGTTGTTTATTTTTGTTTTTATTTCCATTACTCTAGGAGGTGCATCAAAAGAGATCTTGCTGTGATTTATGTCAAAGAGTGTTCTTCCTATGTTTTCCTCTAAGACTTTTAAAGTGTCTGGTCTTACATTTAGGTCTCTAATCCATTTTAAGTTTATTTTTGTGAATGGTGTTAGGGAGCGTTCTAATTTCATTCTTTTACATGTAGCTGTCCAGTTTTCCCAGTACCACTTATTGAAGAGACTGTCTTTTTCCCATTGTATATCCTTGCCTCCATTGTAATAGATTAGTTGACCATAGGTGCATGGGTTTATCTCTGGGCTTTCTATCTTGTTCCATTGATCTATGTTTCTCTTTTTGTGCCAGTACCATATTGTCTTGATTACTGTAGCTTTGTAGTATAGTCTGAAGTCAGGGAGTCTGATTCCTCCAGCTCCACTTTTTTTCCCTCAAGACTGCTTTGGCTATTCAGGGTCTTTTGTGTCTCCATACAAATTTTAAGATTTTTTGTTCTAGTTCTGTAAAAATTGCCATTGGTAATTTGATAGGGATTGCATTGAATCTGTAGATTGCTTTGGGTAGCACAGTCATTTTCACAACATTTATTGTTCCACTCCAAGAACATGGTATATCTCTCCATCTGTTGGTATCATCTTTAATTTCTTTCATCAGTGTCTTATAGTTTTCTGCATACAGGTCTTTTGTCTCCTTAGGTAGGTTTATTCCTAGGTATTTTATTCTTTTTATTGCAATGGTAAATGGGAGTGTTTCCTTAATTTCTCTTTCAGATTTTTCATCATTTGTATATAGGAATGCAAGAGATTTCTGGGCGTTAATTTTGTATCCTGCAATTTTACCAAATTCAGTGGTTAGCTCTAGTAGTTTTCCTGTGGCATCTTTAGGATTCTCTATGTGTGGTATCATGTCATCTGCAAACAGTGACAGTTTTACTTCTTCTTTTCTAATTTGTATTCCTTTTATTTCTTTTTCTTCTCTGATTGCCGTGGCTAGGACTTCCAAAACTATGTTGAATAATAAGTGGTAAGAGTGGACATCCTTGTCTTGTTCCTGATCTTAGAGGAAATGCTTTCAGTTTTTCACCATTGAGAATGATGTTGGCTCTGGGTTTGTCATATATGGCCTTTATTATGTTGAGGTAGGTTCCCTCTATGCCCACTTTCTGAAGAGTTTTTATCATAAATGGGTGTTGAATTTAGTTAAAAGCTTTTTCTGGATCTACTGAGATGATCATATGGTTTTTCTTCTTCAGTTTGTTAATATGGTGTATCACATGGATTGATTTGCATATACTGAAGAATCCTTGCATCTCTGGGATAAATCCCACTTGATCATGGTGTATGATCCTTTTAATGTGTTGTTGGATTCTGTTTGCTAGTATTTTGTTGAGGATTTTTGCTTCTATATTCATCAGTGATATTGGTGTGTAATTTTCTTTTTTTGTAGTATCTTTGCCTGGTTTTGATATCAGGGTGATGGTGGCCTCATAGAATGAGTTTGGGAGTGTTCCTACCTCCACAATTTTGTGGAAGAGTTTGAGAAGGATGGGTGTTAGTGCTTCTCTAAATGTTTGATAGAATTCACCTCTGAAGCCATCTGGTCCTGGACTTTTATTTGTTGGAAGATTTTTAATCACAGCTTCACTTTCATTACTTGTGACTGGTCTGCTCATATTTTCTATTTCAAAAGCATAATATTTTTGAAAGACAAAAAGATATAGATTGGCTTATTTGAAAATTAACCAATAAGTGAGTCATTCTTATTTTATCTGCTGGTGATAGTCTCTAGAGCAACTCTGATCCCAGTTTAATAATCTTACATAAAGCAACTGTTTAAAAGTAAATGATTTAAACTACTAAAATTTCACTTACAGTGCATGGATATCTTTATTTCTATTTATCTACCATCTATCTATTTTTGCTAAATATTTTACAAAAATTATAATTACTCTGTCATTAAGAAATATTTACATCTATCATTTTGGATTTATCATTAAAATGTACCCTTCAATGCAACGGTAAAATTAGGAAGGGAATAGCTAGCAAAAGTTATTCAGATGTCAAATTGAAAATAAGAATTACAGATTTCTTAAAAATGTCAAAGTATATTTGAATAATATAATGATTTAGCACTAATGAGTTACAGCATTTATTATGTTAATAATAAGCTTATTGACATCATACTTTGTATATTCTATGACTTAATGAATAATTATTAATTATTTGTTTACTACCTTTTATTGAAAGCTCTTTTTTCTTAAAAAAGTAAGTTCTTATATGTAGGAGTGGGAGGAGACCTTCAAGATGGCAGAAGAGTAAGACGTGGAGATCACCTTCCTCCCCACAAATACATCAGAAATACATCTACATGTGAAACAACTCCTACAGAACACCTATTCAATGCTGGCAGAAGACCTCAGACTTCCCAAAATGCAAGAAACTCCCCAAGTACCTGGGTAGGGCAAAAGCAAAAAGAAAAAGCAGACACAAAAGAATAGGGACGCGACCTGCACCTCTGGGATGGACTTGTGGAGGAGGAGAACTTTCCACACACTAGGAAGCCCCTTCACGGGCGGAGACTGCGTGGGGCGGAGCTTTGGAGCCATGGAGGAGACCACAGCCACCGGGGTGCGGAGGGCAAAGCATAGAGATTCCCGCACAAAAGATCGGTGCCAACCAGCATTCACCAGCCTGCGAGGCTTGTCTGCTCACCCGCCGGGGCGGGCGGAGCCTGGGAGCTGAGGCTCCAGCTTCGGAGGTCGGATCCCAGGGAGAGGACTGGGGTTGTCGGCGTGAACACAGCATGAAGGGGGCTAGTGCGCCATGGCTAGCCAGGAGGGAGTGCGGGAAAAAATGTGGAGCTGCCGAAGAGGCAAGAGACAATTGTTTAGGGGTGTGCTAGGAGAAAGGATTCAGAGCACCGCCTAAATGAGCTCCAGAGATGGGCGCAAGCTGCAGCTATCAGTGTGGACACCAGAGACGGGCATGAAACACTAAGGCTGCTGCTGCAGCCACCAAGAAGCCTGTGTGCAAGCCAGGTCACTCTCCACACCTCACCTCCTGGGAGCCTGTGCAGCCCGCCACTGCCAGGGTCCCGGGATCCAGGGACAACTTCCCCGGGAGAACAAAAGGCACGCCTCAGGCTGGTGCATCATGCTGGCCTCTACTGCTGGAGGCTCACCCCGCACTCTGTACCCCTCCCTCCCCCTGGCCTGAGTGAGCCAGAGCCCCCTAATCAGCTGCTCCTTTAACATTGTCTTGTCGGCGTGGGGAACAGATGCCCTCAGGTGACCTACACGCAGAGGCGGGTCCAAATCCAAAGCTGAGCCCCGGGAGCTGTGAGAACAAAGAAGAGAAAGGGAAATCTCTCCCAGCAGCCTCAGGAGCAGCAGATTAAAGCTCCACAATCAACTTGATGTACCTGCATCTGTGGAACACATGAATAGACAACGAATCATCCCAAAATTGAGGCAGTGGATATTGGGAGCAACTGTAGACTTGGGGTTTGCTTTCTGCATCTAATTTATTCCTGGTTTTCTGTTTCTCTTAGTTTAGTATCTAGAGTTTATTATCATTGGTAGATTTGTTTGCTTTCTTCCTTTTTTTTAAATATATAGATATATATGTATTTTTTTACTTTTTCTTTTTTTGTGAGTGTGTATGTGTATGCTTCTTTGTGTGATTTTGTCTCTATAGGTTTGCTTTTCCATTTGTCCTAGGGTTCTGTCTGTCCTTTTATTTATTTAATTTTTTAGAATAGTTTTTATCGCTTGTTATCATTGGTGGATTTGTTTTTTGGTTTGGTTGCTCTCCTCTTTCTTTTCTTTTTTTATTACTTTATAAATTTTAAAATTTTTAATAATTAAAATTTTTTTCAAATAACTTCACTTTATTTTATTTTTTCTTTCTTTCTTTCTTTTTCTCCCTTTCCTTCTGAGCCGTGTGGCTGACAGGGTCTTTGTGCTCAGGCTGGGTGTCAGGCCTGAGCCTCTTAGGTGGCAGAGCCGAGTTCAGGACACTGGTCCACCAGGGACCTCACGTTCCACATAATATCAAACGGCAAAAGGTCTCCCAGAGATCTCCATGTCAGTGCAAAGACCCAGCTCCCCTCAACGACCAGAAAGCTACAGTGCTGGAAACCCTATGCCAAACAACTAGCAAGACAGACACACAACCCCAGCCAGCAGCAGAGAAGTTGCCTAAAATCATAGTAAGTTCACACCACTGGACGTGGTCCTGCCCACCAGAAAGACAAGATTCAGCCTCATCCACCAGAACACAGGCACCAGTTCCCTCCACCAAGAAGCCTACACAACCCACTGAACCAACCTTACCCTCTGGGGGCAGAGAAGACAGAGAAACACAGAGCAGATGAAGGAGCAAGGTAAAAACCCACCAGACTAAACTAATGAAGAGGAAATAGGCAGTCTACCTGAAAAAGCATCCAGAGAAATGATAGTAAAGATGATCCAAAATCTTGTAAATAGAATAGAGAAAATAGAAGAA
This sequence comes from Grampus griseus, assembly GCF_964374135.1. NCBI lineage: Eukaryota > Metazoa > Chordata > Mammalia > Artiodactyla > Delphinidae > Grampus > Grampus griseus. The sequence continues at coordinate 83,256,114 of NC_139006.1, read as the reverse complement.
ACGTTTAGCAAGGACCTAGAAGAACTAAAGGGCAAACAAACAATGATGAACAACACAACAAATGAAACTAAAAATTCTCTAGAAGGAATCAATAGCAGAATAACTGAGGCAGAAGAACGGATAAGTGACCTGGAAGATAAAATAGTGGAAATAACTACCACAGAGCAGAATAAAGAAAAAAGAATGAAAAGAATTGAGGTCAGGCTCTGAGACACCTGGGACATTAAACGCACCAACATTCAAATTATAGGGGTTCCAGAAGAAGAAGAGAAAAAGAAAGGGACTGAGAAAATATTTGAAGAGACTATAGTTGAAAATGGCTGTAATATGGGAAAGGAAATACTCAATCAAGTCCAGGAAGCACAGAGAGTCCCATACAGGATAAACCCAAGGAGAAACACTCCAAGACACATATTAATCAAACTATCAAAAATTAAATACAAAGAAAAAATATTAAAAGCAGCAAGGGAAAATGAACAAATAACATACAAGGGAATCCCCATAAGGTTAACAGCTGACCTTTCAGCAGAAACTCTGCAAGCCAGAAGGGAGTGGCAGGACATATTTAAAGTGATGAAAGGGAAAAACCTACAACCAAGATTACTCTACCCAGCAAGGATCTCATTCAGATTCAAGGAAGAAATTAAAACCTTTACAGACAAGCAAAAGCTAAGAGAATTCAGCACCACCAAACCACCTTTACAACAAATGCTAAAGGAATTTATCTAGGCAGGAAACACAGGAGAAGGGAAAGACCTGCAAAAACAAACCCAAAACAATTAAGAAAATGGTAATAGGAACATATATATCGATAATTACCTTAAATGTAAGTGGATTAAATGCTCCAACCAAAAGACATAGACTGGCTGAATGGACACAAAAACAAGACCCGTATATATGTTGTCTACAAGATACCCATTTCAGACCTAGGGATGCATACAGACTGAAAGTAAGGGGACAGAAAAAGATATTCCATGCAAATGGAAATCAAAAGAAAGCCAGAGTATCAATTCTCATATCAGACAAAATGGACTTTAAAATAAAGACTATTACAAGAGGCAAAGAAGGACACTATATAATGATCAAGGGATTAATCCAAGAAGAAGACATAAAAATTGTAAATTTTTATGCACCCAACGTAGCAGAACCACAATACATGAGGCAAATGCTACTAACAGCCATAAAAGGGGAAATCAACAGTAACACAATAATAGTAGGGGACTTTAACACCCCACTTTCACCAATGGACAGATCATCCAAAATGAAAATAAATAAGGAAACACAAACATTAAATTAAACACATTAAACAAGATGGACTTAATTGATATTTATAGGACATTCCATCCAACAAAAACAGAATACATTTCCTTCTCAAGTGCTCATGGAATATTCTCCTGGATAGATCATATCTTGGGTCACATATCAAGCCTTGGTAAATTTACAAAAATTGAAATCTTATCAAATATCTTTTCCGATCACAACAGCGAGACTAGATATGAATTATAGGAAAAAAATCTGTAAAAAATACAAACCCATGGAGGCTAAACAATACATTACTAAATAACCAAGAGATCACTGAAGAAATCAAAGAGGAAATCAAAAAATACCTCGAAACAAATGTCAAAGAAACTACAATGACCCAAAACCTATCAGATGCAGCAAAAGCAGTTCTAAGAAGGAAGTCTGTAGCAATATAATCCTACCTAAAGAAACAATAAACATCTCAAATAAACAACATAATCTACACCTAAAGCAATTAGAGAAAGAAGAAGAAAAAAATCACACAGTTAGCATAAGGAAAGAAATCATAAGGATCAGATCAGAAATAAATGAAAAAGAAATGAAGGAAACAATAGCAAACATCAATAAAACTAAAAGCTGGTTCTCTGAGAAGATAAACAAAATTGATAAACCATTAGCCAGACTCATCAAAAAAACAGGGAGAAGACTCAAATCAATAGAATTAGAAATGAAAAAGGAGAAGCAACAACTGACACTGCAGAAATACAAAGGATCATGAGAGATTACTACAAGCAACTATATGCCAATAAAATGGACAACTTGGAAGAAATGGACAAATTCTTAGAAAAGCACAACCTTCTGAGACTGAACCAGGAAGAAACAGAAAATACAAACAGACCAATCACAAGCACTGAAATTGAAACTGTGATTAAAAATCTTCCAACAAACAAAAGCCCAGGACCAGTTGGCTTAACAGGTGAATTCTATCAAACATTTAGAGAAGAGCTAACACCTATCCTTCTGAAATTCTTCCACAATATAGCAGAGGAAGAAACACTCCCAAACTCATTCTATGAGGCCACCATCACCCTGATACCAAAACCAGACAAAGATGTCACAAAGAAAGAAAAATATAGTCCAATATCACTGATGAACATAGCTGCAAAAATCCTCAAGAAAATATTAGCAAACAGAAGCCAACAGCACATTAAAAGGATCATACACCATGATCTAGTAGTGTTTATCCCAGAAACGCAAGGATTCTTCAATGTATGCAAATCAATCAATATGATACATCATATTAACAAATTGAAGGAGAAAAACCGTATGATCATCTCAATAGACGCAGAAAATGCTTTTGACAAAATTCAACACCGATTCATGATAAAAATCCTCCAGAAAGTAGGCATAGAGGGAACTTACTTCAACATAATAAAGGCCATATATGACAAACCCACAACCAGCATCATTCTCAACGGTAAAAACTGAAACCATTTCCTCTAAGATTAGGAACAAGACAAGGTTGTCCACTCTCACCACTATTATTCAACATCATTTTGGAAGTTTTAGCCACAGCAATCAGAGATGAAACATAAATAAAATGAATCCAAATCGTAAAAGAAGAAGTAAAGCTGTCACTGTTTGCCAATTACATGATACTATACATAGAGAATCCTAAAGATGCTACCAGAAAACTACTAGAGCTAATCAATGAATTTGGTAAAGTAACAAGATACAGAATTAGTGCACAGAAATCTCTTTCATTCCTATATACTAATGATGAAAAATCTGAAAGAGAAATAAGGAAACACTCCCATTTACCACTGCAACGAAAAGAATAAAGTACCTAGGAATAAACCTACCTAAGGGGACAAAAGGCCTGTATGCAGAAAACTATAAGACATTGATGAAAGAAATTAAAGATGATACAAACAGATGGAGAGATATACCATATTCTTGGATTGGAAGAATCAACATTGTGAAAACGACTATACTACCCAATGCCATCTACAGATTCTGTGCAGTCTCTATCAAACTACCAATGGCATTTTTTACAGAACTAGAACAAAAAGTTTCACAATTTGTGTGGAAACACAAAAGACCCCAAATAACAAAAGCAATCTTGAGAAAGAAAAACACAGCTGGAGGAATCAGGATCCTGAACTTCAGACTATACTAGAAAGCTACAGTAATCAAGACAGTATGGTACTTGCATAAAAACAGAAATATAGATCAATGAAACAGGGTAGAAAGCCCAGAGATAAACCCATGCACATATGGTCACCTTATCTTTGATAAAGGAGGCAAGAATACACAATGGAGAAAAGACAGCCTCTTCAATAAGTGGTGCTGGGAGAACTGGACAGCTACACATAAAATAATGAAATTAGAACACTCCCTAACACCATGCACAAAAATAAACTCAAAATCGACTAAAGACCTAAATGTAAGGCCAGACACTGTAGAAGTCTTAGAGGAAAACATGAAAACATAGAACACTCTATGACATAAATCACAGCAAGATCCTTTTGGACCCACCTCCTAGAGAAATGGAAATAAAAACAAAAGTAAACAAATGGAACCTAATGAAACTTGAAACCTTTTGCACAGCAAAGGAAAATTTAAACAAGAGAAAAAGACAACCCTCAGAATGGGAGAAAATATTTGCAAATGAAGCTACTGACAAAGGATTAATCTCCAAACTTTACAAGCAGCTCATGCAGCTCAATATCAATAAAACAAACAACCCAATCCAAAAACGGGCAGAAGACCTAAATAGACATTTCTCCAAAGAAGATATACAGATTGCCAACAAACACATGAAAGGATGCTCAACACCACTAATCATTAGAGAAATGCAAATCAAAACTACAATGAGGGCTTCCCTGGTGGCGCAGTGGTTGAGAGTCTGCCTGCTGATGCAGGGGACACGGTTTCGTGCCCCGGTCCGGGAAGATCCCACATGCCACGGAGTGGCTAGGCCCGTGAGCCATGGCCGCTGAGCCTGTGCGTCTGGAGCCTTTGCTCCGCAACAGAGAGGCCACAACAGTGAGAGCCCCACATACCGCAAAAACAAACAAACAAACAAGAAAAAACTACAATGAGGTATCACCTCACGCCAGTCAGAATGGCCATCATCAAAAAATCTATAAACAATAAATGCTGGAGAGCGTGTGGAGAAAAGGGGACCCTCTTGCACTGTTGGTGGGAATATGATGCAGCCACTATGGAGAACAGTATGGAGGTTCCTTAAAAATCTTAAAATAGAACTACCCTATAACCCAGCAAACCCACTTCTGGGCATATACCCTGAGAAAACCATAATTCAAAAAGGGTAAGGTACCACAATGTTCATTGCAGCTCTATTTACAATAGCCAGGACATGGAGGCCACCTAAGTGTCCATCGACAGATGAATGGATAAAGAAGATGTGGCACATATATATAATGGAATATTACTCAGCCATGAAAAGAAACGAAATTGAGTTATTTGTAGTGAGGTGGATGGACCTAGAATCTGTCATACAGAGTGAAGTAAGTCAGAAAGAAAAACAAACACCGTATGCTAACACATATATATGGAATCAAAAAAAAGGTCTTGAAGAACCCATGGGCAGGACAGGAATAAAGACGCAGATGTAGGGAGTGGACTTGAGGACACAGGGAGGGGGATGGTAGGCTGGGACGAAGTGAGAGAGTGGCATGGACATATATACACTACCAAATGTAAAATAGATAGCTGGTGGGAAGCAGCCGCATAGCACAGGGAAATCAGCTCGGTGCTTTGTGACCACCTAGAGGGGTGGGATAGGGAGGGTGGGAGGGAGACACAAGAGGGAGGGGATATGGGGATATATGTATACATACAGCTGATTCACTTCTTTATACAACAGAAACTAACACACCATTGTAAAGCAATTATACTCCAATAAATATGTTAAAAAATAATAAAATAAAATAAATGTAGGAGCTGTATCCTGATACTAGCCCATTTTTTGGCATATAAATATATATGTCAGATGTATAATACCTATGACTACAGAATAGGCATTCAAATTAAACTAATTTGCAAATAATATTTTTCTTTTTACCTATATGTATATATGTATTTAGATAGTGAACCAGAGATAATTATTAGAAAGTATTTTAACATATACATATGTACAGGGTCTGTCAAATATCCTGAGAATGCACCATTTTCCAAATAAGTTATTCTGTATATAATAATGAAGTCATATTTTATTTCTAATAATAACTTTGTATTTCCGGCACTCTACTCAAGAAAACCTGGAGAGTTGTCATATTTTCTTCCTATGCTATTAATTCTGAGTCTTTATGAAAATGAACAACTTTACCTGTCAAATTGACCTGAATGCGTGGTCTAAGCATGTTTGCTCTTTTTCTCATTAAATTTGCTGTCTGTCTAGCTTATAATGACCCCAGGTTCGGAGACGTCATTAAGTGATTTGGTTGAATAAAAGACCTTCCTTTTTAGCTTCTGCTAACCAGCTCTAGCTGAGCAGCTCTCATGGGTTTATAAAATGTTAAGAAATGATCTCACATTTGCAATGGAAATAAATTAAATCTTGTAGCTGAAAGGCATGTCCCATGTTGGCTCCCTGTACATTCATCAATAGAAAGTGTGAAATTAATATATTTATTTATTTATTTACTTATTTATTCATAAATACCATGCCTTCTCAACTAGGCATGCACAGGGACTGCACATCTATCCTCTCTTTATCACCAAGTATCTACAGTTATTGATGATTAGTTCTTGATTAATGATTATCAACTGTGGGCTTTGTCATGAAAAGCTATGATGCCTTAGACTGAGGACACTTGTAAAATATTAGCCGGAGAAAGGCATGAAAGCAGGACCTTCAAAATAGGATGAATTTTTCTCTCTCTTCTCATTAAAATTCCCTATAATTTCTCTGTCCATCACCTCATGGTTTGGAAGTTGATCTAATTCTTGGTATAACAATACTTATTCTCATTTCAGAAAGTGTTGATTAGGTAAGAAAAAATAATTTTCAAATTTTATTAATTTTGACTCACACGAGCACACACACGTGCATGTACACACATACCACAAAGTTACATGTGCCATAATTCACAAATATAGCACCGTTGGTCTCATTTTTCTATTTTTCTTCCATTAGCCACGAAAGCATTTATTTCGTTTTAAAAACTATTAGAATTTAGTAACACTGCATTTCTTTCTTTCTTTCAGGTTTGGGTAAAATATTAGTGAACATGCTTTTAGAACCTGAGGTGTTTTTTTGTTGTTTGTTTTGTTTCGTAAATTTTATTTTATTATTATTATTATTATTGGTTTTGCAGTACGCGGGCCTCTCACTGCTGTGGCCTCTCCCGTTGCGGAGCACAGGCTCCGGACGCGCAGGCTCAGTGGCCATGGCCCACGGGCCCAGCTGCTCCATGGCATGTGGGATCTTCCCAGACCGGGGCACGAACCCGTGTCCCCTGCATCGGCAGGCGGACTCTCAACCACTGCGCCACCAGGGAAGCCCAAAATTTGAGTTTTTTAACTCAATGAGCGATGACCACTCTCATCTATTGGTGAAAGGGAAAGAGTTCACTCGCCTATCACTGCTTCTGCCACGTTGTGTTCCCAGCACATTGCCCTCTTAGGATCAAAGTTCCACGGGAACTTACTACAGTCAAATACCGAAGATTTCCCATCCATAGTTGGGCACCTTGGGCTGGAGGTTCTGCACCTCAGCACAGTTACAGTCACATGGTTTTATCCCATTTCCTGAATAGCAGCAGTGATCTGTAGGTGGTCCCCGACACGTGATTCAATTTAGGATTTTTGAACTTTACGTTGGGGCAAAAGGATACACATTTACTGGAAACTATACTTCTAATTTTGAGTTTTGCTCTTTCCCTAGGCTGACAATATGCTGTCTGAGCTTCTCCCGTGATGCTGGGCACGGCATCCAGCTGCAGCCCACGAGGCTGGTCATCAGGATAAACAACTGACACACTTACAGCCATCCTGTACCCAAATAACAGCCATTCTGTGTTTCATTTTCAGTAAAGTACTCAATAACTCACACGACATCGTCAACACTTTATTATAGAAATGACTTTGTGTCAGATGATTTCACCCCACTACAGCCTGATGCAGCCTGATGTAAGTGTTCTGAGAGCGTTTAAGGTGAGCTAGGCTAAGTAAGCTGAGATGTTTGGTAGGTTACGTGTAATAAATGCATTTTTGACTTACAGTATTTTCAACCTACTATGGGTTCATCGGGATGTAACCCCATCATGTAGAGGAAGATCTATTTCTTAATTGTACGGAATCCCCATCCCTATTTTCTAGTAACTATTCTTAGTAGATACTTTTCCCCTTTGAAGTCCCTATTTTTTATGCAATGGTTTTGCCAGTGTAGTTAAGGACAAATATACATTACACGGAGCCCACGCAGCAAAAAAATTTTGCTGATTCTCTGTGATTTTTGTCCTTTCGATAGTTTGATTTATTTTCAGCACTTTTATTAGTTCTGTCTAGAACATTTTTTCCCAAGGACATACAAATATTATGAAGCTGTGAAATTTTATTTGAGGGAAATTTTTATTTCTAAAAATACATCAGGACTTCAATCATTCAAATTTCCTACTATCAGTAAGACATGTAATTCATGTCTTTGTCAGGAAGTCAGGCAAGATGCTGGTTGTGAAGGAATGTTTTGGAGATTCTTTCCTTCACCATAAAAAATAAAATGACTACTCTTAATTGGATAAAGTTTGATTTGATTTCCTGTTTCCTGATATCAATTTAAAAATATTCAGCACGCTTATATGTTCCATTATTTGCAACCCAACTCCAACATGACTTCAGATCTTATCCTTTTGATTTCAGACTCTTAATGATAACGTGCGTGTCTCATTTAAAGCCACATGGAAATGATCACGGTTGGTGTTTCTCTTTGAAATGAATAGGAAATTCCCATTTAGATCTGACCTACTGGGATTGATGGAAAATGAGACCTATGCCCTAAGTATCTGCATTAATTGCTTCCATGATGTTTTCAAAAAGTCACTTGACGTTTTAGGCCCATATTGTTTAAAAAAAGCCAAACCAATATCCTTAGATGGAATTTGCAGAGGATAAACGATTTCACTGTTGTTATACTTTTTCTGCATGGATCTTACATATTAGCTAATTTATACCAAAGCTATCTTTTGATATTAAGCAGCAGATTGAGTAGCATTTTTTTATGGGAATTGAAATCAGTGGAAAATAGAGAGACCTCTTGGTTCATAGAGTAGAACTCTTTATTTTGTTTGTTCTCTTTGTTTTCATTATTCAAACTTGAAGGAAAAGGCATGAGAGTAAATAATATAGTGGGACAGAAATTCCTCTTCAGTCCTTTACAGGCAGCAGAAGCGGAGCCAATGCTGGGGCTAGGGTGACATTTAGACACCACCACATTGCTCCAGGCCGATGTGCCGCCCTGGCTACCACAGCTAATGGTACAGCGTGAACTATTCCCTCCTGTGGCTGTGAAACGAGAAGACTGATCTCCAGGATTTCAGAGGACACTTACATCTGTGTCCTGGCATGTGTGCTCACTTGTTTAGCATTTCCTGCTTGTATGTGTTCTATCCACATGTTCCTGTGACCTCAGCCCATTTGTTTTCTGGTCAATATATTGATTCAGATTCACTTTTCCAGGATATTGACACTATTATGGCACTATCAAGAGGGAATTTTTCTTTCCCTCTATAAATATCAACACTGTATCTTCCTTTTCTACTGATGGGTAACAAACAGGGGCTTAAAACAACACAAATATATTATCTTACAGGTTCCATGGGTCAGGGGCCCTTAAGTCTTAAATGAAGGTATTGACCAAAGGTGTACTTTTCTGGAGGCTCAGATTAGAGAAGAATCTGCAACCACGCTCCCTCAGGTTGTCAGCAGAATTCACTTCCTTGCGGTCGTTGGACTGATGTCCCGTGTTCTCGCTGGCTGCCAGCTGGCGACACTATCAGTTTCTAGAGGCTGCATTCAGGTCCCCCTCAGGAGGTCCCCTCACAACATGGCACCTTAGTTCTTCAAGGCCCTCAGAAAAACACCACCCCTTAGTCTGCTGAGACGGACTCATGTACAGTGTAACATTATTATGGGAGTGAACATTGCATCATATGCACAGGTTTTACCCACACTCAGGGAGATGGGATTTTATAGCCATGTATCCCAAGGAATCTTGGAAGTCATCTCAGAATTCTGCCCACCAAAGACTCCTCCAGGCATAGAATAAATGCCTTGCTAGTTATGATTCTCTGTCTCTGGTTGTTCAATTCATTCACTCAGCATGTATTTATTAAGTACCTACTCTGAGCCAAGTTCTCTACAAAGAACATATATACATCAGTGAAATAAACAGACAAACATCCTAGCTCTAAAAGTCTGAGGCTTTAACAAGAAATGTTTATAACAGTGAAATCCAGTGGACAATTTAGGCCACACTATGCATATTTACTGGCAAATTGGAGAAACTGAGCATTGGCATTTGAATTAAAATTCTGTGTAAATGAAAATATTTTCAGTCTGGTACCAAGCACTTCAGGTTTCAGAGGGAAGTCTGTTCTTGATGTTGGAAATGCAGATTTCCCAAACAAAATGGTGGTGCAAAATGATTTAGCTAGTGATCAATTAATGCCACATTTAATTTTTAATAAGATGAAGAACATTAGCTGATCGTCACATTTTGTTGACTTTTAATACTAATTTTAACTTATTTACAGAATTTTGCCTCATCACCTATTATCCTCTGGTAAATTAAAAATGAGCACTTTTGAAGATATATTTGTAATAATCAGCCTCCACGTGTGTTACTGAAAGTAGTATTTTAAAATCTTTTCTCTTTGAAATGTTCTAATCGTATTATTCTATTCCCATTAGGAAATGTTTACTGACATGACTATTCCCCACTGTGGTTACATTACATTCAAGCAGCGTGAAAACTGATATGAGGAATTTATCCCAATGCGTTCTGTTCCAGAAGTAATGTACTTAAGATTTTTGCAGAAATTGTTCATTTTCTGATTGTTTCCTTGAGAAACAGATCCATGTTGGGTACCTCCTTGGGCAATCTTCATGCAGTGGCTTATGTGAAAGCAAGATTCTTTAAAATTGCAACTCACATGCTTGTTAAACACAGGGTTATTTGATTTTCAATATTCAGAGACATTTTTTAAATGAGCCTGAAAAACAGATGGAATTTTTCTCAACACTTTACAAAATCCATTAAGAGTGAGGTACAAATCTTTGATTTGACAGTGATCATTTTTGACAAAATTGGCAAGTAGGCTAAACATTGGCTGATAAAAGCACAGGTTTATATATTTCATAAGTCTTCCCAGTAAGTTTCTGAGCCCATTTATAATCTTTATTAGTTTGCAAACTAAGGCCAATCGAGTTTAGAATGAGAGTTATGTGACAGTGACACTGGTAGATGATTCTGGTGAATTCATTGCTGAACAGGATCCTGCCATATAGAATATGTGGAAAGCTTTGTGGTGCATTAAAAAGAAAAGGTCAAGGCTATTGTTATTTTTGTGTGACATATACGTGAAATTTTAAAGCTTCTTTTTCAAGATTACATAAAATGAAATTATATTTTAAAATCTTGCTTTTGACAGATGTTAACAGTCTGTGCTGTATGTGATTAGTGAGAATCAAATCAAAGAGCAGATTATGAAAAGAATATAAGCATTGTGTGACTTGTATCACAGATAATAACTTTCTGTTTGCTTTATTAGAAAATACAGATAGAAGTGACATCAACATGGTGGAATAATAGTGGGCTGGCCAAAAAGTTCGTTCGGGTTTTTCCACATCTTACGGAAAACGCCAAATGAACTGTTTGGCCAACCCAATAGTTTTCTATCATCTTCTCCCACAAAGAATATTGATTTAGACAATCAGCCACAGACTAGAGAGCTTTTGTGGAAGTCTGGGAGTCCTGTGGAGAAGTGCTAGCACGCAGCTAGAGCAGAAACGGTCCAAGATTGGGTACTGAAGAGGGTGAGAACAGCTGCACTTTCCCTGCATCACGCCTCCCTCAAGGCAGCACAGGGCTCTCGTAGGTCATCAAAGGAAAGAAGATCCTACTAAACACTCCGCAGCCCCATCAGGAAGCCTGTCAATGAACCGCTGGCACACGTTGCCTGTGGGTCCCCCAACTGGCCCATGGGCACCCCCGATGCTCTGTGCACCTCACTCCCACCTTGTGACCATGGCCCTGCGTACACTGGTGACAGTGGCAAGAGTGAGACTTTGCAGACGCCTAAAGAGCATGTGCAGAAAACTGGCCCAATTCTCTGCAAGACTGGGAAAAAGTACATGAACTTGAGCGTTCAGCACCGCCTTAGGGCAAGGATGTGGGAGGTTGCCAATACCTGACCTAGCTTTGCACACAATTGTAAGAATTTCCACCCAAGCGGGAACAAGAAGTGTGGAGCAGGTGTACCCATCGGTGGGATGAGAAAGCCTCCAACTCCCTAGAAGGGGTGATAGAAGGTATTTCTACCCCAGAGTCAGTCAAGAATGGTGGAAGTGACGGCTTCTTCAAATGCAAAGATAGCAACGCGAGAGTTCAAGGAATATGAAACATCAAGGAAACATGCCATCGCCAACGGAACATAATAATCTTCCAGTAACCAACTCTTTAAAAATGGAGATCTGCAATTTTCTTGATGAAGAATTCAAAATACGGTCGACCCTTGAACAATGCAGGGGTGAGGGGGCACAGACCCTCCGTGCAGGAGAAAATCCGTGTATAACTTTACAGTCAGCAGTTCCGTGTCCACAGAGCTGTCCAACCGTGGATCACGTAGAACTGAAATATGTATTTACGTATGTGAGAGGACCTGCTCAGCTCAAACCTGTGTTGTTCAAGGGCCAACTGTAGTTGCTTTAGGGAAACTCAGGGAGCTACAAAAAAAAACCCAGAAAGACAATTCAATTAAATAGGGATAACAACACATGAACAAAACAAGAAGTTTAACAGAGACATAGAAATCATGAAAATGTAGAAATTCTAAGACTGAAGAATATCATGAATGAAATGAAAATGCACTAGAGAACATTAACATAGAAAAAATAGCCTGTGAGGTAGGAGACAGGTCATTTGAAGTTACCAAATCAGAGGACAGCAAAGAAAAAAGAAAAATACTGAGGAAAGCCTCTGTGGACCATGGGATACCCTTTAAAGAGACAATCTGGGTATTATTGGAGTCCCAGGAGGAGAAGAGAGGGAGAAGGTGGCAAAAACTATTTAAAGAAATAATGACTGAGAACTTCTTAAATCTTGGGAGAGATCTGGACATCCAAGTTCATGAAGCTCAACTGGTCTCCAAACAAGTTCAGCTTTAAAAGATCTTTTGCCAAACACATTATAATAAAACGGTCTAAAATCAAAGACAAAGAGAAAATTCTTAAAACAGCAAGAGAAAAAGATTGGTCACATACAATGGAACGCCCATAAGGCTGTAAATGGATTTCTCAGCAGAAACCTTGCGGCTGGGAGAGAGTGGGCTCAGGTACATAAGGGTCTGGTGGGCAGGTCTGTCTGATGGCTGTGAGTCAGCGTCTTTCCACAGGCAAGCTTTTACAGTGGGTTTACAGACAAAATTGGTAGGGTGCTTGAAATGCATGTGAAGCGTTCACTTCATCGTATGGGCTTGCCATCCACAAAGTTAATGTGACCACTGCCAGTGCCGAGTGTCTGTCTGCCAGCAAAGACACTAGGCTGAGAGCCTGACAGGCTCCACTCCCTGAACCTGGCTACTGGTTGGCCGGTTGATTATGTTAGACCTTTTCCGTCATGGGGACACTGCGGTTCTTCCTCACTGGAGTGGACACGTATTCTGGATACGGGTTTACCTAGCCTGTCCATTGTTTTTCATTAGATAATTAATTAGTAGATTGTCTTTTAAAGGAAGCCTGCATTGAATATAACTTTCCTGCTGGCAAGGTCACGTACTTTGTAATCCACTCTACTTCTGTCCATCCCAGTTCTTGGCCCATTAGTAGAAGATCAATACGTATTTGTTGAAATAATAGATACACAAAATGCATTAGGGTGTCCTAGAATAGAAGTAGGTGGGAAAGAGAAGAGGACTGCAATGTCAGGGACTCATGAAATGGATCCCAAAATGAGACTAATACAAAAATCAATTCTTAAGAACCTTTCACATTTGCTGTGAGTGGGCCACAAAGCTGGCCTCCAGCTTTCTAGAAGCCAATACGGAGAAGGAAGTGGTGTCCATTACACAGGTCACGGTGTCCATAACTCAGGAGTTCTGTACTTACTCCTGATTTGGAAACATCTGATTTTACAGCATCCCTTAATAGAAGCCTATTTCCATCACAAGACAAGACAGCATTTCTTTTAAGGACCCTCATAAATTATACAATGTTTAGTGAAATTAAACATCTCTTTTTAGAGCCTGTCTCCATGTAGGTCTATGAAATAAGTTCAAGGGATACAAATGTTTATGCAGCCATCCTTTTGCCTGTCTGATTTAATCAAGAGAGAAATTTTAAAAATGGTTTTTTTTAAACTTTTGCATTTTTACTAAAAGAACATTTTTTCTAATAAAATTTATTTCAATATATTAATCAAATAAAAAATATACTGCATCAGTTAAAGTGGATGTGGCAGGACTTCCCAGTCATTTTCTTTGCTTTTCTGGTCAAGGTCCTTGAATTACCTCTGTTGCACATTTCAAAGAATAAATAAGAGAAAGTATTTTAAGCAATCTTCCAATTATTGCTTTTTGAGTTGAGTTATTGAAAGCTAATTGGCACCAATGAGCACAAGATGTTGACTGTTTTCCAGTTCTTGAGGTTTAGCTGTCTGAGTTCAAAACTAGGTGTGAAAAATACAAAGAATAAAAATAATGACACCGTTTGTTGGACACTTACAGATGTTGGTTACCATGATGAGTGTTATGCTATTCTTTGGACTTCCGTTTATTAGTATAATTGTGCATATTTTCACTTATTTTTTATCTTGGGGGGGTCAACGTCATTTTTATAACAATGCATTAGGGTCTTTCACATATCAAATTATAAGCACTCTCTTTAGATATTAAATAGATTTATCTCTTATCATATATGTTGTGAATACTTTTCAAATTTTTTGAACTTTCCTTCTGGTTCCTAAAAAGCATGTTGCAGTTTTCACTCTATATATCTATATGTTTCATTTCACTGTATTCCTAGGTATTACATCTTTCTGAATGCTGCTATAAATTGGAGCTTCATGTAATATCTTCTAAGCTCCTGTTTATACTTCTTGTAGAGAAAGTTATTGTTTTTATAAATATTAAATTTGTAACCAGGCATTGTACTGATATCTCAGTTACAAATAATTTTTAAGAGATTTTTCTAGATTTTCCAGAAATAAAATCACATCTGCAATATATACTTTGTAATTTTAATGAAATATTTATTTCAATCACATAGCTTATATAAGAATACATAATTGTTGTAACAGCTTAAACTTCAGAAACACGTCTAGGGCAAAAATCTCCATAAAATATCCTAGATAAATCAATATTATCTTTTTTTTAGTATCTCCTTTGATTTTCTTTGTTTTTTTTTTTTTTTTTTTTTTGCCGTATGCGGGCCTCTCACTGCTGTGGCCTCTCCCATTGGGGAGCACAGGCTCCGGACGCGCAGGCTCAGTGGCCATGGCTCACGGGCCCAGCCGCTCCGCGGCACGTGGGATCTTCCCAGACCGGAGCATGAACCCGTGTCCCCTGCATCGGCAGGTGGACTCTCAACCACTGCGCCACCAGGGAAGCCCTTTCTTTGCTTTTTAAATACATATATGTAACAGAAATATATAACTTGCTGTACATAAATACATAATAACATCCTCTAGATATTGTAATTACTTTTTTGGCTCTACATATGATTGTACCTAATTTAATTACATAAATATATATTTTAAAATGTTGCTTAGTATCCATATTTTGACTGTGCCAGTTTTATAAAAATTATTAATTTGCTAATTCCCACTGATGGAGATTCGATATTTATAAACACTCCTTTTAAAAATTAATTAATTAATTAATTTTTAGCTGCAATGGATCTTCCTTGTTGCGCAGGGGCTTTCTCTAGCTGCAGCGAGCGGGGGCTACTCTTCATTGTGGTGCACAGCTACTCATTGCGGTGGCTTCTTATTGCGGAGCATGGGCTCTAGGCGCGTGAGCTTCAGTAGTTGTGGCACACGGGCTCAGTAGTTGTGGCTCGTAGGCTCTAGAGCACAGGCTCAGTAGTCATGGCGCATGGGCTTAGTTGCTCCGTGGCATGTGGGATCTTCCCAGGCCAGAGCTCGAACCCTTGTCCCTTGCATTGGCAGGCGGATTCTTAACCACTGTGCCACCAGGGAAGCCCCTACAAACACTTGAGTGATCATCTCTTTTGACCTACTGGACGTATGTAAGATTTTTTTCTCCACTACACCACCTGGATTCACATGATGTAATAAATACTCTTGATTTGGGTGCTCATTTTAAATTTTAAGACATTTTGCTAGAATTTAAAAAACAGTTGATAGAAACAGAGAGGATGTTAGTTACTTTTTTGTGGATACTTTTCCTCTGGGGAAAGATTCCATCTCCACTTGGTTTGAGGGAAAGGTACTGATGATGTGCAGTTAGGGAAGTGATTCAAATAAAGCAAATTCAATTAAATTGCAGATACACATATGAAGGCAACAGAAAAGAATACAGATCTGAGATTTTAAGGGAGTGACACAGAATTTTGATCATTTGAATCCCTGCATAGGTCGATGCTAATTCTAATCTGGGACTTCCTGATTCCATGTGCCAATAAAATCACAGTTTTGCTTAATCCAAATTGAGCTCAGTTCTGTACTTGGTGTCCAAGGATTCCAGACTAATATAACCATTGGAACATGAAAAGGAAAAGTCAAAAGAGACACTGCTATGTGACGTGGTCTGAGTGAAAGCAGGTAATAGGGCATATTATTTCTCTATCCTCAGCTGGGACATCAGCAATCTTGTTACACAGTTCCCCCAAACTGCTAGCTGTTTAAACTGTCACTTGCAGTTACTTGGGAGTCATAGTTTTGCATAACACATTTGCGTCTTTAGGATATTTAGAAAAAAAAAGTTAACACTTTGAAATATGTTGACTATTTCTTACTATATTCAATAAAATTTTATAGGAGAAACACTATGATTAGTCTATGTTGTCATAGCTGAAAGTAAAGAAAAAAACCACAATACAACCATGAAAAAAAAAAAAGCCTTTTCAACCTGGTGTGAAATCCAGAATGGCTGAAATTTATATAATGATGAGCGCTGTTTGTTTGAAAGAAACAATTACATTTCCCTTTCCCCCTCAATTGGTGCCTAGACTTAGCAAGGCACTTAGGGAAGCTACTAGGACCAGGGAAGAGTTAAGACCTATCTGACGTCCACTCTGTCCCTGCACCCCTAACCTGCCTAGCCACTTTTACATGTACCTGTCCAGTTTTCCCAGCACCACTTATTGAAGAGGCTGTCTTTTCTCCACTGTATATTCTTGCCTCCTTTATCAAAGATAAGGTGACCATATGTGCGTGGGTTTATCTCTGGGATTTCTATCCTGTTCCATTTATCTATATTTCTGTTTTTGTGCCAGTACCATACTGTCTTGATTACTGTAGCTTTGTAGTATAGTCTGAAGTCAGGGAGCCTGATTCCTCCAGCTCTGTTTTTCGTTCTCAAGATTGCTTTGGCTATTCGGGGTCTTTTGTGTTTCCATACAAATTGTGAAATTCTTTGTTCTAGTTCTGTGAAAAATGCCAGCGGTAGTTTGATAGGGATTACATTGAATCTATAGATTGCTTTGGGTAGTAGAGTCATTTTCACAATGTTGATTCTTCCAATCCAAGAACATGGTATATCTCTCCATCTATTTGTATCATCTTTAATTTCTTTCATCAGTGTCTTATAATTTTCTGCATACAGGTCTTTTGTCTCCTTAGGTAGGTTTATTCCTAGATATTTTATTCTTTTTGTTGCAGTGGTAAATGGGAGTGTGTTCTTAATTTCACTTTCAGATTTTTCACCATTAGTGTATAGGAATGCCAGAGATTTCTGTGCATTAATTTTGTATCCTGCTACTTTACCAAATTCATTGATTAGCTCTAGTAGTTTTCTGGTAGCATCTTTAGGATTCTCTATGTAGAGTATCATGTCATCTGCAAACAGTGACAGCTTTACTTCTTCATTTCCGATTTGTGTCCATCATCGGATGAATGGATAAAGAAGATGTGGCACATATATACAATGGAATATTACTCAGCCATAAAAAGAAACGAAATTGAATTATTTGTAGTGAGGTGGATGGACCTAGAGTCTGTCATACAGAGTGAAGTAAGTCAGAAAGAGAAAAACAAATACCGTATGCTAACACATATATGGAATCTAAGAGAAAAAAAAAAAGGTCCTGAAGAACCTAGGGGTAAGACGGGAATAAAGACACAGACCTACTAGAGAATGGACTTGAGGATACAGGGAGGGGGAAGGGTAAGCTGTGACAAAGTGAGAGAGTGGCATGGACATATATATACTACTAAACGTAAAATAGATAGCTAGTGGGAAGCAGCTGCATAGCACAGGGAGATCAGCTCGGTGCTTTGTGACCACCTAGAGGGGTGGGATAGGGAGGGTGTGAGGGAGGGAGACGCAAGAGGGAAGAGATATGGGAACATATGTATATGTATAAGTGATTCACTTTGTTATAAAGCAGAAACTAACACACCATTGTAAAGCAATTATACTCCAATAAAGATGTTAAAAAAAAAAAGAATCCATCATAGACTTGACTTGCAGAAAAATTTCCCTTTCTTTAAGATACCATGTTTCCCTAATATGCATAAGGAAAAAGAATAGTTTGCTTTGGTCCAACAAGTTAAGAATCTATACTGAGATTTAAAATCAGGCAACCTAAAACAATACAAAATAGTTTGGGTTTGGAAACAGATTCCCTGCTATGCTTTTCTCTGTAATCAGATTGCAGTGCAAATTTCTCACTTCCTTATGTTTTCCTTCTTGGAGACATATATCTCGATATGTTGTCTATTGGTATACTTATATGATGTTTTTTATAACTTAGATTCACTGTAATAGTTTATTGATTCACTGCTAAAATATCAGGTCTTAAAATAAGAGTGTTCCTTTTTTTTTCAGCAACATTTCCGTCACTGAAGTATCTGAGGATTAGAGGGGTATAAATTTGATTTCTAAAAGTTTTGTTTGACAATATAAGGAAATATTTAAGAAGCTAAATCTTAGGTGCCAGTGTTTCTGGTCAGGCTCCAACCCAACAATGTCTATGATGCCCGCCACTATTTTTAGTATGATTAATGCTGAGGAAATGCTTTATTCATAATTTATTCATTTATCATTCAATGGAAAACATATTTAGTACTCAAGAAAAATAAAAAACAACTTAGAAATAATAGGGGAAAGCCAAGCATCAGATGATATTTGGATTTAGTGACTTAAAAGGTCAATTCAAACACTGAAATTCTATGATTTCATGCTAGAATGATAACATTTCAGTTCCATGGGCAGCTGTTAACTGAAGGAGGAAATGAAATGCACACCACTTCAAAAGGGCTCTAACATTGTTTAATCTTAGGAAAGACCTTGTGATGGAATTGGGATAACTGACACATAAATGAAATAAATATTTGGAGAACACAATAAACAATGCTTCTCTAAATTTTTTTTCTTTAATACTCCAATTCAGGCCCCCAAAAGATGGATGGTGGTCTCTTTTTTCCATACGAAATTTGAAAAGAGACACAGTACTTGAAACTTTGCTAGATTAGAGAGAATTTTTCTTCCCCACTGTCCTCCGGGGCCACCCTTAGTAGGGCTATCACGCTGCAGCAAAATATCCTGTGATCCAGACTTGTCTTGAAGAACCATCTGTAAATCAGGCTCACTTTTTCCTTTAGGTAACTGTTTAGAGGGAGCTCCTACAAATGGGTTGAGAACTACCTGACAATAAATAAGGAGCGGTGTCGTGAAAGTCAGGACCACTGGCTCAGAGAACTGACTTGTGATTTCAGGACCAGATTGAGCTTATTCTCCTGGCTGGCATTGATGATGGAGTGCCGTGTGCACTCCCAATGTTAGGTCACACACCTACATAATACAGATAGAGAGGTTTTATTAACTATTCGAATTCTAGTAATTCATTACTATTTTGTGACCCCACTTGCCACAAAGTTTCATGCACGTTTTCATAATAAAATCATTAGCAAAACAATAACGATGAAACTTGTAGATTTGGGGGAGAAGAAAGAAGCCATGTTTCAGATGACATCTTCCTTTTTTCCTCTGACGAAGTAAATTGATAGTATGTCTACAGAAACAGGGAAGTCTGGAGGTGGAGAAGTTATGTGGAGGAAAGACCATTAGTTCTGCATGGTAACTGTTGAAAGCAAGTTGTCTTTGAGAAAGCTAGTGAGAATTGTCAAGAGACAGCTGGATAGAAACACCTGGATTTGACAGAGGAGATCTGGGCTTCAGATATAAATGAGGAAGAAATAAAATTATGGAAATGGCAGATCCAGATATAGTGTCATTCACTCACAATCTTCAGTGATTTCGATGCATAAAACGATCATCAGATTCTGCGGAATAAAAGTCAATGGAAGGTATTCACTCCTTAATTTCTACTGGAAAGAAAAAAGAAAAACCGAAAACAGTGCTTTACAACCCTGAGAGACTAAGCAATGTAACAATACTTTAAGGGACACGCCATATTCAATAACTTTGCCATCAACCACAAAGTTTAATGTATCCGAGGGCTAGTGTATAACCCCATCTAACTTGAATTAGCACTTCTGTTAAGTTTGATGTGTTCCAGGTACCTCTCGAAGTGCTTCTGATGCTGTAAACTAACTTAATCCTTACAGCAGCCCTGTGAGATGATATTCTATTATTCACATTTCACAAAAGAAGAACCCAAGCCACAGACAGGACCTTCCCCAAACACACAGTTGGTAAGTGTCAGGGCTGGAATGTAAACCCAGCATAAGCATCTAGGCCTGTATTAGAATCTGTATTACAGACCCTACAAAATAATGGCTTTGAATTCACAAATACCTTCACAAAAACCTACGGGGAATCAGAAAAGTGGAAAAAAAAGCAGCGCTATGGATTTTACCTTACTTTTTTAGTGTTTGGTTTTTAGGCAAATCCATTCGAAGGGATTAAAAACATTTTTATTTTTAAGTAAGATTATGGGAGAAATACATGAAGAGAATTTCAGTGGGGTTAAGAAAGGTGAGCAAACCTGTCAGTCCTGCTTCTCTTCAGAGAGTTTGTCAAAGACTGAGGCTGGATCACCTTTTTCAGGGGCCTCTGAATGGCTGGAGGATAACACACCATCACAGCAAATGCTGGCAGAGGACAGAGAGGCAACAAGATGAGGGTCGGCCAGGTGGAGAGGAAAGGCATGATGGATTCCTACCCAAGAAGCCCTCAGGCCTTCCGAAAAGTTGTCATTGCATGAAATGCTGAGTGTGTTTGGATTTCCTGGAAAACGTAGTGAAGACACAGTTATAAATTCAAGATTTTGTCCAGAAGAAATAACTCCATAGGATTTCAAAATGTGGAGTCAGAGAGATGCAAGAACTCCATGAAACGTGTAAGACACCTCCTACAGCAATTCATGCGATTAGAAACAATTCAAGTTTACCCACATCTCTGTGGCGTCAGAGATGCTTAACAAATATCTGTATCGCAGATAGATAAACGAACAGTGACGAAGTGATTTAAAATTGTGGCCAAGTCACTCAAAAATCCAATGCCTGGGCTATAGCTGGAAGATCACGTTCCTGAAAAATAGTGCAGAACTATTTGTTATGTCACTCTTCAGGCATTAGATGAACTTACTATTAAATATCATTTAAAATGAGTTGTGTTAATGAACTGCAATAATCAGATAGCTAACTTCCTTTTAAAAATGTGCTATGAATTTAAATAAATATATTCCTGAATAGCTTCTTGAATTATTTGATAAAAAGTAACAGAAATGGCTAAATTCACTTCTGATTCATTCAAGATAGATTCTGTTAATATTTTTAAGAAGATGTATATGCCCCAATCAAATAGTTTAATTGCAGTAATGATCAAAACAAGATAAATATTAAGTACCCAGAAAGCTAAATCATTTAAAAAATAATTTTACGTGGAATGTGAACGAGGAAAGAGGATATCTAGATCAGGAATTTGGGAAAATGCATAACTGTTTCTGCATCAGCATGCTTGCTTGTGCTGGGGAGAGGCTTAGAACGTGTGGACTTATACCGCAAACTACAAAAAACAGAACTTATTTAGGCTTTGCCTAAAATAGCATTTACATTCACTGTATTACCTGCTGCATTTTGGAAACTGCTGCTGAGGACTCAGTTTCTAGTCTTCTAAGAGTGCAGAATGACAGGAAATCTGCACTGCTTTCAGCTCTGTTTAATATCATTTTCTTGGCATCTCCCAATTACTCAGAAGTCAGACCTGCTATGATAGCGATTCCAGCTAAAAGCTGTTGTCACCGTATTTTATTAATGTTCCCCAACATATTCAGTGATGTCTACACTCCCTTGAAATTGTAAAAATAAGCTACCTAAACTAACACACTTCTCAGGGAAAAAAATATCAAGTCATTTATTAGCTCTACAAGTCTAGAAAAAATCATTACCTTGCCACTCACAGCCTATAAATTCTTAGTTTAGTGTAGAAGTGAATATTTATTGTTGAAAGCTATTCTTTGTGAAATGCTTCTCTGATAGGTTAAACCATTGTGAGATATTTTGATTTCACTAAAAACGTTAAATTAATCCACAATATTTTGTGAATACCCTAGGGTCACAGGATAATACAGTTTGGGGATGGGTATTGAACTACTTAGTGTTAAACATAAAGTGCTTAAATAAATAGGAAAATTCCTTCTTAATTCCTTCCATGTGTTGTGGGTTTACATTTTGAAAATTTATCTATCTATCTATCCTTGTATCTATCATCTATTTATCTAATCTGCTCATGTTCTTCCTGGACCAGAGACCCTCTGCTGGATGTTAATACACTGCACTATCTCTATGTTATCTCTATGTTCTAATCAGCCTGGTTTTACAGTGCCTTTTCAATATAGATGAGGGTTTTTTGAATTTCGACAAGTGACATAAGCTCCCTCAGTCTCAATTTCTCCAACACAGACAAAATTTTCAAGAAATGTTGAAAGAATACTACCAAATATATAAAAGAAAACTGCCAACACCTGGCCGTATTTGTACTCTCTGTCACGCACATACACACGCAGAGCACACAGGTGATGTACACTTGAAAACACAAGGCAGAAATCATGCAGCTTCACATCTAAATACATTGGCATTCATCTTGGGAAGAATAAGGCCAATTACCACCTTTTAATGAAGGTTACCTGACGGAATTAATATTTCCTGAAGGAATTATTTGCAACACACAGTTGCAAAACAGGGTTTTCACCATTCCTTCTACCTTAATTAGCAGTTTTCTTGAAAGAATATCTTCACCTTTTTCCTCCCATTTTATCTCTTATTTTGCTGTAATACTACTGATTCTCAGATTTTTAATTATTTAAAATGGCCATCAATAGCAGTGCATTTATCAAACTTAAAAAATAAAAATAATTTTAATGTCATCTAGTATGGAGTCCACATTCAAATTTACCCAATTATTCTAAGAATATTTTTGTTTTATTTTAAAAAATTTATTTATTAAAATCTACCATTTTATATTTTTTTAAACATCTTCTGAGAATTTATTTTAATTAATTTATTTATCTGGCAGGCTCCTTAGCTGCGGCATGTGGGTTCCTAAGTTGCAGCATGTGGGTTCTTTAGTTGCAGCAGGCGGGCTCATTAGTTGCAGCATGTATGTGGGATCTAGTTGCCTGACCAGGGATCGAACCTGGGTCCCCTACATTGGGGGCCACTGAGCCACCAGGGAAGTCCCTTTTATGCTTTTTAAAATCCAATTCAAGATACAATCTAGTTTCAACCTTTGCAGTTGATCATGACTTTAATCCCTTAGTCTAGAAAAGTCTATGACAATGACTTTTTAAAGACTCATGGACAGTTAGTTCTCTTGTAGGCTCTTTCTGACTCCCAATTTGTTTGATTCCTCCCGGTGTTTAATTCCACTCTCCAACCCTGCATTTCCTAGAAACCGGAAAGAAATATGGAGGCTTGATTATATTTCTGTTACAATATTGGGGATTTTATGGATGGTTTTGTGTGTGGCCTACTGCATCCCGTCAGGAGCTATCATATTAGATTTCCCATTATTAACATGCTCAGTTTCATCAATCGGCTAAAGTGGTAACGTACAGATCTCTCCAAGGATTCTTTAAGTGAGTATCACATGTCTGCAAATTAGTTGCTCTTGTTCTCTATGCTTCAGTGACCCTCTGAATCCTTTAAACTGGTGATTTCTTGTTTTATTTGGCTTTCTTCTTATTCCTGTCGGGACTTTGGTTTGCCGCATGCTTCTCTGTCTTACCCAGATCCACAGTCTTCTTACTTTTGGTACGCCTCTTTCATTTTTGAGCACTTCTCTGATTTCTGGCATGACGAGGTGTCCCTGGCTGGTCTTTGCTCTTCCTTCCGTGACTTTCAATCAGTCATTTCTCTTGGAATTCCTGTTTCCTTTTCATGAGGAATGGTATATAGAAGCCAAGCACTGGTGTTCTCATTGCAAATAAGATGTTATTGCGTCTAGGCTCTTAGATGGTTTTTATAATCTCTCACCTTACTGATGCTACCCATCCCTGCTTGCACTGCCTTGACCATCTCTCCTCTGCTCTGTGCATCATACTGGCTCTCACCCTGTGTTCTTCCAGTCCTTCCTCACACAGACCCAGGGTTGCACCTTCAAGAGGAAAACCCCACGTTAGGAAAATGGGCAGCATGGCCATCAGACCCCTTGTTTTGTGTCTCTTGCCTGCGTTTCAACTCTCGTCTTGTCTCATTTCCTCCTCAAGCCTTAGACTCTAGCCAGAGGTTCATTCATTTCCTCTCAGGCATGATGATGTCATTGCCAAAGGAGCTCTAAATAAGTCTTTCTTCCCAATGAAAATGCACTGTCTCTCCCCACTCCCAACCTTTTCTTTCTGGAAATAGGACATATAACAAACAAAAGTGTGTATGATATATTAGCACAATTTGAGGAATAATTAAAAATGTTTACCAGGGACTCACCACCTAACTCAGGAGACTAAACACTGAGCTTCCAACATGAATTCTCTGAACTCCCAGAGGAATCACTACTCTGAAACGTCATGCTAAACATGTTCTTGTTTTATTTAATGTCTTGACCACAGTGCAAATGTCCTGTAATTACATTATTTATGTATACATAGCTATATTATCTATATAAATGAAATTGTTCTGTTGTATGTATTTGTCTGCAGCTCGCTTTTTCTGCTAAAAATTTCATTTTTAAGATTTTATATTTTGTTGCTTCTGTTTGTTTGCATTGTTATGTAGTGCTTTGCTATAAATCTATTATAATTCATTAATCTTTCTTTTGTCAATAGAATTTTGATTCCCTTAAATTTACCTTCCTTCCTTTTTCTTTCTCTCTTTCTTTCATTTTTAGGATAAATGTTTTAAACATACTTGTCTCCTGGGGGAACATAGTATGTTTCTGAAACATAGTCATGTTTCTGAAGGGAATATTCCTGAGTGTAAAATTGTTGGATCTTAGAGTATGGAGATCTTTAACTTGGTTAGATAATACAAAATGTTTTTTTAAATGATTTAAATTACTAGGTTTATCGAGTTTATGATTTTTTTTCATTCTCAAGAACAAATGGCATTGCTGGACATTAATTTTTGGAAATCTAGTGCTTTTAAAATCATATGCTATTATGTGTTTAATAACATTTTCCTGACTACCAATGATATTATTCAACATTTCATAGTGTTATTTGCCATTCATGTATTTTTTGTGAAATACCCGTTCATGTTTTTTAATTTATTCAAGAGTCATTTGTCGTGCTCTTATATTCTCTTTTCTATCTACCTATCTTCTATCTATCTATCTACCTACCTATCTTCTATCTATTATCTATCTATCTATCTATATTATCTATCATCTATCTATCACCAGTGTGGTCTAGATACTCATATTTCACCAGCTATATTACAAATGTTTCCTCTCACTTTGTGAAGTACTTTTCATTTTATTTATCATGTCTGGTGATGACAAAAGTTCTAAGTTTTTCAGAAACCTAACATAAATATTTTCCTTATAGTTTATGTTTTTGCTTATGATTTTAAAGAAGTCTTACACATTCTGAAGTCTTAAAAATATATTTCTAAAATTATTGAAAGTTTGCCTTTTATATTTATATACTCAATCTTTCAGAAACTGATTTCTGCGCATAATATAAAGCAACAATCCAATTTATTAACTCGTTTCTAACTTGTGGTCAAGCAGTGTGCCAGCACCACTTATTAAATGGCCCATGCTTTACCCGTGGCTCTGTAATTGACCTTGCATCATATGCCTAATTTCCACATATTTCTGGGCTCTCTGTCCTGTTGCATTGATCTATTTGACTGTCCCTACACATATATGTACTATCTTAATTACCCTAAAGACTTAATTCCTATTGGCATATTAAAAGTCTGGGGATATGGTAGGGTAAGTTCACCTGATTAGTTCTTTTTCATAATTTTCATGACTATTCTTAGTCTTTTGTTTTTCCAAATAAATTTTAGAACAATCTCATAAATTTCTCTGGAAAAGAAAAGCCTACTGAAGCCTACTGGAATATGACTGAGATTTCAATAGCTCTATAGTTTGAGTAAATTGGTATTTTTACACTATCTTTTTCTGTGATGGTAACATTTGATATCTTTTATTAAAGGCTTAAATAATTTCCATAAAATCATGTCTATCTTGTCTTAGATTTAGTCTTTATTTTACTTATGCTCCTTGATGAATTTAAGTCACATTTTCTACTTGCTCAAACCTGTTGGATAGAAAGATGATTTGTATATGGACATGACTACTCTCAAACTGATGAAATTTCATTTTGTCTGAAGATTATTTTTGGCTTCTGTCTAGATAATCATATCATTTTTGAACATTTTCAATATCATTTCTTCTTTTCTGATCTTTACGTTTGTTTTCTTTTATTTATTACAATGTTTTTGTTTTGGATTTTTACTACAGCGTTGAATGTAAATCACTACAGTAATGAGAACTTAAACGACATTGCATTCTGCCCTTTCAACAGTCTTAAAGGTAAAGCACAGGCAGCTCTTCATTTGTAAATATCCACTTAACTAATAATATATAATTGTCCCATGTGATATTTCCCTATCTCACTAGGAGCCTCTTCTGGAATGGATTTGTGGTGAAAAATCATAGCACTCATAGACTTCTGTGAGCTCAGAAATGATGGAAACTGACTGCCTGGGTTTACAAAACCTGTGGAAAAATTCTTAACAAAAGTCCTGCTTAGCGCATGGGTAAGTCTCAACTCTCCAGCATAACTTTGTCTACATTGCTGGCTAAGAAGCTTGCCTGAAACTCTGCTAGTTATGGAAGGAGGCCTGTTTAAACCACACAGAATTATCTCAGATAGTTGAGTCTTTCTAATCTTCGTGTGGAGATCATGTATAATGAAATAACAAAGAAAATAGATGTTGAATTAGAGGGGGGTCCTAATACATAAATTTGGGGGGACGATTAGACATTCTCACTCTCTCAATGCACAAATCAGCTGTGTTATTTAAAGTGCTTCCTTTGGCAGTGAAACTTTAGTGGAAGCCAGAAGAGAAAGACACAAATATGTGCAAGACAGTTAGAGGAATGGGATTTGAAGAACGGAAGGATAAGCGTCTGATGTAATATATGCCAAAGAGGGTTCTTCTGCAAACAAATGGAGAAGACTTTTTTTTTGGTTGTGTGCCTCAATGTCACAATTGAAGTCTTGCTATTTAATAAAGAAAAAGACCAATAATTAAGGCACATTTAAAGAAAAAATCAATTTGAAATGTGACTCTAATGTCAGAATCAATATACAATAAAAGCAAATTTGACAAAAACGTTAGTGATATTTAAATCAAGGACAATCATATCAACCAATGGTTTTGTTTTGTGATAAGCTGATTAATGTGTTTGAGTTAAAAAATAGAAATATTTGTGCAACAAAATCAAATACAACAATTACATTAATATGTTAAAAACATGCTTCCTCTCTTGTTTTAAATTTATCATAGAGAAAGCACACTGTATGACTATAATCACAAAATGATCAATTCCTAACAAATAATATTTAATCTGAATTTTTAATTGACAAAGGAAAATAAACTACAATGGTTTATATATTTTTCCCACCATGTCTTTCATTCTTACAAATACACTACTATTTAAAGTTCCAGATTTTTTTTTTTTACTGGAAAGATGTCCAAATAACTGTGTAGAAAACAACAATCAAAAGAAAAAAAATATCAAAGAAAAAATGCTCAGGAAAAATTGAGTAGAGAAATTTTATTTTTTTTAAATATTAAGTGATAGACTTTGACATCATTTAACTTACAAATTAAAAATGAAAATAAATAAATAAATTAATTAATTAATAAACAAGTGAGTTGCTAGAGTTTGAATTTGTCAAGGCTTATGACAGGACTCCCATAGTCATTAGTTGTAAGAGAGCCAGAGGGCAGAGATATACTCCTAACAGACATTTTCATAATCTAACACTCAGATTTGGGGAAATAAGTTGAATTTAGAAAAGAAAAAAAAAAAAAAATATATATATATATATATATATAAAACAATTATTTATGTCAAGAAATCAACAAAATAAGAAACTGAGAACAGACAACAAAACAAGGGACATTGTTAGAAATACACTTTAGGCCTATTTAATTAGAAATAAAAACACAATTTACTCTGTGCTTAAAACATGATGATTGTTTCTGTTTCAGCCATTAACTCTCCATTGCATGATCTTAAATAAAACTCTATGATAAATATACTGAAAACCTAAGTTATTCTAAAAACTAAATGCAAATTTAAAAAAATGAAGCTGGGTCAGGGAGTTTTGTCATTTTTAAACAGTATATTTAGCCCCTACAGAAAAGAAAGAAGGGAGTTAGGGTGACCTCTTGGGGGGGCCCATTAGGGGAAGTGTGTGCTGTGTGTATAATAGTTAAGATTAACCCACATATGTCTTAAAAGACAACCTAAGGACAGATTAACATAGAATTAAGAGAGATGGGATAGATTTATAAATGAAATTAGAAAGACTTTTGCTATTTACATTAGATAAAAAGAAGACATCCAGCAGATACAATGAAGCAGATATTCTTAAAGTACTATTGTATAAAGGCAATTATAAAAGATACGAGGGATTACAGAGGTGGATGGGAAGAAAAGCTTGTTGGACAGGAGAAGTTCAAGGAACCGGAGGTCTGAGAGCTGGTGGACTCATCCATCTGGATTTTGATGTCACCAAGGATAGTGGTGGGAGTAGGGATGGAGAGGAAGCTAAAATAGTCAAAGAATGAGATGGTGATCAGATGACTTTAAAATAATACCCTTTTAAAGGTAATAAAAATGAGCTAAGAGTACTTTTGTGGGAGAGGAACCAAGATGGCGGAGTAGAAGGATGTGCTCTCGCTCCCTCTTGTGAGAACACCATAATCACAACTAGCTGCTGGACAATCATCGACAGGAAGACAATGGAACTCACCAAAAAAGATACCCCACAACCAAATACAAAGGAGAAGCCACAATGAGACCGGAGGAGGGGTGCAATCACAGTAAAATCAAATCCCATAACTGCTGGGTGGGTGACTCACAGACTGGAGAGCACTTACACCACAGAATTCCAGCCACTGAAGTGAAGGTCCTGAGCCCCACATCAGGCTTCCCCACCAGGGGGTCCGGCAATGGGAGGAGGAATTCCTAGAGAATCGGACTTTGAAGCCTAGTGGGATTTGACTGCAGGACTTCAACAGGACTGGGAAAAACAGAGATTCCACTCTTGGAGGGCACACACAAAGTAGTGTGCGCATCAGGACCCAGGGGAAGGAGCAGTGACCCCAGGGGAGACTGAACCAGACCTACCTGCTAGTGTTGGAGGGTCTCCTGCAGAGGCGGGGTGTGGCTGTGGCTCACTGTGGGGACAAGGACACTGGCAGCAGAGGTCCTGGGAAGTACTCCTTGGCATGAGCCCTCCCAGAGTCTGTCATTAACCTCACCAAAGAGCCCAGGTAGGCTCCAGTGTTGGGTTGCCTCAGGCCAAACAACCAACAGGGAGGGAGCCCAGCCCCACCCATCAACAGTCAAGTGGCTTAAAGTTTTACTGAGCTCTGCCCACAAGAGCAACACCCAGCTCTACCCACCAACAGTCCCTCCCATCAGGAAACTTACACAAGACTCTTAGATAGCCTCATCCACCAGAGGGCAGACAGCAGAAGCAAGAAGGACTACAATCTTGCAGCCTGTGGAACAAAAACCACATTCATAGAAAAATAGACAAGATAAAAAGGCAGAGGGCTACGTACCAGATGAAGGAACAAGATAAAACCCCAGAAAAACAACTAAATGAAGTGGAGATAGGCAACCTTCCAGAAAAAGAATTCAGAATAATGATAGTGAAGATGATCCAGGACCTCGAAAAAGAATGAAGGCAAAGATCAAGAAGATGTAAGAAATGTTTAACAAAGACCTAGAAAATTAAAGAACAAACAAACAGAGATGAACAATACAATAACTGAAATGAAAACTACACTAGAAGGAATCAATAGCAGAACAACTGAGGCAATAGAACGGATAAGTGACCTGGAAGACAGAATGGTGGAATTCACTGCTGTGGAACAGAATAAAGAAAAAAGAATGAAAAGAAATGAAGACAGCCTAAGAGACCTCTGGGACAACATTAAATGCAACAACATTTGCATTATAGGGGTCCCAGAAGAAGAAGAGAGAGAGAAAGGACCAGAGAAAATATTTGAAGAGATCATAGTTGAAAACTTCCCTAACATGGGAAAGGAAATAGCCACCCAAGACCAGGAAGCGCAGTGAGTCCCATACAGGATAAACCCAAGAAGTAACATGCTAAGACACATAGTAATCAAACTGGCAAAAATTAAAGACAAAGAAAAATTACTGAAAGCAGCAAGGGAAAAACGACAAATAACATACAAGGGAACTCCCATAAGGTTAACAGCTGATTTCTCAGGAGAAACTCTACAAGCCAGAAGGGGTGGCATGATATACTTAAACTGATGAAAGGGAAGAAACTACAACCAAGATTACTCTACCCAGCAAGGATCTCATTCAAATTCAATGAAGAAATCAAAACCTTTACAGACAAGCAAAAGCTAAGAGAATTCAGCACCAACAAACCATCTCTACAACAAATGCCAAAGGAAATTCTCTAAGTGGGAAGCACAAGAGAAGAAAAGGACCTACAAAAGCAAACCCAAAACAATTAAGTAAATGGTCGCAGGAACATACATATTGATAATTATCTTAAATGTGAATAGATTAAATGCTCCAACCAAAAGACACAGGCTTGCTGAATGGATATAAAAACAAGACCCATATATATGCTGTCTACAAGAGACCCACTTCAGACCTAGGGACACATACAGACTGAAAGTGAGGGGATGGAAAAAGATATTCCATGCCAAGGAAAATCAAAGGAAAGCTGGAGTAGCAATACTCATGTCAGATAAAATAGACTTTAAAATAAAGAATGTTACAAGAGACAAGGAAAGACACATAACAATTATAAATATATACACACCCAACATAGGAGCACCTCAATACATAAGGTAACTGCTAACAGCTATAAAAGAGGAAATCAACAGTAACACAATGATAGTGGGGGATTTAACACCTCACTTACACCAATGGACAGATCATACAAACAGAAAATTAATACGGAAACACAAGCTTTAAATGACACAATAGACCAGATAGATTTAATTGATATTTACAGGACATTCCATCCAAAAAAAGCAGATTACACTTTCTTCTCAAGTGCGCACGGAACATTCTCTAGGATAGATCACATCTTGGGTCACAAATCAAGCATCAGTAAATTTAAGAAAATTGAAATCATATCAAGCATGTTTTCCAACCACAACGCTATGAGATTAGAAATGAATTACAGGGGAAAAAACGTAAAAAACACAAACACATGGAGGATAAACAATACGGAACTAAATAACCAAGAGATCACTGAAGAAATCAAAGAGGAAATCAAAAAATACCTAGAGACAAATGACAATGAAAACACGACAATCCAAAACCTATGGGATGTAGCAAAAGCAGTTCTAAGAGGGAAGTTTATAGCTATACAAGCCTACCTCAAGAAACAAGAAAAATCTCAAATAAACACCCTAACCTTACACCTAAAGGGACTAGAGAAAGAAGAATAAACAAAACCCAAAGTTAGCAGAAGGAAAGAAATCATAAAGATCAGAGCAGAAATAAATGAAATAGAAACAAAGAAAACAATAGCAAAGATCAGTAAAACTAAAAGCTGGTTCTTTGAGAAGATAAACGAAATTGATAAACCATTAGCCAGACTCATCAAGAAAAAGAGGGAGAGGACTCAAATCAATAAAATTAGAAATGAAAAAGGAGAAGTTACAACAGACACCACAGAAATACAAAGCATCCTAAGAGACTACTACAAGCAACTCTATGCCAATAAAATAGACAACCTGGAAGAAATGGAGAAATTCTTAGAAAGGTATAACCTTCCAAGACTGAATCAGGAAGAAATAGAAAATATGAACAGACCAATCACAAGTAATGAAATTGAAACTGTGATTAAAACTCTTCCAACAAACAAAAATCCAGGACCAGATGGCTTCAGAGGTGAACTCTATCAAACATTTAGAGAAGAGCTAACACCCATCCTTCTCAAACTCTTCCACAAAATTGCAGAATAAGGAACACTCCCTAACTCATTCTATGAGGCCACCATCACCCTGATACCAAAACCAGACAAAGATACTACAAAAAAAGAAAATTACAGACCAATAGCACTGATGAATATAGAAGCAAAAATCCTCAACAAAATACTAGCAAACAGAATCCAACAACACATTAAAAGGATCATACACCATGATCAAGTGGGATTTATCCCAGGGATGGAAAGATTCTTCAGTATATGCAAATCAATCCGTGTGATACACCATCTTAACAAACTGCAGAAGAGAAACCGTATGATCATCTCAATAGATGCAGAAAAAGCTTTTGACAAAATTTAACACCCATTTATGATAAAAACTCTCCAGAAAGAGGGCATACAGGGAACCTACCTCAACATAATAAAGGCCTTATATGACAAACCCAGAGCTAACATCATTCTCAAAGGTGAAAAACTGAAAGCATTTCCTCTAAGATCAGGAGCAAGACAAGAATGTCCACTCTCACCACTATTATTCAACATAGCTTTGGAAGTCCTTGCCACAGCAATCAGAGAAGAAAAAGAAATAAAAGGAATACAAATTGGAAAAGAAGTAAAACTGTCACTTTTTGCAGATGACATGATACTATACAAAGAGCATCCTAAAGATGCCACAGGAAAACTACTAGAGCTAACCACTGAATTTGGTAAAGTTGCAGGATACAAAATTAATGCACAGAAATCTCTTGCATTCCTATACACTAATGATGAAAGATCTGAAAGAGAAATTAAGGAAACACTCCCACTTACCACTGCAACAAAAAGAAAAAAATACCTAGAAATAAACCTACCTAGGGAGGTAGGTCTATACAAAAAAACTTGTATGCAGAAAACTATAAGACACTGATGAAAGAAAGTAAAGATGATACCAACAGATGGAGAGATATACCATGTTCTTGGAGTGGAAGAATCAATATTGTGAAAATGAGGGAAAAAAATGGAGCTGGAGGAATCAGACTCCCTGTCTTCAGAGTATACTACAAAGCTACAGTAATCAAGACAATATGGTACTGGCACAAAAAGAGAAACATAGATCAATGGAACAGCATAGAAAGCCCAGAGGCAAACCCATGCACCTATGGTCAAGTAATCTATGAAAATGGAGGCAAGGATATAAAATGGAGAAAAGACAGTGTCTTCAATAAGTGGTGCTGGGAAAACTGGACAGCTACATGTAAAAGAATGAAATTAGGACACTCCCTAACACCATACATAAAAATAAACTCAAAATGCGTTCAAGACCTAAATGTAAGACCAGACACTATAAAACTCTTCGAGGAAAACATACGAAGAACACTCTTTGACATAAATCACAGCAAGATCTTTTTTGATCCACCTCCTAGAGTAATGGAAATAAAAACAAAAATAAACAAATGGGACCTAATGAAACTTCAAAGCTTTTGCACAGCAAAGGAAACCATAAACAAGACAAAAAGACAACCCTCAGAATGGAAGAAAATATTTGGAAACGAAACAACAGACAAAGGATTACTCTCCAAAATATATAAACAGCTCATGCAACTCATTATTAAAGAAACAAACAACCGAATCCAAAAATGGGCAGAAGACCTAAATAGACATTTCTCCAAAGAAGACCTACAGATGGCCAAGAAACACAGGAAAAGCTGCTCAACACCACTGATTATTAGCGAAATGCAAATCAAAACTACAATGAGGTATCACCTCACACTAGTTAGAATGGGCATTATCAGAAATTCTACAAGCAACAAATGCTGGAGAGGGTGTGGAGAAAAGGGAACCCTCTTGCACTATTGGTGGGAGTGTAAATTGATACAGCCACTATGGAGAACAGTATGGAGGTTCCTTAAAAAACTAAAAATATAATTACCATATGATGCAGCAATCCCACTACTGGGCATATACCGAGAGAAAACCATAATTCAAAAAGAAACATGTGGGCTTCCCTGGTGGCGCAGTGGTTGAGAATCTGCCTGCGAATGCAGGAGACACGGGTTTGAGCCCTGGTCTGGGAGGATCCCACAGGCCGCGGAGCAACTAGGCCCATGAGCCACAACTGCTGAGCCTGCACGTCTGGAGCCTGTGCTCCGCAACAAGAGGGGCTGCGATGGTGGGAGGCCCACCCACCGCTATGAAGAGTGGCCCCCGCTTGCTGCAGCTAGAGAAAGCCCTCACACAGAAACGAAGACCCAACACAAACACAAATAAAAAAAAAAAAAAAAAAAAAAGACAGGACCAGGACTGAACAAAATAAAAAAGGCCCTATACTATACAAGTAATCATTAGGGATTAGAAAAAAAATGGCCATAAATTCACATATTGAGGAGATTAAATAATTAATGAATATTAAAAAAAAGAAAAAGACACATGTACCCCAATGTTCATTGCAGCACTATTTACAATAGCCACGTCATGGAAGTAACCTAAATGCCCATCGACAGACGAATGGATAAAGAAGAAGTGGTACATATATACAATGGTATATTACTCAGCCATAAAAAGGAATGAAATTGAGTCATTTGTTGAGACGTGGATGGATCTAGAGACTGTCATACAGAGTGAAGTAAGTCAGAAAGAGAAAAACAAATACTGTATATTAATGCATGTATGTGGAACCTAGAAAAATGGTACAGATGAACCGTTTTGCAGGGCAGAAGTTGAGACACATATGTAGAGCAGAAACGTATGGACACGAAGAGCGGAAAGCCGCTGGGGGGTGGGGTGGTGGTGTGATGAATTGGGAGATTGGGATTGACATGTATACACTGATGTGTATAAAATGGATGACTAATTAGAACCTGCTGTATAAAAAAGTAAAATAAAATTCAAATATTAAAAAAGAAAAAAGGCAATGCTATTAATAGCATCATCAACTTTGTCTCTGTGTGCGTGTGTGTGTGTGTGTGTGTACGCCAATAAGATCAGTAGATTAATTTACCACGTTTAAATGAATTTTTTCTTTAGAATTCCTTAGATGTGAAAAATAGACCTAACTGACTTTGGCACATGGAAAATATGCTTCAACACATAAAAGTCACAGTGTAACAGAAGAGAATCCTCTTGCCTACTCCTATTTATCCTGTCTCATAAAGAAATTATAAAGCAATGAACTTAAAATGCGTCAGAAACGAACACAACATTGTAAAGCAATTATACTCCAATAAAGATGTTAAAAAAATAAATAGATAAAATGGGTCAGATGAAAGCCATTTAAACTGTGATATATATAATCAATTCAAGTAAATTAGTGCTACAGGCTTATTGAGACAAATCCTTTTTCAAGATATAAGGCACTAATAGGAATAGAATGTGCAGTTACTGTAGATAATGTCTTGAAGACAATGTAATTTTTCTTTATGACGTTACCGTCATCAACACCTTTCCCTGTGCCCACTGGGCACACACCACTGCAGTAAGAACCCTTGGCAGGGAGGCAGGATCTCTTAAGTGCGGCTCCAACTTCCAAGGGTTTACAATCTAGGGAGATGCAAATCACTTCCTTGAAATAATAAATAGCATTTCCATATGAATTAGGCCTCCAAATTTAATAAGTCTTCTGGAGAGTTTTTCCTTGCACAACTAAAGCAATGGCTTTGGAACGGGCTTTCTGATCTGATTATACGTTTGTTAGCTTGGTTTTTTTAAAACGTAGATAACAAAAATGCAAAATTCTGAGACATTGTCTATGACATCTTAACGTGTCATGAAATGCGACTGGATTGAAGACCTTAGGTAAAGCAATACGTAGGCGATTATGATGCAACAGTTTGCTTAAGCTGAGGAGAATTTTGAAACATTCCTGACAGTGAGGATGAGGTTCTGTGACAATTCAGTGGCATAATAGTTGAGTACTCATTCTTTTTTACTAGTATAAAATTAACTCTTATTAATTTAACTGAAAAGAGAGTGCCTTCTGGACATGTAAATTATACGGTGCTTTTTAGCCATAAGCATACTATCAGAATGAATTATTATATCTTTTTCTGTGATGAGAAATAGAACCCTCTTCTAGTCCCTCATGGATACTTACGTTGCTAAAAGGAAGCACACTAAGATTGGCATTTTCTCTTCACTGCAGTTCAAAATGTTAAATTTTGTCTCAACCCATGATGTGTGATACATGAATTCAAAATATTTATTGAGCACTATAAGGCAAAAGGCACTTTTCAGATCTTGGGTTTTATCAGTGAATAAAATGGGCAAAAATCCCTACCTTTTGAAGTAATATTCTAGCAGAGAGACATCGATCAATTAAAAATAGGCCTAATAAACTATAACTATATAGGTTATATAGTGTGTTGTTTCATGATACGTGTGTGGAATAATGATCAGGTAGAGTTGGGTAAGGAGGCCCAGGAAAACCAAGGGAGAGGAGGCAAAGGTTATCATGTTATCTAGAATGCTTAGGGGGCGCTCATTCAGAAAGTGACATTTGACCGAACTATGGAAGGTGAGGATGTCTAGGCAAAGGTGGTTTCAGGCAGAGGAACAAGCCAGTGCAACCCACCTAAAGGGCAGAATAGCCTTGTGTTTGGGGAATGACCAGAAAGCTGGTGTGGGTGTGGCCAAAGAAAATGCGGGGGTCCTGAGAAGGAAAGAGATCAGAGAAGTTTGGGGCTGGACTGTGGAGGATCGAATAGGCCTTGCAAAGGGTTTAAGTTTGCCCCTGAATTAAAGGGGGAGGCCTAGGAGAGTTTCAAGCAGAGAAGCGACATGACCAGAGTCCTGCTTTGAAAGACTCACTTGGTTCTTGGTGAGGAATAGACAGTGGACGTGAGAAGAGCGGCAGTGAGGAGGTGATTACAGTGGATCTGGACAACAGGTGAGAGTGGCTCATGTCAACAGGTCGCAAACCATACAGTTGAGATTGCTCAGATTCTATGTCAATTCTGAAAATTGTTCTGTACATCTTTCAAAAGTTATCCTTTGATGGGTTGACGGTGGCATAGGAGAAAAGGGGATCAAAGATGGCTCCAACAAGTTAGGCAAACAATGGTAAGAACTGAGTTGCCAACAACTGAACTGTGAAAGCCTGGGGTGAAAAATTAAAAGAAGATCAGGAATTTAGCTGGGGTCACACTGAGTTTGAGATATCTGTGTATATGTCAAGCACTGGGCTGGATATATGAGTTTGCAGAGGATGCTACGTCCTCTGCAAACTCATGTACACCAGGCAGAGGTGTAATTTTGAGACACTAGCATGGAGTATTTGTAACACATGAACTGGATGAAATACGGAAGGAGTATACACAGAGAGAAAAGAGATATTAAAACTAAGCTCTGGGGCACTACAATAGTAAGTATAAAAGAAGAAACCATTACATAAACTGAGGAAGAGAAATCAGGGGAAAAAAAAAAACCCAAGAAAGTGTCATATTCTGGCAGCCCAGAGAAGACAGTACATCCAAGAGGAAGAAGAGATCAGCTGTGCCTGTTTCTGTCTTTAGGCCAAATAAATTGGAACTCAGAACAGGCCATTAATTTTAGCTGCTTTAATATTATTGACGATCTTGGTAAGAATAGTTTTGTTGAGTGGTGGGTTTAAAAAGTCTAGGAGAAAGGAAATTGGAAAAAGAGAATATAGAACACTTTTTTAAAATATTTGCTGGGCTTCC
Organism: Grampus griseus; assembly: GCF_964374135.1. Lineage (NCBI taxonomy): Eukaryota > Metazoa > Chordata > Mammalia > Artiodactyla > Delphinidae > Grampus > Grampus griseus. Next base: position 83,218,210 of record NC_139006.1, on the reverse strand, counting down.
CTGGTGGCGCAGTGGCTGAGAGTCCGCCTGCCAATGCAGGGGACACGGGTTAGTGCCCCGGTCCAGGAGGATCCCATATGCCGCGGAGCGGCTGGGCCCGTGAGCCATGGCCGCTGAGCCTGCGCGTCCGGAGCCTGTGCTCCGCAGCGGGAGAGGCCACAACAGTGAGAGGCCCGCGTACCGCAAAAAACAAAAACAAACAAACAAAAATACTTGCTGCAAAGGGAGCAGTGAAAGAGTGATACCTGACAAGGAATGGGATGAAGAAAAAATTTGGTATATTTTGTTTATAAAGAAAAAACTAGGGCTTCCCTGGTGGTGCAGTGGTTGAAAGTCCGCCTGTCGATGCAGGGGACACAGGTTCGTGCCCCGGTCCGGGAAGATCCCACATGCCGCGGAGCGGCTGGGCCCGTGAGCCATAGCCACTGAGCCTGTGAGTCCGGCGCCTGTGCTCCGCAACGGGAGAGGCCACAACAGTGAGAGGCCCGTGTACCGCAAAAAAAAAAAAAGAAGAAAACTAAATAAGTAGCATATTTTTATACTGATAAGAATGATTCAATAGAAACAAAATTTGAAGATGTGGGAAAAAGAGATGAAATTGCTGGAACAATTAATCTAAGAAAGGATTCAGGTTTAATATGTAGTGGAGAAATAATCTTTAGAAAGAAGCAGGAATATCCCATCTACCTTTGGAGGCACGTAGGGAATGTGTGCAGCCAGATGTTGGCAGATAGTCAGACATGGTGGTGAGAAGCTATGGGATTTCTTTTTTATTGCTTTGAGTTTCTCAGTGAAGAAAGAAGCAAGGTCACCAGCTGAGAATGAACACGGGTGAAAAGGTATTGAGGTTTGAAAAAAGTCGAGTAGATTTGAACAACTGTGAAGAAGAAGGAGGAAAACAAATAAAATCAAAACATATAATGTAATTTCTAAGTAGCATTAAAAGACCATATAGGTCCATGGCCATTAGTTTTATAGTGAGATCAGGCAGACTGATTCCATGGTTCTCTCCCCACCTTCAGTTTCAATGATACAGGTGGGGTCTGAAGATTTTTGCCAAGAGCTTGACTTGAAATTGAAACTAGAATCTTCACCTTCATGGGGATGAAGAACGATGGAAAGATGGTAGGATTAATGAGTGAGATGTCTTGTTGGGGTAGAAGCCTTGTTAGGAGCGAGAATCAAGTGGAAGTTAGCTGGAAAGTAGGTGGTTGGGAGGCAATTAGGCAATGCTTTGCAGGTTACAGGCAACAGCTAATTCTGAGACATGGACTTGGAAGTGAGAGGGAGGGCAAGGTTAGAGGAGAAGAGTGCAAAGATGAGAGAGGTCAGAGTGCAGGAAAGACCATCTACATAGAGATGGAAATAACCAAGAAGTAAAGCAGAAGTAATTTTCAAGAAATGGACAGTAAGTCTGGTGCTAGAATTATCCAGAAATGAAAGGCCATGACCCAAGAGTTAAAGAGGCGATAGCAACAATAAAAGTAGTTGGTGAAATAATGATGATGATGATGGTGATATTTCAGAGGACTTAGGAGAGTGAGTTTTATGAGAGCCTTCATGAGAAGCTAGGAAACCCCTACCTCACCTCCTGGTCCAGGGAGACACAAGATCTCAGAAAGAAGAGCAGCCAGGGTTAGGAGACCTCAGGGGAAACAGCATCTGAAGTGCAAAGCCAGGTTATCACTAGAGTGAAAGGAGAAGGGGGCATTCAGGGAATAGGATTAGGATACGGGGCTTTTGCTGACATTGCCCTTGAATTCTAGAAGGTACACGCTTTCAGAGATTGTAGAGAGATGGAGAAAGAAAGGTCCAAAATAGAGGCATATGAAGCATTAAGGCGATTATTCATGGGTGATTGGTGGAGATCTGGAACTCTGAGTTTCCATGATGACTGCCCTGAACTGGCCTAAGGTCTTAATGAATTCTAGAGAGTCCATGGTGAGCAATAAGGATGCCAGTTTCAGAGGCAGGTGTTGGGGAGTGCCTGGGCTTTCTTGATGGTGGAGGTGTATGGTTACCAGAAGGCAGCGGCATGGTCTTAGCCTTAGCGCTGTGCTCACTCTTTTGAGGAAAGAACATTCTCCTTGTGAGTAAATGCTCTTCAAATTGACCCTTTCGAAAATTTGGGAACTTGGGTTCCACCACGTGTTTGAGCCCCCTCTCATCTTAGATGTTGGGGATAAGTGTTTCAGAGCTATCTGAAGTCACACGAGTGTGAAGCGATTCCACAGGAGACTCACAATCTCAAATTTTAGGGAACAAAAATAGCAAAATATAAAAATCATCTAAGTTTTTGTGTAACTGAAATTTTATCTCTAAGTTTTAAATTATAATTTTGTTAGGTCAGGCATAATAATGTTTTAATGAAACATTTTATTCACATTTTAACTGTTATTTTCAAATTTTCTCACTTTTTAGCCAATTTATTTTATAAGTTGTTAAAACAAACAATTAGTTTCACAGAATCTTGAACTCTTAACATAATTCCAAGGATACGAGGCATTTACGCAAGTAGCATAGTTTTGAAAATCAGAAATAATTTATTTAATATTTCTTGCTTAAAATTCATTATGTAATAATTAACTCATTCGGGATGAAATTTTCTAATCTATTGTAAAAGAAGGATATGAATAATACATGTGGAGGCTTGTATAATAACTCCTTACAAGAATTGGAAGGAGTGTAATCTTTTGTACTATGCCCAGTCACCAAATCTCTTTTTTTTTCGGTACGCAGGCCTCTCACCGTTGTGGCCTCTCCCGTTGCGGAGCACAGGCTCCGGATGCGCAGGCTCAGTGGCCATGGCTCACGGGCCCAGCCGCTCCGCGGCATGTGGGATCTTCCCGGACCGGGGCACGAACCCGTGTCCCCTGCATCGGCAGGCGGACTCTCAACCACTGCGCCGACAGGCAAGCCCACCAAATCTCTTTTTAAAGTTTGGGTAGGGCAGGAAACTATCCCGTACTATGGATATTGAAAAAGTCCCCAAATCGCATTCCCTATTACTTGTGGCGGGAGCAAAGCGGTGTGACCTATATTTGATCAGGCAAATATCTTACTCTGGAAAAGAAATGTGGAGAAGATAATAATGCAAAAAAGATGGGAGTGGGGAGGGAAGCAGGAAGACCGCAAACGAGGAAGAGAGTATTTTTAACCTGCATTTGGGTAGAGGTGATAGTCACAAGAAATTTCAATTTCAGTATCAAGCAGCAGTTGTAGAAAAGGTGGAAGCCAGTGTCCGGCATCATACAGGGAGCGGATTTTCACCGGGCGTGAGTTCTGCAGTGACTGTGGTCCCTTCACCACATCCATGCCTGCTCATTTTCTGAGCCAGATTCTCCCTCCTTGCCCTTAATTCAGAGTTACTCAGTATCCTGAATAGCACAAAATGGAAAAATAGCTAATTAAGTATTATTTGGCATAAACTACTCCTTAAAAGACCAGGGTTTGGGAGAATGCACTGGACTCTGCCTTTGCTCCTCCGGGCCCATCCTCCATCCTTCCTCACCTGCTTGGTACCTGGAGGGCTGACCTCCAAGGACTGCATCAGTGCACTCCTTTGCCCTCAAGCTTCTGCTTGCATTGCACACAGGTGGGCACCAGCAGAAGACTGGGCCACAGAAAAGTGGGGTATTTGTTCCTGGCTCCCTCCCTGCCAGGCTACAGGATGTATGACTATGTCCCTACCAAGGCCACAGTTTCCATCAGGGGGACCACTCCTAGATCTATCGCTGCTTCCTTCTCTGATCCTGTGTGTGGTGATTGGTTTCCTGCAGCTGCTGTAACAAAAAGAGTGGCTTAAAACAACAGAAATGTATTCTCCCACACTTCCACGGAAAGTCAGAAATCCAGGTGTCAGCAATGATTTGCTCCTAGGCGTCTCTGAGAAAGAGTCTGTTACATGCAGCTCTCAGTTCCTAGTGCGGCCAGCAATCCTTGGTGTTCCTTGGTTTGTGGATTCACCACTGCAATTTCTGCCTCTGTCATCACATGTTCTCTCTGTGGGTTTCTGTCTCTGTCCCTTCTCTTCTTATAAGGACACTAGTCATATGGATTAAGAAGCCACCTACTCCAGCGTGACTTCATTTTAACTTCATTAATTACATCCGCAATGGCCCGATTTACAAATAAGGTCACATCTCGAGACTCTGGGCAGGGCATGGATTTGGTGGAGGGGTGAGGTGGGGTGCTGTCTAACTAGGTCCAGGTTCTAACAGCTTTTCTTCTCTTACTAGCCCTGGGATGGAACAATTAATTCTGCTCCCAACTTTTAAAATACCCTTAATTAAACTTCCCTCCTTGGCCCCTTTTGAATGTTCCTTTATCTGTTGGGACCCTGACTGATCCAAAGACCCAGTATCAAGGGCTTGGGGAATTCAAGAACTTAGGGTGGAGATTCTGTTCTTAAGGGTGGAGATGCCATATTAAACCAGAACTAAACAGCTTAGAAAAGAAAGAGAATGAAACCCTCAAAATCTTAAATCCCTGACTTGTGTAATAGAACAAAACCAGGGACCTTTCTGTGACCATTGAAATAATCTCTTATCTTTTTGATCTATGGCAAAGATTCTTAAAAAACAAACTCAGATTTTGATTTTGCAGGTAGCCGAGATACAATCTCAGTTCAGTTCACAGTCTTACAAGGTCTCATAAAAATTTAGTGCATTGAAGATGGACAAGTCAGAGCTTGAAGACTGAAAATGGTGAAATACAGGAAGACGAAAAGGATTCAGAGAAATGAAACTCAGTACAGTACTAGACTTCCCATGCCAGTCCAACAGTCAGAGTCATTTTAACGTACTTATATCAATGAGAGGATAATGTAAGTATAGAGGGTCTGGATTTAGTAGTGCAAGTACACTTACCAGAGATTCTAGATTCTATGTCTAAATTAAGTCATTGGGAGGGTTCTAATGATTTCCACAACACTCAAAATTCTTGTCATAATGAAAAGAACCCAAAGACTTTGGAGCACTGGAACACTAGAATGAATTTCTTACGTGCAATGAAAACTTCACATCCTAACTAAGACCGTCCCTTTCCCACACAGTTGCAGAATTGTGAGTTCTTAGAAAACAGTACTGTGGCTGATTGCTATAGGCTGGCAATGCTGGTAGCACACTCTGCATTCAATCACTGGGTGTGGGTGGGTAAGGCACCCAGAGGTAAGGCACATACATCTTTGTATTAAACCATACTGCTTGACTGATGATAAGAGTGATTTGATAGCTATTAGTTGATGATTGTTTCCCTGGAATAATAATTGTTGGGTGACTCACTAGAGTTCTATTATGCTTATATAATTACCCCAAACTCTAGGTCTAAAAAATAGATTAGATCCACCAAAATAGAGAAGCATGTCTCCTGATTATTTCACAATTATGATTCAGAAGCCCTGAGCTCCTTGAATGAGCTTAGTAACCCCTAAGGCTGGATCTGGCAAGAACATAGATGGGAATATTAACTGGGGGCCCAATGAAGAGCACCCAGTATTTGCTGAAAACTGGAAGCAATCGGAGGATAGATATAGAGCATAGGGGATGGGCAAATAAAATACCCTTTTACTAGTGATGGAGGTGTGGATTTTATCTGTGAGCAATGGGCTTTCTAATGCTGAATTTAGAACTGGAGAGACTTCTTGCCAAGACAATGTTCCACTGTACACGTATCTCAATAGAAGGAGAGGCTTCCTGTGGAAATTTATGACATAGAGGAGCAGAGGGGAACAGATACTTTATGCTTCCTGCTGGCAGATCAACCACTAAAAGAAGTCGGGGGTCAGGGGATGGGGTGAACCTAACGTGCTCAATTTATTCTTCTCAATAATCAGGTAAGTTCTTTATGATACCATAATGGTGGCTACATATCCATATTATTATACATTGGTCAAAACGCACAGAATGTAAGTGTGAACCCTAATGTGATAATGTTGTACCATGTGATTCAACAATTGTCCTAAATGTAACACTGGGGGGGAAGCTGATGGTAGGGCAGGCTATGCGTGCCTGGGGGCGGGGGTGTGCAGGAACTCTGTACTTCCTGCTCAGCCTTGCTGTGAACCCATAACTGCTTTAAAAAATAAAGCCTAAAGACAAATCAAATCCCCTTGGGTATTACAGTTACTTCCTAGGATGCCATAGCTTCTCACTTGAGTACTGCTGTGGTCTTACTGGATGCCATCCCCACCTTGCCAAATGCTGCATCTGACACCAGGGTGACACCATGGGTCCCCCCCAACAGTGTAGCTCTGTTGATTCCAAAGCTGCCTGAGAGTTTCTGTTAAAACTTCACTTCCCTTTTCTTTTATGCTCTCTTGGAAAGCCCTAGGACAGTAATAAATGTGTCATTAGTAATGTTTTACACATTTAATTAAACCATTTTCAGTTACCAACTTCTCTCTGTCTGGGACTCAGACATGCGTCTTCAGGAAGATGGAGCTAAGAGATGCTCTGAATGTCAGAACTTCAATGTGTCTATCACCGTTGCTTCTGGAAGCTTCTGACTCTATGTGAGATTTTCTTCCTTGTCTAGTGACTCCAGCGGCTGACTTCATGCCTGGCAGTAGATTTGGCATGTTTCTGAATGGCTGTATATTTTCCCTGGTCATAGTGATTAACTCAGGCTAAGACCTCCCGAGCCGATAGACAGCCGTGAGACTTGCAGAGGCTGTGATGCTTTCACACAGATCTGAACCTGGACGGATGTGAGTTGATGCTGCTACAGCTCTCCCATCACCATATGGAATCTGAGAAGCACCAACAGCACCCTGGGAGCTCTCAGAAATTGTGAGCCAATCTTAGAAAGCTAACTTCATCCAAGCTAGACTCATTTCTCATGGCAGGTCATCCATGATAATTTCAAAGATGATTTCGGTCCTCCTTTAGTTCATTAATACAGGTATCTATTCATTATGTTTTCTTTGTAATAAAATACAACATTAAGTTTATGAATGTAGATTTATACATATAAATCTACATATATACATATAAATTTATACATAGAAATCTACATACCTTTTACATATAAAAGGTAAAGAACTTTTCTGTTTTATATTGAAATGTGTCAGAAAGCCAATTTCAAAATAATAGTTTATAAAAAAGTATCTACATTCATCAAAGATTAAAATATCCAGGACATTTAAATACAAAAGGTTGACCCTCCAAAAATCTGTGGGTTTTTTTTTGGTGCTCAGAACAAGCTAATGATATATCAATGTGTTCTGCGAAGAGCAGCTACTTTTATTATCTCTTATGATTCAAGAATTTTTGCCAAACTCACCATCTGGAAATCAATGCGATATTTTTAGCAAAATGCATCCAAGTTTTCAATTTAACCAAGGGATTTTTAAAATTCTACTATTTTAAAGCTAATAACTGATTCCCATGTGTCCCGCTCTTAAATTTTATGCATCATTTAACTTAGAAATATTTTTAAAAATATAGTTGGTATAGCTATAATTTGTAGTCTGTAGAGTTTTATTTTAAGAAATGGGATTTCTGACTATCCTGACAAAAACTGTTTAATAATTAAAACTTTCTCTTGAAAATGGGGAGATACCTTTGATTATTTATCTTAATTTTACTTATTTCTCTCCTCAGGACCATTTTTTTAATTTTCAAAGTCCTGTAAAGGAACGTATTTTGTTTTGTTTTGGGTTTACTTGAACATTGTGAATTTTGTATATTAGCTTTTTTTAAAATCATAACTTTATTATAAAAGAAAATGCATATATCTCCCTGTTTCTCTAAGGTTGTCTTTTCCTCAGCACCTTCTGTTGGAAAACCCTGACATCTTAGCACACCCTTTCCAATTTAAAGCTTATTTATATGTAATTTGTAAAATATAACTTTGTCATTCCAAGGAAAGTCTGAAAGTCTTACGTTTAAGATTTCAAAAGAGTTCTTGAAAATAAATTTCTTGAAAATCTAATAAAACTCTCCCCCAATATTTTGCATGATGGAGGTAGAAACTGAAAAGAATCAGAGTTTCAATTGCTTTGATGTTAAAGATCAAATATAACAAGTAGAAGTGTAGTTTTCTGAAGAATTTTGTCTTGATATTCAAAAATTCTAAAGTTGTACTTGGGACTTCCCTGGTGGTCCAGTGTTAAGATCCACGCTTCCAATGCAGGGGGCACGGGTTCGATCCCTGGTCTGGGAACTAAGATCCTGCATGCCATGGGGCATGGCCAAAAAATAAATAAAATTAATAAATAATATGGAATAATTTTTTAAAAGTTGTACTAATACAGTAGCCAGGAACTCCATGTGGCCATTTAAATTCTAAGTAATTAAAAAAATGAAATCAATTTCTCTGCCTCACTGGCTACATTTCAAGTGCTCAATAGTTATAAGTGGCTAATGGTTACAAAATATACAGTTCAGTTAGTGAATATTGCATCACATGGAAAATTTTACTGGAAACAATGATCTGAAGTATGATTCATTTGAATTTTTCAGAACTTTTCAGAATGGTTATCAGAAGGCATTTAGATCATGCTTTCTGAACTCATATTACGTATTGCTGTAATGTCATTAACATTTTAATGACAATTAATGTGACATCTTAAGAATTCATTAGCACCTTCTGAAAGCACTCTGTTTTGTTTTGTTTTTTCAAGAGAAACGGATAAAAGGCATATCTTAAAATTGAAGTATCTGTTTATAGCAGTGAATAACAGTGCAATGTGTAAATTTATCAATTATTCAGGTTTATCACCCTTTGTACTGCGAGTGTGAATCTCTATAATGACTTCAGCTTGAGGTTTCAATAATTAAGGCATCTCTGGATGTTGCAGTAATATTCTCAGAACCTCTATCTGCCTATAGGGCTTCTGGTGGTTTAATGAAATGTGAGTGAAGACACAGTTTTCATTCATAATCTTGAATCACTCTTACCCAGATTGTATAACTCAACTTAAAACAAGATCTACAGGAAAATCCCTACATATTGACAGCTACGAGATTTAAATAACACTGAAAGATGGATGAGAAAGCCACTTCCTTGTTTGGGAATGACAGAGGCTAGAAGAAGAATAAAAGGAGAGATGACCACCATCATGCTATAGTATAAAATTGGAATTGAAAATACTATGATGTTTATAGTATAAAATTCAACAATAATGAAATAAAATTCAGTATAGATTGTTGGAGGAACATAGCAGTATGAGAAGATGAGGGAGAAGAATATTCCAGGTCTGAAGGACGAGCTAATGCAAAGATCTTCAGGCAGAAATGAGTTTGCTCCGATGAAGAAACGAGAGGCTAAACAAATGGCTGGATCTCCATGAGTCAGGAAGGGTGGCGTGAGGAGGGGATGGGGGTGGTGGAAGAGGAGGGTGACGCGTACAAAGATAAATACGTATGTATATGTACGTATATACTGTTTCCCGGGTGTTGACAAATTGCCAAAAAAAAGAAAATATTGTAATTTATGAGTCAGCCAATGAACACAGAGCCTCCTTATCTCTAACAAGATGCTTTCTTCCATCGACATCTCTATTCTGTATCCTACCGTATATACATCCCTGTCGATGTTTAGTCTATATCGTGTCTATACATGTATCTATCTACATCCTTGAACTCGCCATAAAATTCCAGATATTGAGTGTCTAACTGCTTAATTGACAATAGCAAATGAATTTCCAATAGACACCTCAAATTTTTAAAGAACAAACATATTTTATTCTTTTCTCCCCTGCCCAAGAGTCTCTTGTTCAAAATACTTCACTAAAATACTTATATTTAATTTGAGGCATTATTCATGATTTCTTTCTCTCAAACGCTTGCATTTAATCCATTAGCAAGTCATGTCGAATCTCTGATGAAAATATGCTTCGAATTTATCAAGTTTTGCTCTTTCCTCTAATAATGCCCTGGTCCAAGCCACTCTGATTCTTATTAGTAAAGCTGTACTTGTCTCCCTAACCCCACCCAATCCAAGTCTCTCTGGCTTTGTGACTTTCTGTAACAGACTTTTACCCGGAGTCCCTCCCTTCGTCGTTCCCTGACTCTCACCCTTCCTCCCCACAGCTGCCTCCAGGATTAAACTTTACAACGTCATTCTCTTGCTCACGTGGATTTCACGCAAGAGGTTTTGGCAAGTCACTTGAATAGGTCAAAACTTCGCAGCCACGTACCCATGTTGGTGGAGAAGTTCCCAAATGTGGTACAAGGCTCAACCCCACAGTGCCTGAGAGTGCGTGTCAGGAGGGAGAGAAAAGGGTCACGTCTTCAACAGTGAGCTGTGTGATCCTGAATGTGCGATCTATGAGACAACTGAGAGAAGGTCAGACTGGGCAGGATACCTGACTGCTCTTCCCTCCTTCAGTCTTCATGGGATAAGTAACATGTACACACTGCTATGTATAAAATAAACAACAACGACCTACTGTATAGCACAGGGAACTACACTCAATATTTTGTAGTAACCTACATGGGAAAAGAATCAGAAAACGAATATATATATATGTGTGTATATATATATACGTGTGTGTATATATATATTCATATATATATATATATATATATATATCTGAATCTCTTTGCTGTATGCCTGAAACTAACACACATTGTAAATCAACTACATTTTGATTTTAAAAAATAAATATATATTAAAAATTAAAAATAAAAACCAGAGGGACAAAAAAAAAAAAGGTTTTCAACAGAAACCACATAAGGCCATTATTTAGCTCAGGGGCTTTGCAACAGGCATTGCACATTTGAATCACCTGTGACATTTATCATTCATAGAGAGGACACCCCAGAAACTCTGACTTAGTGCATTTGTGCGGGATTAAGTATTTGGGGTTTTAAAATTTTGCACTCCCACTGATCATCATGTTCATATCTATGTTGGGAGTTATGAACTTAAATGATGTTCTTTTTAATTATATCACTGGATATAATTATCTCACATTCCCATTTAACTTGCATCATTACCTGTATAGGATATTAGATGCTGACGCTCTCCTTTACATAATCTCATTATAATTAGCTGGAAATGAGCTGCAGGCATTTTTATTAGTTGTGTCTTCAGATCTCTCCCTAAAGAGATAAAGTCAAAGTCTAATATCTGAGGTCACTTAAGGTTTCAGTGTTGGGCTAAGAAGCTCAAATACAGAGTGGACGAAGTTCTAGGTACGGTTCTTCCTGGCTGAAACACCATTCAGTTATCTGGCAGTGATCAATCAGAATGATTTTGTTTTAGCATCTAATATTTATCTGATCAGAGTTTTCATTAAATTTAGATACTGGCCTTTAGGAATACAAAAGCCCCCGCTCACCCCAGCATACAAGCAACACAGGAAAAGAAAAAGCCAAGAATTCGGTGGGGATGTTCTACATTGTGTGGAAGCAACCTCAAAGGTGGCCCTAATGAAACCCCGATCCTGGAGCTGATAACCCTTGTGTACTCCCTTCCTGTTGAATACAGGATAGGTTTAGTTACTTGCTTCTTGTTAACAGCATAAGGAAGAAGGGATGGGATGTGACTTCTGAGGGTGGTTGTACAAAGACGATGGTTTTAAGAAAACTGTGGCTTCCATACTGTATGTGCACTCTCCTCTTTCTCTCCCTCTTTCATATCTCTCATCCCAGGGAGGTTATCTGCCCTGGTGAGAGGCAACCCTGTGGACAGGCCTGTGTTATAAGAGACTGCTAACAGCCAGGAGAATGAGCTTAAAAGTGGATCCTCTTCCCACAGGTTGAGGTTTCTCATAACTGCAGCCCAGCCAACAGCTTGTCTGCAGTCTCATAAGGGGCCTTCCTCCAGAGGCACCGGCTAAGCTGTCCAGATTCCTGACTCTTACTAGCTATGAGAGGATAAGTATTTGTTGTTTTAAACTGCTAAGTTTTGAAGTACTTTTTATATGACAGTAGACAACTAATATCCATTCTATCAAATGAACATTGCATATTATATACTCCTTCCTGAAGATAATCTGTTTTAAAAATTTTGTCAATAATATGTTTTTAAATGTTGTGCACTGGCAAAGAGCAAATTCTGATTTAGTGAAGTAAATAGCACTGCTATTTACACAGTTCAAACAAGGTGCTATACACATGCGTTTCTTTTTTAGGTTGTTCACAGGAGAAATTTTTTTGTGAAAGGGTTATATATGCAATTTAAATTAGTGATAGATGAGAACTTTCTTACTGAGACAACATTTTTTAAAAATTGTTTATTTTTCCACCTAATATCTTTCTATGCATTTATTTCCCTACTTAGATACTCATTTATTCCTTTATTTATTCATACCTTGCTAGGAAAGAGTTAACACAGCAGATCTGTTTTACTTAATTTTTTTTTTTTTTTTTTTTTGCGGTACGCGGGCCTCTCACCGTTGCGGCCTCTCCCGCTGTGGAGCACAGGCTCCGGAGGCGCAGGCTCAGCGGCCATGGCTCACGGGCCCAGCCGCTCCGCGGCACGTGGGATCTTCCCAGACCGGGGCATGAACCCGCGTCCCCTGCATCGGCAGGCGGACTCTCAACCACTGCGCCACCAGGGAGGCCCTGTTTTACTTAATTTTTGCTTGTATCTGTAGCCACAGCAATGACCATTGGTCAAATCCTGAGAATTAAACTACAGAAAAGTTCACAGACTCACTGACTAGGGATGTTATTCTATATACTTGAGGCAGTGATTGAGATGTACCACTCTATCCACATTGTTTAAACATGAAAATTCGTGATACACACCTGGTCCCTAGTTTGGGGTCTGCACAAAGACTGGTCATATAGCTAGAGCTATGTGACTAGCCCCATTTAAGAGTTATGGATCTCAAGACTTGAGTGGGCTTCCTTGGGTACAGGTATCTTGTGTGGGTCTTTGTTGTTTGTCGTTGGAAAGAAAAGCAAGTCCTGTGGTCCTTACAGAGAGAAGGAAGCCTTAGAAGCCTGGGAATGACCATTCTATCATCTTCTCCCTCTCTCTCTCTCTCTCTCTCTCTCTCTCTCTATATATATATATATATATTTTTTTTTTTTCCCTACTGTTCCTGCCCTGTATCCTTTGCTCAAATAAATCTCATCCATGAGTTGAACTTCTTAAGTCCTATGACTCCGTCCAGGTGATCACCAAACTACTGGGTGGTCATGGGACCCCCGAAATACACACAATGCCCTTTTACAAAAATTCACTATGGCTGATGAGAATTCTATTTTGTTAATTATTAAATATGTAAAACTATATAAATTTAATGTGTCCAGGATCTTATTTGATAAACTAACATACTGTACTATGATTGTCATTGTAGCCCCACACACCTTTATCATATTGCACAATTATGGTACCACATCGTTGTCTATATGGGAACACTTAAGCTGGGAATTGGCAAGTTAAGTTACAAGATAATTTTTTTCTTTAGTAGAATTGCATTTACCTTGTTGTTAGGACTGTTTAGACAAAATTTTAAGAGTATCTGCACACACATTAAGATGATTATTTTAAAAAAATAATAAAAACCGTTGGAGAGGATATAGAGAAATTGGAATCCCTGTGCATTGTTAGTGGGAATGTAAAATGGTACAGCCACTATGGAAAACAGTATGGCAACTCCTCAGAAGAATGAAACATAGAATTACCATGTAATCCAGCAGTTCTACTTCTAAGTATATACCCAAAAGAATTGAAAAGGAAGTCAAACATATTTATATGTTCATGTTTATAAAAGCTTTATTCAAAATAGTAAAGGTGAAATCAACCCAATTGTGCACTTATGGATGAATTGATTGCAATGGAATATTATTCAGCCTTAAAAAAGGAAGAAAATTCTGATACTGGCTGTAACATGGAAGCATCTTGAGGACATGAGGCTACGTGCAATAGACCAGTCACAATAAGACAAATGGTGTGTGATTCCACTCACATGAGGTTCTAAAAGTAGTCAAATTCATAGAGACAGAAAGTAAGATGGTGGTTGCCAGGGGATAGGAGAGGGCAATGGGGAGCTATTGTTTAATGGGTATGGGGTTTCAGACAGGGAAGATGAAAAAGTTCCCGATATGGATGGTGGTAATGGTTGCAGAACCATGTGAATGTACTTATTGCCACTGAATTGTACACCTAAGAATGGTTAAAAAGGTAAATTTTATTGTATGTATATTTTACAATATAACAATAAACACCTTTATAAAAAGGTAATTTTTATCCCATCCTTAAAATGTCTAAATGCAATCATGGTACTCTTCCTACGAACTTGGGAGTACTACACTAACAGGTCAAGGAATAATAAGATTAGGTGTTTTGGTTGTCTCCTTCAGTAGCTCTTTGATTTTTTTTAACTGACTGCATTGAATTCGTAATTAATATTCTAGACTCACATTCTTGTTGCTACAGGCACCAAATTGGAGGAGAAGGAACAGCTTCCAGCTGTCTGGATGTCTACTGTAATGAGAAGCAAACATCAGAATGCAGAGATGTGTGACTGAAAAAGATGTTAAATTACTGCACTTATGAGCGATTTGGGGATCATATCCAAAAAAGCATGGTCCAGACCAATAACATAAAGATTTTTTCCTATGCTTTCTTTTCTTGTAATTTTAAAATTTCAGGTATTAGGTTTAAATCTTTAATCCATTTCGAGTTGATTTTTGTATAAGATCTGAGATAGGCGTCCAATATTCTTCTTCTGCTTATGGATATCCGGTTTTTCCAGCACCACTTATTGAAGAGACTGTACTTTCTTCACTGTATATTCTTAGCATTCTTGTTGAGGATCATGTGATCACAAATGCATGGATTTATTTCTGTGCTCGTATTCTGTTCCATTGGTCTGTCTGTTTTGATTACTACAGCTTTTTAATATATTTTGAAATTAGGAAGTGTGATGCCTCCGTTTTTTGGTCTTTCTCAAGATTGTTTTGGTTATTTGGGGTCTTTTATGGTTCGATATGAATTTCAGGCTTTCTTTTTCTATTTTGTAAAAAATGCCATTGGGATTTTGATAAGGATTGCATTGAATCTGTAGATTGCTTAGGGTAGTATAGACATGTTAATATTAAGTCTTCTAATCCACAAACACAGGATGACTTTCTATCGATTTATGTCTTCTTTAGTCTCTTTCAGCAATGTTCTGTAGTTTTCAGTGTATTGGTCTGAGCATTGAGTGCAGATTAAGAGGGAAAAAAATCAAGAATTGGGGCTTGATCATCTCGCTGTACCATCTATTGAGATGGGGAAAATGGGGGCTTCAAGGGCATGTTGATGACAGCAAATTAAAAGTTTTGTATTTGTTAATTTTAAACTACTTATAGAATTCTAAGGTGAGAATCCCAGCAGTCAATCACACACAGAAGTCTGAAACCCAGAGGAGAAGAGGAAGTTAGGGATAGGAATGTGTCAGTCACGAGCACTGAAATGACATCTATGCATGAGGATGCTATCATCTAGGGAGTGAGAAATAATTTTTAAAAGAGGAGAAGAAACCACTCAACATTTTGGAATTTCTGGAAGAAACGGGGTAGCCAAGGGATTTAAAATGAGACACCAGCAGATTCCATGGAAAACCAGCCAAGTGTGTTATCCTGGAAGCCAAGAGGAAGTAACAATTAATCATGGCTAATGCTGCTGAGAATGAAAAATGAAGATTGAAGATAGAGAAATGGATTTGTCAGAAATGGACACCATTTGTGACTTTGATAAGAACAGAGTCAGTGGAAGGTATGAATAAAAGCCTAGTGTGAGTAAAATGAGAAGAAAGTTAGAAGTGGTGGTGGGGATTTAGTGAATAGAGACAATTCTTGAGGTATTTCTCCATGAAAGGTAGCAGAGAAATGTGATTTTGACCGACGGTCTTGGAATGCAGAAACTTTTGTTTGTTTAATTCAAAATGTGAAATATTAGAATACTGTGTTTTGAAGAATATAATTTTTAAAAAGGAAGTACTGATGATAGATGAGAAAGAAGTTACTTAGGATGATAGAGACTGCTGTCTCCCTGCTCCTTTCCACTAAATACGACTGTAAAGCCTGAAATAGTGCAAGAGGTAATCAATTGTTGGAATGAATGTGATGTGAACTGAAAAGATAAGATCATAAAAAAAAAGGGATATTTGAAATTAAAATGTTGGAGGTATATGGTTATTGGTAATATCTAAAGCCTTGCCTGAATAAGAGGTGTTGAGCAGAAAAGGTTATTGAATGTACGTAGGTAAAAGAATTAGAGAGACAGATAATCAACTGATAATCTATATGGACGTTGAAATGATTGTAGAAGTAGTGCTGGCGAAGCAAACAGTAAACACAATTAGCGCCAAGAGGGTTTGGTGGCAAAATAATAATTATGCTCTAAAAGAGTCATCTTCATTTCTGTTCTCTGAATAATGACCACAATTATGCGGTCACACCTATTCTAGCAACATCACTAACACTGTATATGAGGTTTCTAGTTTTGTTGAATGCAGATTTTACATGTAATTTTGAAAAGAATCCCGTTAACAATTTTATTTGAAAGAAAAATTTTAGTAATTCAATTATTCTTTAAGACATGAAAACTAGTGTTTAGTTCAGAAATTCAGACTTTTGATCATGATTTTGCAATTCACTGAGTCTGAAAACTGGATGGGCATCACGCTTGTTTTCACTATTGGCCTATCTCCTGTTGCAGAATATAAACGTTAACACTTTGTCATATCAAGTGCTTAAGCAGAAATTAGATATGCACGATTGAGACATACAGTTCTAAAGTAATAATGATCTCATATAATTTTAGAATATTCATATTAATTACCAGTGCTGACCGTATCTTGGCATTTCTCTAGCCTTTGTTTTGTTCTCTACATTAGCATCTGCTCTATGTCTCTGCCCTTTATCATTTAAACATTCCAAATTACCTGCTTTGCCCTGTACTTTTTTTTCATGTTCTCTTGGCTTGCACACTCTTCTCATTTTCTGGAATGGAATTATTCTGCTTCTCTGTCTGGCTAATTCATCCTTCAAGAAACAGTAGACTGTGAAGCCCTTTCAAAGGATGACACCATTCCCTCTTTTGCATCTCCTGTGCCATTTTATTACGACAATGTTAATTTTTGCTGACATTTTTTTTCTTATTAGACTCTGATAGCTTTAAGACAAAGATCATGATTTTTCTACATTTTCGGCCCTAGGAACTAGTACAGTGTCTGGCACATAGTCCTGGGATTAATGATAGATGAATGAATAATACTATTCTTTACCAGAATAATTTTTATGTTAAAGTAATATAATTCACACATTTGAATTGCAGTTAGAAAGGCATTTGGAATTTATAATGACACAATTAAGAACAGGAGAAAAAGAACTGAGAAATAAAACATGAGCAAGTGGAAAGTTTAAAAATAAAATCATAGGTATCAAGGCTGATGAATAATTCCACTTTCTTAAGAGTAGATCCTCTAAGTACGTTTTAAGTAATGGAAAGAGAGTCTACCACTAAATTGCACATTTATTTTTTACTAGTGACCTTTATGGTCACTAGAGAGTGAAATATGAATAGAATCTCTCAAGACACAATGCTCTAATTTACAGTAGGATATCACCCATATAGTATATCTAATTTAAATACTTGGTTTCACTGAATATATTTTTGAGTGGATAGTTTTAAGTTTTTCTGCTTGTTTGGATAGAACTAACAGAGACATTTAACAAAATAGTGCCTATAGGAAGCGAAGCCAGGTGGAAGGTAAAGTCAGGTTTGAAGAACAGTAGTGATAAGTTTAGTGTTGGTCACATAGAATTTGGGCTGTCTGTCTCTTATCCTGTGGACACGTAGAAGAAAATGTTTCTGAAGCTCAACGAGAAGGTCATAACTGAATGGAAACACTTGGAAAAACATGGTAGTTTTTACTTTCATTCATAGATGTAGTGAAGGAGTTAACCTGCTCTAGGCTGGATTACTAGGACGTGTGAGACCGGCTACTCCACATCTAAGATTAGTAGATGTTAGTGCCAAAACCCCACCAATTTTCCACTATAAGAGTGGTTTTAAACCATGCTCTACCTTGCCTTAATGTTCAGTACTGGTACTTCTAGGCCAACACCCCTGCTTCCCAATAAAAAGCAGCTCTGCTCTTTTCTGACTTTAATTTACTAGGGCAAATTCCATTTACATAATATAGGGGAGAGGAGAGCTCTGATGTTAATTAAATAAAATTAAAATAGAGTAAAAACCATTGCACTTTAGCATGCTACCATTCGGGGACGCAGAGGTAGAAAAGCATGGATAGATTTCTTTAAAGTAGAAGTTAATTAAAGGACAATTGTAGGAGAATGTTTTCACATAGTGATAATGAAGACATTTGTAGGAAAATTTCTTTTATGGTGGAAATATCTGACAATCGATCATTTATAAACACACATAAAAAATATGCATTTATAAAATCCTCTTTTCCCTCGTTTGATTCCTGTGTTTGTAACTGTGTCCATATATACTTGTATGTGTATATATGTATAGAAATACGAAGAGAGAAAGAGCATGATAAGATCGTAAAAATCAAATAGTAAGATATTATTAATAGACCAAATGCATGCATCAGCAGTATTAAATCTGTCTGTGCCTCAATAAAAATTAGCAACATTCACTTAAATATTTAAACTACCAGTCTTTTTTAGGGTAATAGTGAAAAGTAGATATTGTTGTAACTTATTTCTTATCAAGTGATATTGTGGTGATTTTTCACAAATATTAAATGATTTCGTAATTCCAGAGAAAGATATGAGGACGTCATTTTTCACAGGAAACGTAACCGTCATTAAAATTGGCTACTACAACACTACATGGCAACCCTTGACTATCTTTCATCTCATTAATAAGTTGGTGAAAAATAATTTATTACGTAGTTGCTAAGAGATGATAAAAAACTCACTTTTGCTAACGGCACAATCAGATTATATTTTATTGCCCGATTTTTATTGGTCCTGATAGATTATTTACATATCTATTTCGCCATCCCAGAAACACAGAAAATTATATCTGCTGAAAAAGGACTTACTTAGATCAAATAGATTTTTCTATATTTCAATCAAATGATTTCTAAGACTGAAAAGTAGAGGTAGCAACTCTAGTACTTTATAATTCCTCTTAGATATTGTATTCTATTAGGCCATTTATATAGAAAATATAATTACATTATTCTTAAAACATGCAACAGAACTAAAATACTCCTGCATTTCTAGGAGTCAACATACTACTGCAATTTGCAAAGAACTAGCCTATTCATGGCCTTAACATAATAAAAGCAGAGTCTTTGAAAGATTGACCCGGAAAGGAATGGAGGACAGGAAACAGAAACAGAGCTTCTGATAGTATTTTCTGGTATTTATTTTCCTGGAATCTCCCACTTGTTACCCACACCATTTCTACCATGCACTCAGGAAAAGCACTGCTACTGAAACGTTCCAGAAAACTCTTGACACACTCAACTTCTTTTACTTTTCTTTAGTATCAGAGAGACCAAGCTGGAACATATAAACACCTATTTACTCATTAAAAATAAATAAAGAATGCAAAGTATAAGTAGCTCATGTTTATAAATTTTACTGGACTGTCTCTCTTCCTATATCTCAGATGTCTTTGGGTAGAGAGAATAATCACCCTAAAGATCTGCATCCTGATCTCTGGCATCACATCTTTGAATGTGTGTTATGGACAGAATTGTGTTCCCTCAAAGATGTTGAAGTCCTAACTCCCAGTACCTGTGACTGTGGCCTTATTTGGAAAGAGGTTCTTTGCAGTTTATCAGATTAAGATAAGGATATTAGATTAAGTCCTAATGCAATATGACTGGTGTCCTAATAGAAAGGGCACAAGTACATAGAGAGGGAAAACAATGTGGAGACATTGGGAGAACACCATCTACAAGTCCTGGAACACCTGAGACCACCAGAAGCTGGGAGAGACATGAAACAGATTCTCCCTCACAGCCCTGGAAGGAATTCACCAGCTGACTACTTTTTCTTGGACTTCAAGCTTCCATAATTAGGAGACAAAAAAATTTCTGTTGATTAAGCCACCCACTTTGTGGTATTTTGTTATGGCAATCTGAAGACAATACATTTGTATACAGTGTGACAAAGGGAATTAATTGCAGATACTGCTACAGAGACAGTTAAGTTCGTTAATGAGCTAACCTTAAAATAGTGAGATTACACTGGCATATTTGGGTGGGCCAACCTAATTATGTGAGTTAGTAAAAACAGAAGAAGGTGGCAGAAAAGGAGAGCAGAGACAGGTGATGTGAGAAAGACTTGACTCTCCGTTTCTAGCCTTGAAGTTGGAGCAAAGGATGCCATGAACCAAGGACGCTGGGTATCAATTTTTAATGAAATTAGTGATAAAAATTATTCTTCCTGCCAGTATAGACTCTTCCCCAACCCTCTGATACAACACTGGCACTATGGCCTTAAAATATGATTTCTACTTTTCAATAACAATTGATGTAAAATTTGCCTAAGATTTATTCAAGATTTATACGAAGAAGAATTATTTTGCTCTACATTGGTTTGTAACTCAGAGTATAATTTTCTGAAATAAATGGAATTGTTTCATTTAATACTGAATGACATAGCATAATTACCTTAAAGGAAAAGAGAAATGAACTAGGGAAAATGACAACAAACTTCTTAAAAATATTTTTTTGTTTAAAAAAGTTATACACGTTATACACACTTACTAATGTTTCTATGTAAAAATATTCCTAGCAACATACTGTCTAATATTTCTAAAAGTCTTTATTTTCAAAGATTTATGGCTACAAAAGAACTTATGGCTACAATTCTTACAATTTTGATAAAACTCAAATATTACAAGTATTCTTGTTTTTCAGTATTGTCATTTCCTTTCATTAGTTGGCTCTATATTTATTTTCCCTCTCTCAACAGTGATGACAATTTGTTTATTTTTCATAGTTTTTGTCTCCTTAACCACAAATAAAGAGGCTGACAGTGATTGTCTAAAGAAATATTCATCAATCACAACTCTCTTTCTTTTTCCTGTTTAGTTTGAAACTAAAACTATTCAAAGCCCTCCAGCATTTTATATTCCACAATTGTTCTAGATCACTTGCTTCTAACATCCATACTCATTCACTGTGGTAAATATTCCAGATATTATTTTTTTCAGATATTAGTATTTTGCCAGAACATACAATATAATCAAAGCTACTATTGTTTCCCCGTCGTTTTATTTAACATTTTTTATTTCTTACTTTTCATTAAATTTAGAAAACTTTTTAAAACTTTGATCCACTTAATGGCCTGCACTTTTCAATGGCATTTTATTAAACAATAATTAATATAATATCATTATGTTCTTAACAGTAGGAAGAGAATGCCTCACTGCACTGGAAATAATCAGGAATACATAAGCCTCTTGAAAAACAGATCGAAAAAAATTAACATAATTTTTGGACATTATCTAAGGTCAGATGATATTATGAGAAAAACAGCTTAGGAAGTAGAACATTTTAAAATAAAAATTCCATATAGCTGTTGGGACTTTCAGTTTTAGCTCCTGCATGTAAAGAGCTTGGAAGTGTTACTACTATTCTTATAACAGGAAAAACCAGGAGAAACTGAAAACCAAGGACATGTTTGTATCCATCAGAGAACGGACTGTCATGGTCTACTGCCATCCTGAAGTGTGGAGAGACATGACCTCCAGAGAGACAGAGCTGAGGTTTGCTTACACAGTCAGCCTTATGAGTTGACAGGTCAGCCGCCTAAAATGTCCTGGATTCCTCACCCAAGGAAACCATGGGATAAAGGAGTTTGGGATTAACATATACTCACTACTATATATAAAATAATCAACAAGGACCTACTGCATAGCACAGGGAACTCTACTCAATACTCTGTAATACTCTGTAATAACCTATATGGGAAAAGAATCTGAAAAAGAATAGACATATTTACATGTATAACTGAATCACTTTGCTGTACACCTGAAACTAACACAACATTGTGAACAACTATACTCCAATATAAAATAAAAATTAAAAAGAAAAACTTAAAAAAAAAAGAACTTGTCTTAACCCACTAAATCTCTTACACAGCAACAGATGAAGAATACAGAAATATGTGTAGTTCATTCTTTATAGCATTCACTAAACAAACTATACAATCTCTATAAAAGAAAAATGTATTAAATATATTCTAGTGCGACTGGCATTTCCTCTTATTATTGCCACCTTTTATGTAACGTTGTTTAATTCAAGTGTAAAAATAAATCATTTGCCTTCTGATCTTGCCTTCATATTTGGTGAATATGATTGTATCTAAGAGCCCTTTGAAAGAAAACATTATAAAATATTCAAAGGGGTAATCTGTCTTGGAAATAAATGATCGAACTTCCATAACAGTTGCCTATCTCTGATTTTGGCATGAATTTGCACAACATAGAGAAGCGATGCCTCAATAATATTATATAGAAGTATTGTAAGTTTCCCTGAGCTTGTTCACCATTTTGTTCACTACTACAGAAAAGTAAGAGAATAGCAGTGATTCTCCCCAAGATGTGTGGAAATGGGGAATTTAGCATGAGAAAGGCAAAACAGTTGCTGTTGATCATAGCCTGCTCAGCAAACAGTAAAACCTTGGTCCCAGGAATAAGTGGTGCCTAATATGAGTGCCAGTGAAAGAGGACAATCTCGTTTTTACAGAACTGTTGAGTGGATTGCCAAGAACTAGTCATCTCCGCTCAAAATTATGAAGTATAATGGATTCTTCAGAACACTTTGACTATTTCACAAATATTCAGTACTAGATACAATAGCATGTACTCTTCTTTTAGCTACGAAGATATAGCTAGAACTCAGGTCTTCATAAAAGTCTTCTCTCTTCAAGTAGACTCTAGTAACAAAATGAAAAACTTTGGATAAATGTCACTGACTGGGAAAATTTCAGTTCTTAAAGAATTACAAAGGCAATAAAGCATTCTTAGAGAAAAAGTGGAAACTAATTGCTAGTATAAATAATCCCTTCCAAAAATGGATAATCACTTGAGGAGAGGATACTTTGTTACGGATGCAAAATAAGAATATCTGCATGATAAAGTGGGAAGATGGGGTAATTGTGTTCAGTGCAGTAACATTCACAAATTATATTACATTGTGTCGAGAAAATAAATTATGAGATGTGTGGATACGTGGACTTGAGAAAGGTAGAGAAATTAGTCAAGACTCTTCCTCTATCACCAACTCAATGACCCGAAGCATTGGTTATATGAAGGTAGATAATTAATTGAAAGGCATCTCAAGATCCCACAAGGTGAACGTGTAAAAACGCAGTGAGCAGGAGACAGGAGTGCGCAAGATTCGTAGACGTCCAGGTGCAGCCGCTGGGTCCTTCCTCAGCCACACTGGACATACTTTCACTTGCATTATGAAACATCAAGACACGTGAAGGATTGTGGTTTCAGGGGATCTTGGGCAAAAGTATCAAGTGAATTTATTTATTTTTAAAAAATATTTGACTGGTTACTTAGCCAAGCCAGGTGGTGAAACGGGTTAAACCAGGTAGAATTTCTCACTCTGTATATCCCTGAACGATGTACATAGGCTAACCCTTGGTGCCCCAAAGGCATTTTGAACTTCAAACAGCACATTATAAACAACTGGCTAGCCCTTTATATTCTTTATCTAGGCTCTGGGTCAGGGATAGACGTTGAAACATTCCTGTAAAGAGACAAAGTGTGAGAAACCCTCTTACACACCTACACTCTGGTCAGGACTCACCTTCATGCTTACTTACCCTGACACTGCGAACTTTCAACCTCAGCCATAACTCTCTCCAACCCCTAATATTCTCCTAAACTCCAGATGTATTTTTGATAAAGTGCTGGGTAGCCACATTTTTGTAAATTGTGTATATATCACACTGTAACTATGTATACACATATTGTACATTGCATAAAAGCATTGCCAATCTGATGTGCTCAACTATGACATCTTTCACTCAAAATTACTTCTCTCATCTTTCACAGCTTGGACTTGTGACCAGACAAGTATTGTCTTAGTAAGCTCAGGCTGAAATAACAAAACACAACAGATTCGGTGGCTCATAAAACAAGAATGTATTTCCTCGCAGTTTTGGAGGCTGGATGGCTGCATTCCGGCGATCGTCCTCTTCCTGGATTGCAGAGCTTACCTGCTTGCTGTGTGCTTACGTGGCCTTTCCTCAGTGGAGAGACTGAGCTCTCTCTCTCTCTTGTGTCTTCTTATAAGGACATTAATCCTATCAGATCAGTGGCCCAAATGTATGCCCTCATTTAATTACCTTCCAAAAGCTTCCATCTCCAAATAGTCACACTGGGGATTAGGGCTTCAACATGTGAATTTTGGCCGTGACAGAATTCAGTTCATAGCAAGAATCCTGTATTCGAGAGTTAGCAGTTAATAGATAATTAAATAATTCCAGTTTGCAAGAAACAAGGCAAGGGAGACCGAAGGAAGCAAGGGAAATCCCATGAGTTTCATGTGTTAAAAGTAACCGTTCTAATTCCATTTGATTCTATATTGCTCAACATAAGTTTATTTAACCACTTTCATCACTTTGCTTTCGTGTTCGTTCCCTTTATGCACGGGTTGATTTTCTCTTGGTTCTAAAGATCCGCCAGCCACTGGCAGTGATGCCACTTGATTCTTTTTGGATGGGTGTCCATGTCCTCTGGCTCTTCTCTGCATTTTGTGGTTGAGACATCTGGCTTCCCCATATATAGTGCTTCATCATTAACCCCTCGAGTTCTCTCTCATTAAGACTCACCATGATTCAACACTCTGACATTTTAAGTCATATGATTTTCCAACAAACATAATATGTATCTTAAGATAACGTTTTTCTCCAAAACAGCATGCTAATTCTACAGAGTGATGAAATTGCTACATGATACATTATTTACCTGCAGATCGTATTATGTCTTATCATGTTTAAAAATTTAAGAAATCAATGTTTAAATAATTTCACAGAGGTTGTCTTTTTGGTGAGAACACTGAGGTGTATTTAAGTCGTAAAATTACATTAAAATACCTTAAAGTTACAGTACAATTGTTGTGAGCATCTCAAGGACTCCGTTAATGGATTTCATGGGGAATGCTCATTCCCCAAAATCAAAGTGCAGTTGGGGAGATAGCTGCCTGTCGTTACGTCTGTTGCACCAAGGAAGGACTGATGAGGGAAACTGACTCAACGTCTCAGGATAACGGCAGCATCTGAGTTTAACTGGATGAACAGTGATGCATGAGAGTTTTCTTCAGACTCAGAAACCTGGAGGGGCAATTTTGGTTCACTTGGTTTAATATCCCGCTGTGTTGCTGGGCCTCCCTCTGGACCCTGCATGAGGGCCAGAATGAGCTAACTCTGACCAGCCTGCTGCTTGTCTCCAGCTGCAGAAAGAGAATCTCTTGCCCAAGAGACTAACGGTGCTTCTCAGGAGGGCCCTGCTTGTGGTGGGATCCCCCTGGCCAATGGACTGTCGTCTCTGGGCGAGGAGGGCATCTCAGGCCCAGTGGTCCAGCATGGAAGGTGCTTTCCATGCTGGAGTCCTGTTGTCAGGGTGTTTCTGATCAGTTCTTGTTGCCACTACAGCCAGGCTCACTTGGTGTTGCTGGCAACCTTCACGTTTGATGTGCAGTGGGAACGAGCTAACCTGGTCCATCTTCTGTTGCTTGTTTGGGACATCAGGAAATTCTGGGCCTTGGCCACTTTCCTTGGTTGGAAGTGTTTGCAAGATGTCTTGTATCCTTGCTGTCCATCCAGTCCTAATATCTCTAACCAGTTTACTTTCCTCTTTCCACATTTCAGAGTTGTATCTTGGTTGTCTCTTGAATTACTTTCTGGGTTTTTATTTGCACTTAGCAGGGAGTAGCAGAGAGAAAGGAGTTTACACTGTTCCATCCAGACTGGAAATCCAGTGTAATTTTATAAGGTACCTACATTAGGTCCTGCTATAACAATCATGTGTTGTACAATTAAGTTTCAGTCTTAAATATGTTTGCAGAAAGAATCTGTTTCCCTGTGAAATATCACATGCAAATCATTATGATTCTAAAAATGGTCACGTACTGGAAACTTTGGAGTAAATGCTATAGAAGGTTTCAGAGTAAAAGCAAATGTTCATTTTGCACTGGTGAAAATTATGTTTATTAATACAGGTTCTTATATAACTGTCCTTTAGATTTTTACCATGTCTGATGATTCATCATTGTGATATATCACAGCACAGCTGGTTGCCAGGAGTGACATTATAGCAAAGATTTATATAAAATATCTGAAAGTTCTGTAGCTATAATGCTTCCACTCCATGGGTAGCACCATCGATACCCACATTTAGGATAATAGCTCTGGGAGAAAAAAAAGTTCAAAAAAAACACAATTCTTGTAATGAAACTACTTGCTTCTAACATTCCAGCAAATGAAACATGGCTATAAAATTTGTATCTAAAAATATGCATTATCCACATGGAGTCAACATTTGAAAGATGAAAGTCAATGATTAGCTTGAAGTAAGTCTTGTTTGGAAGGGCAGAAAGTCCATACATTTTTTTAGTAACTTAGTAAAGAAGTTTTATTATTTAGTAACTAAGTAAATAAACTTTTTAATAGTTTTAGGCTTACAGAAAAAATGCAAATATAATGGTAGTAAGTAATTTCAATTTAACTTTATGAATCATTAGATTGTTGTAATTTATTGTGATAAAAACAACCATTTAATTTTAATTGTGTTTATAATGTAGATGACAAAAAAGTATTAAATTCACGCTGCAAATGGATGTAAGCTTGAATTTAGTGATTATCGCTAGAAATCAGTCAACAAGAATTTTGTGTTCCATTACCTCCAAGTAAAATTTTGATCAGAAGTTTTTTAAAGTATGATTGTATATATGCGTGTTGTTACACCCTTGCGTTTCCAAAGCCTACTTAAGCAGAAAGATTCAGTCCTTACAATATTTCTAGCTTTTAAGATTTTTCCTTTAATGCCTCCATAATGAATAATATATTAGAGCTTATGAGAGAGAATTTTAGTCCAGAAATTCCACAAGAGGTCTAAAGAAAAACCAGTTGTTTTTATTTTTTCATCAACATAATGTGGATTGAAGAACCAAATGGAATGATAAGAGTCAGGCAAAAAACCAAGAACAGAATTTTATTTCTGATTTATTTGTATTATTTATTACTTTAATAACTCATGGTCTCTAACTTTTATTCTAAGGTGTCTTCAGATTAAACTATTCATCATTATATTGCTTTGATTTAGAAGAACTCTGTAGTTGGAAGTAATAATATTTCTGCTTGGTTTTCATTAGTATTTCCAATCTTAATTTTTCTGACTAATTCTTTGCCTGTGATTGCATGTCTGTGTTTGCATAGGAGCAGAGGAAAATGTAATAGCATCATGCCTGTGAGAGTTATTTAATTCTCTAAAATGATCCCCACTTTAAAAAAAAAGGTATACCATGTGTTTGTTAAAGTTTACAGAGAATAGTCACAGGTTATCTAATTTAATTTCTAAATCTCTCTCCATTTTACATACGAGAAATCTAGATCTAAGTAGCATGCAATATATTTTTCCAGATCACACAAATATGTAATGACTTCAAGACAAACCTTACAGTGTATACCTCCAAATTCTAGCAAAATTAATAATAATGCTAAGAAAGGGGCCACACTTCTGTGCAGCCAAAGAAGTCCTGGGGCTTCTGATATTAAAGCTGTAGCTGCAGAACTAGCCCGCAGATACCGTTGAACGCAAAGGTGGAAATGAGGAAACAAGCAACATTCTGTGGCGAGAAAAGCCAGGGATTTGAGTTCCAACTCCTAGCTCTGTGACCCTGGTCAAAATAATAAAAATATTTTATCCTCAGCTTTCATATCAGTAAAAATCACATATTTTCTGAGCCTGCTTAACTCCAGAATGTTATAATTCTGAGTCTACTTAACTCCAGAATGTTATTGGGAAAATCACTGAGAAACAGGGATGCATACATATAAAATTATGGTTTATAGTAATGTATCTTCAGTATGAGCTCTACAAATGTTTCATATCATGATTGACTCCAACTTAAACAAACTTTATACAACCAAATTATTTGAATTTTACATTTAAGAGCATGAGTTTATATCAAGATAAAATTAATGAATCTAATAGTTAAAATTAGAATTCAACATTTTCATGTCAAACATGGCAGTATTTACATGACTTTAGTTGAATGATTAATTTATTTTAATAAATGTGATTATGTGTATTATAAAACTAAAAGCAGTTCAAAATATTTCAATCAAAGCTGAGAAACAAACTTTGAATATGTGCAATGAAAATATTTATTACAAATCTGGCGTATATATATTTAGTTTTTCAAGTTCACAGTCAGTTTGTTGTCAAGGGATTTTCACAGGCATTGGAGTGTCCTTCTAACTATCTCTTACTATATTACATTAAGTTGAGCTGCCACCCAACATGATGTTGGGGATCTATGACATAATATTAAAAATAATAAGGGTATTTTCAATGTTAATGAACTCATAATTAATTTAAAATTAAATAGTGTGATATAACTTGATCAAACATAAAGATAATGAAAATATTAAAATTATATAATTTACAAAAATACCCAAAAGCATTGGTGCCATTCTGCTTCTGCTTAAGAGGTAGAAAAGCTGCAAGAAAGCATTGCTCCCACCCTAACTGTGAGAAAAAACATCTGATACTCCACAAAATAATAATTTTTCTTGAGCCCATCAGGATCCTGAGGTCACAAGGCAAAGAGGTGAACGAAATTTAAAAAGGGACGAGCCCCTCCAGAAGAACGCTAGGACTGTTTCAGCTTTGACAGAGCGCAAGAAATAGAGGTGACCGCGATACAAGCCGGTAAGAAGACCGTTAAAATTTTAGCGAATTCTTACAGGTCACGTGTGAGCTCTCCTGACACTTAAGAATCCCCGGAATCTCCAGACACACAGGAAGTTTACAGTGAATACACGGCAAGCTCTTTTCCGAGGACATCTGCTGGGTGCTCATGAGATGTCTGGTTAGGGCAGGAGACTTCAAATGATCCACATTGGTGGTGCCTAGCCTGGAAATTCCACCCTCAACAGGCCTATCTCTCACACTGAGCAGAGCTTTAAACCTGGGTGGGTGATGGGCAGGACACGTCTTCCGTCAGAGCCCAGGAAAGTATAACCAGCTTCTGGGGATCAAGTGGAAGAACCTTCTGCCCCTGAAGGAGGGTCAGGCACCTCTCAGCCTCACCACATGTTTTACCCAGTAAAAAGCAACAGCATCACTTCAGATAAACACACCCTGCCATGTGGGAAGAGTAGAGACAAATCTCTTTAGCCAAAGAAACTGCAGAAAAGTTGTTCACATCCTGATAAAAGGAAAGTTTTGAAACATAAATACCTACAAATATCCCATTTGTCATGTTCCGCCTTAGCCAAACATGACCCAATACTTAACTGCATGTCACTGGCAGGAAGTGAGCCAGCTGATGATTCGTTTTTAGAACATTTTTTTAAAATTTTTAAAAAAATATTTATTTATTTTTTATTTTAACATTATTGGAGTATAATTGCTTTACAATGATGTGTTAGTTTCTGCTTTATAACAAAGTGAATCAGCTTAGAACATTTCTGGGGAGAAAGAAATCATTCCTCTTTCTTAAAAGAAAACATGATCTTTGATGAAAACACACTGTAATTGGACTTTACAATAATGTATACAGAGGCAATACACCTCCATCATATAATGTTGGCAGGTTTAATTAAATAGAAATTTCTTTTGTGAAAGACCAGTTTTCAAACTCATCAATGTACTTAGTGACCGGATACAAATAATCACATCTTTTCCCTGATTTCAGTCCCCCTCATGGCTTTCTGCGGGTATAACTGTCGATTTCAAAATGTGTCAAATGAAAATAGCAACAGCTAATGACGGTGCTACTTTCTGACGGAGCCAAGTCTGTTTTGCATGTCTGAAAAAATCAATGTAACCCTAGCATAGAGGTTGTCACGATCTACCTTTTCCAAGTGTCATACCACGTGTGAGGAAATGAAGGAAGGTTTTGCCTTCTGAATACAGATAATAAGACCAAAGAGAATTTAATGAAATTCTGGGACAGAAGTCAACAATAGAACAGTTCTGACAGCCATTATTGTTACATAAAATCTGGAGACCGGGTCCTTGTAATTCTGAGTCATTCATGCTATACATTTTACTCTACAATTTAGGGTGTGTCTTTTAAGGAAAGCATTCATTTTCCAGTCCTATTTTTTTTATTGAGATCATATACTTTATGGAAATAATTAAATGTAGTATATACCTTACATTTCATAAGGATTTATCAATTGCAGTGTTTTGTTTGTTTGTTTTATAAATATCCAGCGCTTTTTTTTTTAGATGTTGGGGGTAGGAGTCTTAGTAATTTATTTATTTATTTTTGCTGGGTTGGGTCTTCGTTTCTGTGTGAAGGCTTTCTCTAGTTGTGGCGAGCGGGGGCCACTCTTCATCACGGTGCGCGGGCCTCTCACTATCGCGGCCTCTCTTGTTGCGGAGCACAGGCTCCAGACGCGCAGGCTCCGTAGTTGTGGCTCACGGGCCTAGTTGCTCCGTGGCATGTGGGATCTTCCCAGACCAGGGCTCGAACCCGTGTCTCCTGCATTAGCAGGCAGATTCTCAACCACTGCGCCACCAGGGAAGCCCGATTGCAGTGTTTTTGCATACATTACTGAGGGTTGCTTTATTTTCATAATAGTGCTGTGAGGCCATTCTCACTAACAGTGCAAAATGTGCCTTGTAGATATTAAATGATTTGTGTCAGAACACGAGACTTGTAAATGGGGACAGTAGGATGAGTGTCCACTCTGCTTCCTCCTAACCAGTTTCCCAAAATGAATGCTGCACACCCTGACGTGGTGTCTAATGCTTCTGGGATTTGGACAGGCATACAATTGGAGAAAATTGAGCAGGTGATTTATATCAATTACACAATGTAGGTAACAATCCCCATCCTTCTGTTTCAGTGAGAGTCCTTTACCAAAATACTTTTTCTTCTGATGGACTTTGGCTTTGGTTACCTAGGACTAAATATTTGCAAGTGTGTTAATGAAGACATCCGAGTTAGATCTTTTGCCAGAATTTTGGCTTTTGAGACCAATCAGGTTAGCATAATGGGCCAGAGAACTTTCCATATGCTATTACTTGCTTATACATTGCCCCCATTCTTTATATAAACAAATGTAAAATAAGTACACATCAACAAACAGGCTCTCGTTGGGGATCTAAAATTCTCTTATTTGTAAAAAAGGCCCAGGACTTTAATACTTGTAGTTTGTGACAATTTCAGCTTTAAAAAAATTTACTGTGATATTTGCAGCTATGTTCCAAGTGGGTTAAGCTACAAAGATTTTGCTTTCTCTTAAGTGGAAATGAAAAAATAAGATGCCATTTCTGGGTTTTTTTATTATTATTTTTCATGTCTGTATTTTAGCATTTTGTATCTTTACTACTAAGTACCTCTGTGAAATACAAATCTTCCTAGAGAGAAGACATCTAAATCAGTATTATTTAGAAATCTTAAAAAAAAAAAATTTGTCAGGAGAAATTATTTTGTAGAGCTAAGTAAATTTCAATAATGATCTCCTTACAATCAAAACCAATAAAAATTCTACCACAGAACATGATTACTTACAAATTGCTGAATGTGTAAAAAAATCTGCACTTGCTTATTAAAAACATACACATATGCTAGTTAAAAACCGATGTAGAAGTCCACAATCCTTTGCAACATAGCACCACATGACATAAAAATTATTGATAAAAACTGTTATTCTCCAGCTGGATCCCCTCAAGCACTTGTAGACTGGTAATGGTCATTGTGGAAGTAGGATTAAATAGTCCAAACTGAAAAGCAAATAGAATTTAAAATAACAATTAAAAAATAAAAGAACCATAGCGCTAATGATTGTATTTGGCAACAGAAATATGCTGTTCCCAGACTCTAAATGTATGTTATATGCGTACACTAGATTGCCCCAAAACAGCTGCGTGCCACATGGAGTTATATCAATAACCTAAGGACATTATCATGGTGAATGTCCATGCCTAAGGACATTCACCAGGGGTGAATTAGCACTGCTGGTAGGGTGTACAATCATGAAATTTACCCATTGGGGATGGGATTTGGAGACATAACTTTTAAAACATTTTAATTACTTTTTAATGAGTAGTTATTATTATCATATTAAACCACTCAGTTACTGTGATAGCTTCTTTTTCTTAGAAATCGATATAGATGGAAGTAGATGCCTGCTACAGGCAATAGCTCTGCTGCTAACCTCACGGACACATCTTTCTTGATTTTTTGGTTCCCTGGCTACGTTCAGGCGCGAGATTGGATCTATAGTTCGAAGTGTAACATATGGAACATATTCACCATTAGCTTCTAAGTCTCTTAATATCTCCATTTTTGTATTCAAGGTTTTATTCCTGAGGCTTTTTATTCACCTCGAGACATAACTATGATGTCACTTGATTTGTTTTTGTCCTAGTGTTGTTGAAGATTAGAATTTTTTAATCTCTAAACAGACGTGGAAAAATTGTTCTGAAGTATGTCATGTGTTCCCCTGCAAATGCAGAATGGCTATGTAGTGCCTTCTCTGGATTATAAACATTGGAACATACAATGGGCGAGAGTCAAAGTGCTTGTCTTCCTTTTAGGGGACAGGTCTTGCTGTTCACATTCAGAGGATGGAACATCTACAGCCTAAGAAAGCAACCATCCGTGAGATTAGAGGAAGCCACCTTCCCCTGCAACACATAATAATCAGGAATTTCCCCAGTACATGCTGAATTCTGATATTTAGTTTACAATGATTGCCAACTGTCGTTTTTGGTGTTGTTTTGGTATACTCTCAGGGCTTTTTTAATAGTGAATTACAGAATACAATTCAATTAAGCACAGTTTGTCTGAAAACAACTGGGAAACACCTTTTTTCTTAGTTCAGGAAGCCACCCTTTCTTCTTCCTTCTCCTTTTTCTTTCTTTTCTTTTCCCCTTTATACTAGCTTGTGCCTCTCTTATGATGCTGTTTCTGTTTGAAGAAGGGCAGGTTCTTCTAACTTGCTGAGTGTACTATGCATGTCATTTCTAAAACGGCTTTGTGTTTTCCTTACTAAATCATTTTCAGAATCTCCTTCTCTCATTCTTCAGGTCCTATCGATAGCTCTTGTTCCACACAATTATTCTTGGCCCCCTGTTGGTGCGGTGCCACTGCCTGTCCTTCTCTGTGTTCCTGTCCTGGGTCCCTCCTTCTTAGATTACCCACAACCTTGAGGCTTTGTTTTAATTGCCCATTTTGACGTGATTTGTTTTCCTGAACTTTTATTAGGTTCAGGATAGCTTTCCTACCATCAGAAAACTCTCTATTTTGCTGTTTTATTTTTAGTGTTGAAAAGTAAGTGACTTCCTTTCCAAACTTTCATGACTGTTTTTCTCTGCTACTTTTATTGGGCCTTTTCATTTTCCTTCCTCTGACTGGCCCTCTCCTGCTCAATTCTGATTTCACTCCCAGTAGATCTCCTTGTTGTGGAGCCCTCCCCAGAAGGCACAGTACCTGCTCAATTTCACGTCCACTCCATGCTTATCAGACACCCCACTGCTGCCCTCTGCTTTATATGGTAGGGATATGATAAGGCACATCCATGTAGAATCGGTGTAGATCGCCTTGTTGTATATTGTGGTACCTAAGATACCTCGACGATTAGTTTTGTCTAAAGACAGAAGATAGGTTTTTAGTTCTCTATTTAATTGTGCTGCTTTTGTGAAGTGAGTAACAAAGTTTTAAAATCTAAACGGCAGCTGTCAATTCCCATAATCCTTTATCGCCTCATCTCTTCAGCTATTTTTTTGAAGGAGGGGTGGATATTTGTCTGTAATCATGCTTTACTCATATTCTTATTTATTAAGAAGAACATATTTTGAATAAAGTACAAAACCCATTGTTACCTGACTACACTACAACCTCATCCATGCACATTTTTTACTAAGAAAACGTTTCATCATTTGATTTAAGATTTCAGATTTTGTTTTCCCCAAACTCAAGATCAATTCTGGCTTACATTAATTGCCTCTTTTTAAACGTGAAAACTGGTTTATTGTTAAAATAATTTGAAGAAATTCTGACTTGGTCTTTTCATCACTTTCCATTTGCTAATCTTTGCTGCTGTTCTCTAAGACTGGTACACGTTATACAGTTTTTCCTGAAACTATTTGATCATGTAACCCTTTTCCCCCAAGAATACCTTGCAAAATAATGCTTTTAGAAAACATGTGGAAGTATTAATTTCCTAATCTAAAATATATGAATTTAATGTCTTCAAAACAAAAAAGTTAATATTATCTGACATCACTTGCTATAATAGATAATAAACTAAGATTAAATTTGAGTGATTCTTTACTCATATTTTTAATGCTTTGAAATTAGATATTTCAAGACTATTTTAGTATAATTAGGGTGTAAGACAGACAGTCCTGTGACAATGATGATTTCAGGTTTTATGGTTTAATGCTCAATATATTCCAGGATGATTCCTGGTGCATTTCTGAAATCCATTAAAACTTTGTCTATTTCCAGTCATTTGGCACCTTTTTTTTTTTTTTTTAAAGTTGACGGTTGGTATGAATAACAAAGAAAGGGACACATTTCCTTCTTAAATCCTTGGATCACCTTATGAAAGATGGTGGCAAGTTTGGGAGATCAAAATTATCAGCCTCAGTTTCACATTACAAAACAAATCTCTTCAGTATGTAATCTTTTCTTTTTTACAATCAGGACCAGTCCAGTGGTTTCATATATACATATACATATGAATATATTTATGCTTCATTGCATTTTATTTAATCAGAAAATCCCTATAAACAAGTATGTGGTGTAGACATAGAATATTGTTTTGGAAAGAAAACCCTTCAAATTATCCAAGAATAATTTACCCCCCGCGTAGTTCTAGTACAGAAATTAACGATGGTACTGCCTACTGCCATCTGCTCTCTAGATGCCCTGGTGATCCAGTTATAAAGAAAAGTAAGTAATCAATAACTGTATGCTTCCATTTATAGGAAATGCCCAGCACAGGAAAATCTAAAGAGGCAGAAAGCAGATTAGCAGTTGTTTAGTGCTGGGTGCAATGGCGAATTGGGGCGGGGTGAGGGGATACATAAAGGTACATGGTTTCCTTTTGAGGGGGTAAAAATATTCTAAAATTGACTGTGGTGATAGTGCAAGTATATGTGAATACACTGAAAACATTGGCTTGTCCACTTTACGTGAGTAAACTCTGGTGTTATACCTCAGTAAAGTCATTACAAAAACAAACATTTCTGTTTATTTCTTTTACTGTGTCTTTGATATCACTTTTTTTTTTTACAGGAAAGACATGTGAGTGATATAAGTTAGATCGACATAATAGATAAATGAGAAAGGATGATGCAGATCACATGAGACTCAGACAACACAGATTTTAAAGGTGGTTGGAGGAATATTGATCTGGTGTTGTTCTTGTTAATGTGCTGTCCTGGTCCTGAATTGTCCTGTGTGGCAGGAAGCAGGCTATGGGGTCAGTGGGGTGTCTTGTCCTACCTTCTCCAGAGATCACAGCTGCTATGAGTCTGGGAGGTACGTAGTTTTTCAGATATTCAATGACAAATTACTCTAACTCAATGTATAAAAACAAAGAATTTTAAATGTATGAAATAATTCCTAAACTTTTTTACTTTTGGTTGATTTTCCATAATTTCTCTTAAAAAGGATTGGGATTGACATATATACACTATTGATACTATGTATAAAATAGATAACTAATGAGAACGTACTGTATAGCACAGGGAAGTCTACTCGCTGCTCTGTGGTGACCTAAATGGGAAGGAAATCCAAAAAAGAGGGGATATAGGTATATGTATAGCTGATTCACTTTGCTGTACAGTAGCAAGTAACACAACATTGTAAAGCAACTATACTCCAAAAAAAAAAAAAGAGTCCTTATCGTTTTGGCTTAAAAAACAAAAACAAAACAAAATAAAGAAAATTCAAGAATAAACAATTTTGACTCTTGAAAAATGTGCTCTTACCTACGTTATTTCCTCTTCAATTATTTGTGATTTGAAATCAATTATAGAATATGCTGTTACACAGTACCTGAAGCTCTACCCTAACATCTTCTATGACACAATCAGATTTTATATCTTCCTCCTGGGGTCTCTAATAAAATGTCATCCCCCCGGCACTTACGATATTCTTCTTTTAATACAGTTACTTGTGTTTCCCTTCATTCCATCACACAAACAGCTGCCTCTAAACTTGATGGCAAGGGCTCTACTTTGACTTATAGACTATTTTGACTCTATTAAACTAACCTTTGACTTTCTGCCCAGAACAACTCAAATCTTCATATTAAGTTAAAAAACAAAAGGAAGAAAAATAAAAGAAACCCATATTTGCTCTCAGTGTATACAGTTTTCAAGGCATGCTTAAAAAACAGATATAATATTGGATCATTTCATTAGATTCTTGACTTGGTAACAGTTGACTGAAACAATTCCTTTATAAATTCCAGTAGAGATGTTGGAAGATTATTTTACAGAAAGATTTAAAGCTATTTTCTTCCAAAATTTTCACCTGCTATTACTACAAACCTCTTACTTAATATATGTGTGTGTGTGTGTGTGTATATATATATATATATATATATATATATATATATCTCAAGTCATTCTTACTATTCTTGCTATCTCTTACTGAGCTATCTCTTATTTGGAAATAATTAGAATTTCATATTTAGAGATTTTAACTCTATACATAGATATTATTTATTCAAATATCCTTTTGCTTCAAGATCAAGTCCTCTCACTTGGAAATTTTCCAGCTTTTTTTTTTTTTTTTTTTGATTAAGCAAAAATGTATTTATTTCCCATGTGTAGCAGATTTGCCCTCCACGTGTGAAACATATAACACAAGCTTTCTGTTTGGGGAAGGGCCACAATTTCCTTCCATGTTAAACTATCCACATGTAGCTCATACTCTGCGTAACTGAAAGGAGTCCCATCCTTCCCCCGCACCTACCGTGTTCACTGGACACCCCGCTGACCCCCTCCCTCTCTCTCGACTCCTCTGTCCCTCTTGTGGCTCTTTTGTCCTCAGTTCTTTATGCTGCTATCACTGCTCCTTTCCTCCTTTATTCTACTGAAGGAAGTCAGCCTTCTCCTCTTGACCTAAAATATACATTACTAAAGAGTGTCTTAATTTAGCAGACTTTGCTCTGTCTTGAGGACAACACAAGAGAGTTATAGCAGGTGAAATGGTAGTGAAAACAGGTAGCATATGGGCTGTGCCCTGTGCAGGGGCTCCTCAGGGTCTGGCCCCCTTGGCCCCCTACCTGCCCATCAGGTTACTGAGAACCACTGCTCTGGACATTGGAATTCCTGCTGACTTTTTTTATAACCACATAAAGTACATAGACTTGTTTGGGGAGATGTGTTTCTCCAAACAAGGAAATGTCTCATCTAAAAGTCAACTCTGAGATCCACTTTCAGCAATACAAAATGTGGCAGAACATTTCAAATCACAGTTTTTTAAGGAGGTGAAACCCAGAATTCAATTCTTAAGCAGAGGTAATCAAAAGACCAGAGGTTCCTACGTGTAGAGGTCTGAGTGAGTGGTCCGCTTTTCCTAAGTCAGGTCCCAGCTCTAAGCAGTGGCAAGAAAGGCCTGGGGGATGTCATGCCTTCTCAACATTCCAGGGACACGTTTCTTCTCTTCACAGGTCATTATCAAGGTTCTTTATGGTTGTCAGTCTGAGATTACTCGCCAAAATGCCACGTGAAAGTGATAATATTGGACCAAATCATGTACTTTTTCATTTGAAATAAATTAACTAATAATTTTGAGATCTTAAAGAGATTTTACATGGCTCTAATGCTGTATTTCCCCTCATGGAGAATAGAAGAAAATGCTCACTAAAAAACATCAAATTAGATGTGCCTTTAGAAGTAAGATTTTATTTCATTCGTCAGTCTTTTTATGTATTTACCTACCTCCTATCTCCATGGTAACAATGCATCTCTGGAGGGAGCATGACAACTTAAAGCTTCTATTCAACTTTTTTCCTCATTGCTTTACTTCTACTAACTTGAAGAAAGTTGGATATTTAAAATATACGCTTCCTGTACCTCTTGTTTGAAACCATGGTAGGACATTTAAAAAAATCTACATTGTGGTGAGAAAGTAAGCTTAGCAGTTAATAATGCTACAGAAATGTAAGTTTGTGTGAGCAAAATATTGCCTAACTTTCAATGGTGTCAAGGTTTGAAAATGGTGTGTTCAGTAACTTGTCATTTCCTGAACACATATTTCTTAAAAAGGATGGATATTTGACATTTTTCCTAAGTCTCTGCAAAGGACGGACATAGTTTTCTTTTAAACAGCAACCCTCCTGATACGGAGGAACAGAATGTCAGCACTTAAAGATCTGTAGACAGATCCACTACATCCTAAAAAAGAGGGCTGTGGAATTGCCCTTTGAGAAATCAAGTGTAAATCTAGACGAAAGGCAATATCAAAGAGATACGCAGCATCACCTTAAAGGAAAATGCAACAGGCGCCAACAAAGATAACAGTCAGGCCTTTTTTATCTTTCCAGGATGATGTGAGAATTACCTCATAGATGACAATGAACATATCTAAAATGCGAACGTACCTGTCACTGCTGGTGCTCAGTGATCTATGGAAACATCTAGAATGCAAATCAAAGCGGCAACACTGTCAAAGTCCAAGCACCAAGGTCCAGGGTAAAAGAAATGTCTTTTATGTAAGAAGCATGAAGGAACACATATCTCTTTAAATCCTGATGACATGAAACCTTTACTATTTACAACTAATTTTCATCGATCTTAATCTAGCCTCTCTGAGGTAATCGCGTACAACTGGACTTTTTTTTTTTGGTAGCTTGTATTTCAGGAATGAATTCAACAGTCCACCCAGTTTTATTTCTACCTGCAATTTAAAATACACTGATTCTCCAGTTTTGTGAATCACTCTCTTGAGAAGTTTAAGTTCTATCTGTGTCATGGACAAGCATCACTTCTGGGCACAGGATTTTTAGCTGAATACTGTTAAGCCTGGAAATGGGTCAATTCAGCAGGAAATGAAGACGATGTGGGCATCAAATAGTCTTCCTCAGTTTTCTCTCCTTTTTAAAATTATTCTTCAGGTTTGTTCAAACTTAGAGCCGACAAAGGGAAGAAAACATCTGTATCAAGTTGGTTCAAAAGTTTAATGCACTTAATTTAAGTCCTTGAGCTCTGGTAGCTAGAAAACTCCCCACCCTGCCCACCCCTCCATGCACAGTCGCTGCTTTGATTCCCCATCTCCAACTCTGGGAAGACCTCCACACCGCTGATTCCTTATTTACAGCAATCCAGCAACATACATATGTGCTTATTATTGTGTTTCTTTCCCAGTTGTCTACTTGCTTATGCAAGAATTATTTAACTAGCTAGAAAACAGAAATTTCCCCAGGAGATAACTTTTCTCTCCTCTGTGGTTAACAGAATTTCTACTAGGATGAGCTACAAAAGATATAAAAAGACACATTGGCTTGGAATATTGTCCTGTTTTTTTCTCCATGTGGAAAATTGTTTTATCTATGTCAGGGGTCACTCTTGCACTATTGCACGTGATTTTAGCAAGTAAGCCTTCTCGTGTCTTCGTGGCAGCAGGTAAGTTTTCAACCTGGAGCAAGGTGCCCTCTCTGAAGGCACCCTCCCAAAGAGCCTGGGAGATGGGGATGCTTCTTCCTTGATGATTTCCTTTCAAATGGGGTGGCTCCCAGATTCTTGAGAGAGTCCTGGGCTATGAAACTGTCAAGACGCTTTTAAGAAGAACATTTCAAAGGATGAAAGAAATGATGCACAAAACAACTTTTCTAAAGTCAATGCTCGAAGCAAAGCGGAGGCAGCATCTCTGCGGCAGGATACGTGAGGACCAGTGAAGGAGAGAGAACGGCTCCAATGGCAGGAAGAAACCTGTCTGAGGTTTAGTCAAGCTGAGGGGAGTGTTAAGAACTTATGGGTCAATAGAGACCTGTGGAATGTGTTCCTTTGAACGTCTAAGGACAAGTTGTGTCTACCCCAGCCTTCCCAGACATTTGCACAGAGACGTCCTGCAGTTACCAGCCTCTGGAAATATTTGGGAAATTCACTGCTTCCATTGAGGTGCACCTTACATATCAAAAGTACTCAGGCATGTTTGTCCAGATGAATGGCTATCTCACCTCAGTCAGAAAGAGATTCATGAAGTTTCTGTCATCACAGCTAAAACGCACCTCAAAGTTTTGTACCTGCCTCCTGGACTAGGGCATCAGAATCACTGAACAAGAAGACCAGACCGTAACCTCTAGCTACTAACAATTGGTGGAGAAGACAAGTGGGTAAATAGGCAATTCCAAGAGGGAGTGATGGGTCTGCAGTGCGGTATGTAGGAGGTCTACAGGGGCACACAGGAGGGACACATAAGCCACATTTCAGCATCAAGAACAATTTAATAGCAGTAGTGATATTAGAAAGACAAGGCAATACTAATACAGCAAGAAGAGGAGAAAATATGCCAGGAAGAAAGAAAAGCAAGTACTGCTACATGAGATAATTTTAATTAAATAGTGAAACTCAAACATGAACCACAAATAGCGTGAGAAGACCCTTAAAATCATGCTGAGAAGTTTGTGTTGAATGAAACAGAGACCCATGGATGAGTTTTAAGAAAGAGAATGATAGAAATGATCTGGTTTATGCTACAGAATTATCACTCTAACAGCAGAATGGAAAAATAAATCTGTGGGAACCAATTTTAGAGGCATGGACAACCATTATAAGACTTCTGAAAAAATCAAAGCAAGGGGTAAAAGCTTTGCAGAGCAAAGGGTTTCTGGTTAATTATCAACACCAAATGCTTAGAATTCAAGACTAGGGAGAGTGACCACAATTTTGAATCTACTCCTCTCCAGTGAGTTAAATATACAGGGTTCCCCTCTTTTCCCTTCCTGCCATTAACTTTCCTTCCTTTCTGAACAATTTAGTCCAAAGGCACTTGTTGGGACAGTGAGGTAGAATGTGTATTCTCTGTTGTTGGATGGAGAGTTCCATGACGTCAGCTAAGTCAGCTAAGGTTGGTAATGTTGTACTAGCCTTGTAATCCTTAACTGATTTTCTGTCTTCTGTCAATACTTCTATGAAGCACTGGGAGAATGGTGTTGAACTCATAAATTATAATTGAAGATTTGACTATTTTTTCTTGTATTTCTATGAGTGTCTGCTTCACGTATATTAAAGCTTAAAGCTTTTTTATTAGGTGCACAAACGTTTAGGCTTGTCGTGTCCTGTTGATGAAATGGCAGCTTTATCATTAGGGAATGGCTTTCTTTATCCCTGGTGATGTTCTTTGCTCTGAAATAGTTTTGTCTAATGCTACTGTAGCGACTCTAGCCTTCTTTATTTTTTTATTTTTTGAATTTTATTTTATTTATTTTTTTATACAGCAGGTTTCTAGCCTTCTTTAAATTATGGATAGCATGGTGCATCTTTTCTCACCCTTATGTCCTATTTGTGTAATTGTATATAAAGTACATTCTCATAAGCCATATGTAGTGGAGTCTTCCTTTTTTATTCAATTTGGCAATCTTTGCACTTCTACTTAGGGTGGTTTTAATCTTATTCACATTTAATGTGGTGTTTTATACTGTGGATTTAAATTTACCATTTTGGGTTTTTTTTTTCCTATATGTCTCAACAGTTGTTTACTTCTTTTGCCCACTTTGTTTCAACAGTTGACTATCTTTTTGTTTATGGTTCTATATTATCTTCATTGCTGACTTATTTTGTCTACT
Source organism: Grampus griseus (assembly GCF_964374135.1). NCBI lineage: Eukaryota > Metazoa > Chordata > Mammalia > Artiodactyla > Delphinidae > Grampus > Grampus griseus. The sequence goes on along the minus strand of NC_139006.1, from coordinate 83,176,313 downwards.
TTTTCGCTAGCCAGCTAGCTATCATCTAGCTATCTACCTATATATTTATATTAGTGATGTTTACTGGTGTAGTTTTGTTGTTGTAGTTGTTTTAAACATCTAAGATGATGATCATTTATTGTGTAGCAATAATCAATTAATACAGTGACATCACTGTAGGACCTTTGAAATGAAGACTGAAATGATTATGGTACTAAAAATACCACACAATCCAGCAATTTCACTCCTGGGTATTTTTCTGAAGAAAATAAAAACACTAGTTTGAGAAGATACATGCACCCCTATGTTCATTTCAGCATTATTTACAATAGCCAAGATATGGAAGCAACCTAAGTGTCCATGATCGAGAGATGAATAAAGATGTGGTATATACACACGATGGAATACTACTCAGCCATAAAAAAGAATGAAATCCTGTCATCTGCAACAGAACGGATATACCTGGAGGGTATTAGGCTCAGTGAAATAAGAGAAAGAGAAATACTGTGTGATTTCACTTATATGTAGAATCTAGTAAAACAAAACAAATGAACAAACATAACAAAATGGAAACAGCCTCACAGATAAAGAACAAACAGCTGATTGCCAGAGGGGAGGGAAATGGAAGGATGAGAAGAAAAAAAGGTAACTGTGTGAGATGATGAATGCTAATTAGCATGGGTGTGGTGATCATTTCACAATGTATATTTACATGAAATCATTATGTTGTACACCTTAAATGTATACAACGTTTGTCAGTTATACCTCATAAAGCTGAAAAATGATGAAAAAATAATAAAATTTAGAATAACTCAATTTTCAGCATGCAAAAATATTATTAATAAAAATATATCTTAGGGCTTCTCTGGTGGCGCAGTGGTTGAGAGTCCGCCTGCCGATGCAGGGGACACAGGTTCGTGCCCCGGTCCGGGAAGATCCCACATGCCGCGGAGCGGCTGGGCCTGTAAGCCATGGCCGCTGGGCCTGCGTGTCCGGAGCCTGTGCTCTGCAGCGGGAGAGGCCACAACAGTGAGAGGCCCGCGTACCGCAAAAGAAAAAAAAAAAGAAGATATCTTAGAAAAGACTGTACATTCTACACAGTATCTTGTTTTTACTACAATAAAGCAGTCATAATTTGTTTCAGTGAATATTCTATTCTGGGTTGTTTTAATATTGGGAAAGATTAAGATCTAACTTGTATGATTTATAAAAGATCCTAGTTAAGAGTAGAGTAACTCTGTTGCCTGGTAGAAAAATAATTTTTAGCAATGGAGAAAAAAAAGAAAAATAGTCTACAAAATGCCACACTCCCCCGGTGAGACACACCTGGCAACACAATTATATCTTCAAATATATCATGAAAACATATGGTTTCTATCTTTTGCCTTATGCATCTGTTGATCCCTTACATTTTACCTGCAGCTAAGTCTATAAAATCAGAGTATTTTGCTTATGAAATTTAGCTTTTTCTCAGCATGTTCTTTTTAATAGGAATTATCATAATTTGTCAGCTCACATATAAATTTAGGAAAAACTGAGCCTAAATGAATAGGGAATATCCTATTTCACTGTAGTTAATTTCATCTCATTTATCCCACTATGATTTATACATAATGTTTTGGTCTTTTTACGGAAAAAAAGAAAATGTTATAAGCTGTTTACTTTTGTTTGGATGATTATTAGATTGTTTTCCTTCTGCTTTTAATGACTATTCACTTTTGTATGTGTGCATGCAAGACACCAAACATAACATAAAATACAAAAATATGATCACCTATGTCTTTCAGAGGACTGCAATATACAGTTCTATCATCTAAAAAGCATCTTATTTCATGATCACCTTTTCACAAGTTTCAATACATTAATTTATCTGATCTCTAAAGTAGTAATGCACTCTGCATTAAAGTAAGTGTCCAAAAATACTAATATAATGAGGTTAATGATGTTGAATGACACAGAGGAGACGTTCGATGATGTTCAAACATACTTAAAAAGGAAGGGAAAGCTCTGTGATTTCCAGGGATCCAACCTCTCTTAAGCTCCTTAGATGAAGAAGGACACTTGTTTGCAGAGCCCACCTCTGTGCTCCCACCTCTGCTACTACCCCCGAGGCTGAGTAGAAACCAGGGTTCACCTCCTGGTGATGCTGAGGGAGACTTGGAGTTAGCAGCACTGCCTTTCTGTGGCAACACAAGCCTTCCTGCAGCTGGCGAAGATGCTAAGGTCATCTGTGGAATCAGAGTGGCTCCTACCTTCTCCCTGCTTCAATCTCATATGCAGCCCTTCAGTGGCAGAACTTGACTGACACTCCGCTATCAAGGAAAACTGGAAATGTAATTTGGGCGCTTCCAGACTCAGGAAGATTACAGAAGGGAAAACGTGGGGCTGAGTATCAATGGGCAATCAGGGGCAGTATGCTTTCTGCATAGTTTCCACAGAATGCCTATCACAGCAACTTAATTCTGTTGCCTTTGACACTTTGTTTTGTTGACACTTTCAGCCAAACTCAAGGTTACAAAACAATAATGAAATCAATCAGTTTTAACAGGACTTCCAAAGCTGGTGGCAAACAGAATCAGTGTGGTGTAATGTGTTTTTGATTTGTCTTTATTACAACATTTGAAAAAGTCGCCAAAAAAATCATAATTCCTACTTGAAGAGTAAACCAATATAAAACATGAAAGACAGGATGTGACTGATTCCCAACAATGATCTAGTTTCTACCAATAAAAATCACATCATATCATTTCTCTCTTTTAAATTCTCCACTGATGCCTATTTCTGTATTATAAAATCTGAAGTCCTTACCACGGTCCACAGGTGCCATGATGCCTGGGTCAGTGCATAATTTGCATCTCCTACAATCCCTAGCCACCTTCTCGACCCTGTCCTCTGACCTGCTCCCACACAATAAGCTGCTTTTTAGGGGCTTTGTCACTCTTCTCAATGCCTATAGGCCTCTTTTCTGATTTGAGGCATGGCTGGTCCCGCTCATATATTAAGTTTCAGCTCAAATATCCCCCCTCAGAAAGACATTCCAACCAATCTCATTTCAATTAACCAATTCCACCAACAGAGAGGTCCTCTAGTCAATTATCCAGTTTCATTCTTTTTTGTTTGTTTTGTTTTTTGTTTGTTTTTGTTTTTTGCGGTACACGGGCCTCTCACTGCTGTGGCCTCTCCCGTTGCGGAGCACAGGCTCCGGACGCGCAGGCTCAGCGGCCATGGCTCACGGGCCCAGCCGCTCCGCGGCATGTGGGATCTTCCCGGACGGGGGCACGAACCCATGTCCCCTGCATCGGCAGGCGGACTCCCAACCACTGCGCCACCAGGGAAGCCCTCCAGCTTTATTCTTACAGTGCTCACCATTATCTAACTTACAGTACTTTTTTTTTTTTTGCTCATGCATTTATTGTCTCTCTCTCCCTCCTTACTATAATGTAAGTGCTACAATGGCAACGATTTGTGTCTCTTGATCACTGCTGTTGTAACTGCATCCGAACAGCTCTTGCTGTAGGCAAACCATAAATATGGATGAAGAATGGTTACGGAATCAGTGAATGGTGACCCTCAGCATATGCAGACATACCCAAATATTAGGTATTGTGATAGACACTGACAGCTCAATACTCAAATCCATTTTTCCTTCCTTCCTTTCTTAAATCGTTGATTATGGTCATAAAATCCCTAGCAGAATAACACCTAATTTCCCATACACCTTTGCAGTTAGGTTGGTCATGTTCCAGAGTCCTGACCAATGAGACGTAAGTGGAAGTATGTATGTTTCCTCAATTTTTAATCGTGTGTGGTATTAACTAGGGAAGTTTCATTTTGTGATAAAGTGATACCCATTCCTTGCTTTGTTTCTTTTGATAACCTCCTCTCTGCTCCATGGATAGGAGATTGAATGCTATGATATGAGTGATATATGTCTATAGTCTCCCAAAATCTCAATGGCTGAGGGAGACCTAAAATCTCTGTGGTCCTATTTCAGAGCTCAGTGCATGAGCACACACATCAAGATTCAGTAACACTGCATGAAATGTTCTCTGTTATTGTAGTTGAATAACGAGACTCTCTCTAAACCTTGGAGTGCATGTCCTACCAACTAGGTAACAGTACTCATTCAAAATCCTTACCCCACAACTTTCTTTACCATGGAAATTATAAAACTAAAATAACCACCCTTCTTGGCTCCTTTTTCAAATAAAATTGTCCGTGAGAGATGTACCTGGATGAGTAGGTATAAGTGAAGGTTTCTTGGGATAGGCTTCCTTTCCCATCAAAGATGCAAACATGCATACCACAGGTTAAGCCTTTCTAACTAATTCTTCCAGGCTGAAAAGTGGATGCAACTCCCGGACGTTCAGCATTCATTTTGTGACTAGGAGGACGAATGTCATATGCTCAGGATGGCAGGGCAAAATGATAGAGCCCGGGTCCCTGGTAAAGTTGTTTTGCTGAGCCCTGATGGTTTACTTCATGCAAGAAAACTGTCCTCCCGTTATTTGAGCTACTCTGTGTTTTGCCTTCTATTATTCACACTGGCACTCAGTCTTAACAGAAACACATTTTATACTAAATATCACGTAGAACAAGAATCAAAAAATTATGACTCCAGGACCAAATCCAGCTGGCCATCTGTATTGGTAAAGTTTTACTGGAACATGAAACACATTTACGTGACATCTTGGATATTTTGAAAATTCCTGAGCTCTCTCACAGGATTGTAAAATTAAAGAGTAAAATACCTGCAAATATAAGCATTTTTAGCCATATAACCTTGGAATAGTCATTATGTCACCAATTAAGTGTGATGACTCCTGCTCCTCTAGGTTTCCTAGTCTCTCAATCTGTGATAACAAAAAAAACACTAAATTATTTCCCTTGTTTTCTAGGGAAAGTCAGACGGCTGTGGAGAACAAGAGGTATATGGTAGTTGATGAACTTCACTTGATAACATTTGAAAAACAGTTTGAGACTGTTGGATGCTTCCAAAGCCTGAAGATTTTAATTTTCAGCCCTTTGTGCCCATTTTGGTGCGTATGTTGGGAAGGTAAAAAGAAGCAAAGATTAGGGCATCCCTGGTGGCGCAGTGGTTGAGAGTCCGCCTGCCGATGCAGGGGACACGGGTTCGTGCCCCGGTCCGGGAAGATCCCACATGCCGCGGGGCGGCTGGGCCCGTGAGCCATGGCCGCTGGGCCTGCGCATCTGGAGCCTGTGCTCCGCAACGGGAGAGGCCACAACAGTGAGAGGCCCGCGTACCGCCAAAAAGAAACCAAAAAAAGAAGCAAAGATTAAAAAATGGTATACAAATATACAGCAAACTGGAAACGAGACTGTGAGCTTTGCAGAAATACTAGACACTGAATCTCCACAGATGGCATCTACTATTGTGTTGAAGTTGGGAATTCTGGCTGTAGTACATGTTTACCTTTGCTAGGCCGTCTCCAAAGATGGCCACTATCCATTTCTTCCCTTCTCGCACAACTTGTAGCTACACATAGAGAGAGACGGAGTCCATACCTCCTCCCCTTGATCCCGGACTGGCCTTGTGACTTGTGTCAACCAATTTCCCATGCATTGGAAATTATGATTTGCTGTTTCTGGGCCCATTCTTTAAAAGGCCTACCTGCTTCCCTTTGACAAGAAGCCAACGACAAAGAACAAATACCTGTAAACCACCATGCTGTGAGGAAGCCCAAGTTAGCCATGTGGAGAAAAATGGAGAAATGCAACTGACAGCCCAAATCAAGTCCTCAGAAATACGACTCCAATGAAAACATCCTAGTTGGCTCCCAGCCATCTGAACCATCCGGCTAAGGCCCCAGGTCTGATGAAGTTGAGAGAGCTGTCCATGCTATGCCCTGTTCAAATTCCTGACTTCAAGAATCATGAGAAAATAACATGGCTGTTCTTTCAAGTCATTAAGTTTGGGGTATTGTTAACACTAAATAGAGAACCGAAACCCCAGTGATCAGTTGCTTTCAGATACCCTTTGCTTTCTTTAGCACAAATGAAATTGGAATGACTCTCTGAGTGTTGAAATCTCACATCCTGGAGTCTAGTTTCTGCTTCCCTCACAGCCTTCTATAGTTTATCGAAGTCTTAGTGCATTATTTTAAAAATATATTTATTCAGATACTTGAAATGCAAATAAAAGTCACAAATCACCTTTGCAGAACAAGTATAGCAAGTTCTCATAATGTTACGTTGGTTGACATAATCTTCAGGGCAACACGTATTCATTCCAACTCATTTAGCATTTCTTGAAAACTTACTGTAAGTTTGCTCTGGGCAAAAAAATCAAAAACAAAACAAAACAAAACAAAAAAGAAAAACTAGATAAGCTATGTTCTATACTTTTACACAGCTCACAACTTGTCGGGGAAAAATACCTTAGTTGCTTATTAAGAGGTATGATAGTAATAGCTAGAAAGTGTATTGGAAATTTTCAATGCATTTTTTTTTCCCATACATGCTGTGTCAAAAGTCTAACTTAAAAGATCTGGCTAAACGTGTGCTGAGATTCAAACCAACTGGTCAAAGTGTTTACAACCAGTGTAGACACCTGACCCAGGTCAAATTGATTGGATTCTCACTCTTGTGAAATTTTTATTAAAACTCAGGGACTTTTGTGTATCTATTGTAAGCTCAAAAATTAGAAGGTTTTCAATGCTTGCGAAGGCTGTGTTTGGTCACGTGCTTTGAGACCTAGAGAAAAGTGGTCTTCCAAAAGAAGAAACATGGAAAAAGAGTCAGAAAGATGGACAGACAAAATATCATGTGGATCCTGAGAGAGAAAGAGGACGTGAGAGCTAAAGCTATCTGCCATTCCTGGTTCTGGTCCCTCTTGAGGTCTGAAAATGAATCTGCGAGCTACCCAATGTCCTTCTAGCTCATGTCCCTTTTTTACTTAAACTAGCTGGAGGAAGTTCTCTTTTGTATGCCAAATTTTGTGCAAAAACTCAGACACAAGGATAATGGAGAAAAGAAGTCTGTTTCTTTTGAACCGTAAGGATTGAGATAAACTTAACCAAGCTCTTGAAGGTGAATGAGGTCATGTAAGAAGATGGAGAAAAACAGAGGATGAAGAGAAGCAGGCGGGGCTCCACGTTCTGCAACCTTGGGAAACAGAACTGTTCCTGGATAATTGGCTGCAGGTCTGGGGGCAGAGTGGTCAGAGGTGAGGCTGAAAAGGATGACGAAGGCAAATTTGCAATGGATTGTAAAAATCACGCTAATGAATTCAACAAATCCTTACTAGATTTGAGGAGCTGTAGGAAACGTTAAAGGGAAAGAAATGACAGAGCATCTTCTATTTTCTTGTGAGCGTAAAGTAAAGGCAACTTTGGAGGTTTTATCACTCTAATTAGTAGATATAATAGCACATGACTTACGATATGATTATGGGTCTATGTGCTTCTTGTTGTCGTTTGCATTCTGGGCACAGAGTGTCTGGCTTAGGATATAATTATGCAATTTCTCATGCAATATGTATAAACCAGGAATACTGCATTTCCTACTCAAAGGTGTGGTTGAAGGTCTTATTTATTTTTTTAAGTGACTAAAGGGAATAAAAACCAATCATCTCTGATGCAATAATTACTTGTGTCAATATGCTAGCTTTCTTGAGCAATGTCTATCTATGTTTCCCTAGTGTGGGTATATTTATAATGTCTATCACTACTTTTTATTTTATTTTAGTAGAAAGAGACGAAGAGGTCTACAGTTTCAAGGACAGACACACACACACAGATAATAACTAAGGATGTGATTTTGTTGAAGCACTTATTGCCTCATATGTGAGGAGTTATTTGTCACATACTACAACAATGGAGTAAGCCAATGTCTTGCATTTGCATATGGTTCAATACCCATGACGGATAACCTCATTCTAAACAGCAAACTGAGCTACAGGCACCATTTATCAAATTCATCAGACATTGCATTATCTCCTTTCCTTCTTCCAGTTACTAACTTTATAAAAGGAACAGCAATATTTTTTTGTAAGTCTCAATATTAACCTCAGTATAAATGTCTTCATTAACTGTGGAATAAAAGGTGCTGCAGAGTTCTTGAATCAAGTCATGATCTAGTAATGTTGGCCATACCTCTTATACCCTTGGCCAAGGCTCTAGTCTTTTTCAACTTTGTAGTAATGTCAGCAAAAGGACTGCTAAAGAATAGAACTTAGACGGTTTGATTCATCTTAGGCTAATACCATACATTTGCGATGAAGATCTATTACAGGTAGAAGTAAATTTCTGCCCCTAATCACACTACAAAGCTGTACTTAGTTCACATAACCCTTTAAAAGAGAAATAAGGTCTAATTTAGTTTTGTTCACTCTGTTCTCTTCTGTATTATTTTCTCTTTTGATTTTCCTATTTACTTCCCCCAACCTTTACAATTCATGTTTATTTATTTATTTATTTATTTATTTATTTATGGCTGTGTTGGGTCTTCGTTTCTGTGCGAGGGCTTTCTCTAGTTGTGGCGAGCGGGGGCCACTCTTCATTGCGGTGCGTGGGCCTCTCACTGTCGTGGCCTCTCTTGTTGTGGAGCACAAGCTCCAGACGCGCAGGCTCAGTAGTTGTGGCTCACGGGCCTAGGTGCTCCGCAGCATGTGGGATCCTCCCAGACCAGGGCTCGAACCCGTGTCCCCTGCATTGGCAGGAGGATTCTTAACCACTGCGCCACCAGGGGAGCCCTAAAATTCGTTGTTTTTATAGTTGACTTTTTCTATAGTTCCTTAAAAGTTTTTTCTTTTATAACATAAAAGTAAACTGGTTGATGATTAACTTATCTTCATTTATAAAAGGTTAGGTTTAGTTAAGTATATTAATATGAATTTAAAATTTTCTGCAAATAAAAATTAGTTTGCATTTACATGTGAGCATTCAAGTCTTTGGTTCTTTCTCATTTTGCCATATTAACAGGCCCATATTTCTCACAGAGAAATCAGTCTTTACACATCTATCCAGCACAATTTCTACAGGGGCACATTGTTGCTATCCCTTCAATAATCATTTACAATATATGTTAAATGATATTTACTATAAGATTCTGAAGTATAGAAAAACAATGTTAACACTAAAATTCAAAACAGCACACATCTATAAAGCTGTGTGAACATATTTTTTTATGATGTTGTATTGCAAGATTATTTCAATCACTTTTTTTCTAATGAATTGGTAATTCAAGAAGTTATCCACCTCTATTGGATCTCTAGCCGATTGGGGCAAATTTAAAAACTGTCTACAAAAACAGTCTTTCTACAAAATAGAAACTGTCTCTTATATTACAGATAATATAAAAGCACTGCCCATATAAACAGCAATAATGAATCAAATTCATAATATACCTCAAACTCTGAAGTACAGTAAATAAGAATCTATCCACATATTTTCTTCCCCGACCTCTCATGGGGCATGATAAACACCCAGCAAAGCTAATCTAATACAGTACTTAGGACTTATTAAAATTCTCATTGAAATTCACTGATTATCTACAAAAGAATGTATGCTCTGAGAAAAGAAAGTATATTCTAGTTAGACATTATTTGTAAAGTAATGGAAAAATAAAGCAGGCTCTAATTTTAGCATTGATAGCCAAGGAACTCTGCATACTTTAATTCCAATGAGGAGGAAATGTGTTATTATTAAAGATATTTGAAACTCCAGTTATGTAAGTTTATTGCTTTACGTTATATAACAATAATACTGTGGCTGACACTGAAAAATATTATAATATAAGAGGTTATTATAATATCACATTAATAAATGATAGCGATGTGTTGAACACTGAACAAAGCAAAACTTATAGGCATTTTTTTTCTGCTAAAGGAATTTTTATCCTACACAAAAATAGCAGAATTTAGTATGCTAGATCCTATTCTAATACTGTATATGGTTGACCTCATTTGTTTGTCACAATAACTCATTTGACATGTGAAGAATCCAAAGTTCAGATGAGTGGTTTGCCTTGAATTTCACATCTAATAAGTGATGCAATCTCAGATCAGTTATAATTAGACAAAGAAGATGGTTCTGCAGATACTTGAAGGAAGGAAAGATAAAACAGTAAAATCAATAAGAATCTTATTTGATATTCAGTTTTCTTACCAATCAAATTTGATGATTCTAAATGTCTTAATGGAAAATACGCTTTGTGGAGTAATAAAGGCAAAGAGCTCACTAGATGAGAAGCTCATGTAGGAAGAAGACATTTTCATAGGAACAGAGGCTAAAATATAAATATAGAGAGATAGAGATTCTAATCAAATGGGGTATAGAATCCTAAGGAAAAAATGAATATTGAATAATAATTTTGCTCACTATTGTAGATGTCAAACAGATCAAAATTTTGGCATTTTTAAAATACGTGAGGAGTGAGCTGTTTCTGGAAAATGTTTCTTGGTACCAGGAGAGAGGCCCAGTCTTTCATCAGGCTCCCCCTGTCTACTTCTTATTCACTTGGGGTTACTGCTTCATGGGACGGGAATCCAATCCAGATTGGCTCCTGCCAATCCAGACATTGCCCCGTGTTTGTGACAGAAAGGAGAAAGTCAAAACAACTCTTCCTTTGAGCAATTATTTATTTTTATTTAGGAAAGAAAACCAGCCAAGTTCCCATTATGTCTCTTTTAGCTGAAGTTGGGCACGTATTCACTCCTAAGATCTATGAGAATCAGTTTCCATGCTGGGTTCAGTCCAATCATGCTATAGTATGTAAAAAAAGATGCTCGGTATCTTGTCTTTATGAGTTCCACAGAAGCTCACATTGATATAGTTCCTTCTATTTTCTGCAGCTGCTCCACATCCAGAGCTAAATCTTGTGCAGAATATCATACTCCCACTTTGTATCTCCAATCCTACTCCATAAATGCCACACAAACAACCTCCTCCAAAAGGTCTCCATCCCATGCTAATTTCCTTATATCCATACCTGTCTTCAACATGCCACTACACACATCTAGACCCTCTGACTGTCAGTTTAGAATCCACTAAACTGTTGCTTGTATATATCTAAGGAGCCCTCTTATCTGTTGTTTATTAGCAAAGAGGACAAATCTCTCCTTGATTAGCATGACAGATATTATACCATTATTTGAGATGCATTATGTCGTATCAAGGTGTTTCCACTGTCAGAGGTGACTATATACATTTGATAACATTATTGTTAACAAATACTTCAGTGTAGTTTAGTTTGTTGAGGTTTTTTGGTCACCATGTCTGCAATAACAGGTGCACTTTGATGGAAGAGAAGAGGAAGCACTGATATAAAATTTTCATGACCACTTGTAGGGTGCAAGCCAGCTCAGGCCACTTTGCTGGAGAGCCCTCCACAACCAAAAGCTCAAATTCATAGGACTTGGCCCTGCATGTAGGTGGGATTGTGACATTTAGGTCTCTTTTGAATAAATTTTGAAAATAAAAGTCATCATAGGTTTTCCTCTGAAATACTTTTTTCACTTCATGTTGGTTGATAACTCTCCAATTCATTCCATTTTACTTTGAATAATGGGTTTCAAAGATCTTCACAATTCTAAAATGAAACACATCTGAGGCTGCCTGGTATGGGGATGAAACATGAAAAGGCTTCTGAAACTTTTGAAATGGAAATGGAAAAAAAAAAAAAAAACCTGAGCAGATCAAAATGCATTTCATGTTCAAAATTTTCCAAAGAAACAGACTTCCTGAAACTACTTTTCATAAGTTAGTTTTTGGTTTCAATTGGGCAGTATAGGATAATGGAATCAAACATTACAGTGTTTACTGCAGTTTTAAAAAAAAGGAGCATTACTCTTTTCCAAGCAGTTTTAAAGATTAAAAGAGTCTGCAGCACCGTTATCTTATATTTGATGTGAAAACGCTTTTTATTGTTTAATGATGGAAAGTTAGCTCTCATTGATTGGTTTTTGGAACACCTCTGGATATAACAGTCAGTAATAAAGCAAATCGCAAAATAAAGTGAAATGCTGAAACCCTGACATTATATTATTGTGATGACTAATTTTATGTATCAAGTTGGCTGAACCAAGGTGCCCAGAAATGCAGTCAAACGGAGTTCCTGATGTTTCTGTGAGGGTGTTTTTTGATGAGATTAGCATTTAAATCAGTGGACTTTGAATAAAGCAGATGGCCTTCCCTAATGTGGGTAAACTCATCCAATCAGTTGATGGACTGAATGGAACAAGAGAAAGACAAATACCGTGTGCTAACACATATATATGGAATTTAAGAAAAAAAAATGTCATGAAGAACCTAGGGGTAAGACAGGAATAAAGACACAGACCTACTAGAGAACGGACTTGAGGATATGGGGAGGGGGAAGGGTGAGCTGTAACAAAGCGAGAGAGAGGCATGGACATATATACACTACCAAACGTAAGGTAGATAGCTAGTGGGAAGCAGCCGCATAGCACAGGGAGATCAGCTCGGTGCTTTGTGACCACCTAGAGGGGTGGGATAGGGAGGGTGGGAGGGAGGGAGACACAAGAGGGAAGAGATATGAGAACATATGTATATGTATAACTGATTCACTTTGTTTAAAGCAGAAACTAACACACCATTGTAAAGCAATTATACCCCAATAAAGATGTTAAAAAAAAAAAAAAAAAAAGCCTGACCTCCGTGGAGCAAGAAGGAATTCTGCCAGAAGATTGCCTTTGGATTCGAACTGCAGATTTTGCATTTGCCGGCCTCCATAACTGCATGAGTCAATTACTTAAAATAAATGTGTGTGTGTGTGTGTGTGTGTGTGTGTGTGTGTGTGTGTGTGTGTGTGTGTGTGTGTGTGTGTGTGTGTGTGTGTGTATGTTTTTCCTACTGGTTCTTTTTCTTTGGAAAACCCTGACTAACACAGTTATATAGGTAGCTTTGGTCTGTACAAGTCAAAAATTAGTAAGTCTTAGAAATTGACATTATTCCCCATATAAAATCATAATTTAATTGAACTCATTAGTATACAAAGATACCTGAACTAATATAAAATGTTATATTTTACTTACTGAATTTCTAGGTTTTATAAATACATGAACGTGCCTTGGGCCACAAGGAATATAAGTTGCTAAAACTTTTCTGGTAGGTCACTTGATAGTATGTGTGAGCATATTATATTAAAAATATACTACTGCAAACCTATTAGAATAACCAAAATCTACAACACTGACAACCCCAAGTGCTGACAAAGGAGGTGGAGCGACAGGAACTCTCATTCACTGCTGGTGGGGATGCAAAATGGTGCAGTTACTTCTGAAGACATTTTAGCAGTTTGGCAAAACTAAGCATACTCTTAACATACTATGCAGCATTCTTACACCTTGATGTTTACTCAGAGGTGCTGAAAGCTTATGTCCGTACAGAAACCTGCGCATGGCTGTTCAGGCAACTTTATTCATAATTGTCAAAACTTGGAAGCAACCGAGGTGCCCTTCCGTAGGTGGATGGGTACATAAACTTCACTATGGTCAGACAATGGGGTATTATTCAGTGCTGAAAAGAAAAGAGCCACGAAGCCCTGAAGAGCCACAGAGGAACCTTAAATGCCAATTACTAAGTGAAAGAAGCCAGTCTAACAAGGCTACATACTGTATAGTTCCAACTCTATAGCATTCTAGAAAAAGCAGAAATATGAAGACAGTAAAAGAAGAATGTCAGTGGTGGCCAGAGGTTTGGGGAAGGGGATCACTACGTAAAGCACAGAGGACTCTTCGGGCAGTGAAAATACCCTTTCGAAGCACATGGACTGAAGCTCACTTTATACCTTGGGAAAATCATTCAACTCCTTTAAGCCTTAGTTCTCCGATTGTTAAATAAAGATTAAAAAGTGGTTTTGCTCCAGCACCCCAGAATGAAGCCTGAGAGGCCAGTGTGTAGGTATTAGTTTGTCTTTTATTCATGTTTTCTATTTTATTTTATTTATTGACTTTTGTTATGGTAATAACGCTTAGCCTTAGATCTACCTTCTTCACAGTTTTAAGTGTACAGTACGGTGTCTGTAACTACAGGCATGACGTGTACAGCAAACCTCTAGAACTTAGTCATCTTTCATAATAGAAAGTTTATACCCTTGAGTAACACCTGCCCCACTTTCTCCTCCCTCCAGCCTCTAACAACCACACTTCTGCTCCTACAATGTCCATATTTGGATTAATGGATAAAGAAAATGTGATCTATATATACACACACACAAACACACACACACAATGGAATATTATTCAGTCATCAAAAGAGGGAAATCTTGCCATTTGCACGACATGGATGGACCTTGAGGGCATTATGCTAAGTGAAATAAGCAGACAGAGAAACATGGTACGGTAGGATCTCACTTATATGTGGAATCTAAAATACAAACGAACAGACAAACTCATAGATTCAGAGAACAGACTAGTGGTTGCCAGAGGGGGGGTGGGGTATGGGCAAAATGGATGAGAGGAGTCAAAAGATACAAACGTCCAATTACACAGTGAGTAAGCCACGGGGAGGTAATGCACAGCATGGTGACTATAGTTAATAATACTGTTTGTATATCTGAAAGTTGCTAGGAGAGTAGACCTTAAAATTTCTTGCCACAAGAGAAAACATTATAACTAGGGGTGGTGACAGATGTTCTCTAGACTTACTGTGGTGGTCATTTTGCAACACAAACATCGAATCAATATGTTGTACACCTGAAACTAATATGTTATATGTCTATTATGTCTCAGTAAAACATTAAAAATGAAAACAAAACACAACAGAAAATCAATCTCAGCGATAAAATCTTTTTGCCACCACATTGCTTCCCTAGTGTCGTTCCATTTTTCTGCTCACCTTAAAGCAAACCTATTAAAATGTTGCTTGGTGCTATTCTTTCTAGTTTTTCTTATCTTTCATTCAATTGTGTCTAACTCCCAACCTTGCTGACCAAACTCTGCAGGCCATAGTTATTATCAATAAACCTACTTCCAAATGCAATGCCTACATTTTTTCCTTAGGAGTGAGTGTTCCATTTCCTTACCTCTCTAACCACAGTTCACAAGGCTCCACGCTTTCTTGAAATCTCATTTTGTTGGGTTTCTTTGGATGCCGTGGTCTCCTGGATACTCTCTCTGCTCTACATTTTCTCCATATTCTACCTTCCTTCTACAGACTGTAATTACTGAAGATCCTAAGGGCTCTGTCATGGAGACGTCCTCCTTCTCTCCTGACTTCATTCTATGTGACCACATGCATTCTTATATTTAAAACTGGAAGAGAAGAACAAACCTGACTCCATATTGGATCTATTCCTTTAGCTCTAACCTTTGTGCTCCGTTGCCTGCACTTAGTCATGCTGGCTGTGCACCTTTGTGAAAGAATGTTGCCTATAGTTTAAAATATACAGGATACCTATTCTCAGGGCTCTGCCTTCCAGGCTTGACCTTTAAAGGTGTAACACTTTTCATTCACATAGAGATAAAAAGTTGCAGAACAGAAAATAACATCTGTCTTGCTGGAGGTTAACAGGAACATTGTAACCAGACCTAAGTAGAGCTGCAAGAACAAAGGATTATCACATCCTCTCCAGGACCTGGCCGACTCCAAGAAGTTGGCAACAACAAGTCACATCCCAAACCCTTTTAGTATAAAAGAAGCCTGAATTCTAACCCGGGTAAGATGGTTCTTTGGGGCACTAGTCTGTTATCTTCTCAGTCTGTTGGCTTTCCTATTAAGGTTGCTATTCCTCGCCTCAAGACCTTGTCTCTTGATTTATTGGCTGTCATTCTGCAAACTGTAGGAGCTTAGACTCAGTGACACGTTCTCTGTTCCAATGACTCTTCTGAGTTTCAGACTAAGGTTTGCCACTGACCCCTCAACATTCACCTTGTATGTCTGAAAAGACTGCAAATATAAAATGCCCCAAATGCACATCTTTATGGCTCTCCTCCCATCTCCAGTGTGTTCCAATTCAACAAAATGCACTACCTGCTGTATTTTTTATTTTTTATGTCTTCACTTTAATTAAGTAAAAAACTTGGGAGTCATTCTTGATTTCATCTCTCTGAGCACATCCAAACCCATTGCTAAAACTTGCCAAGTTTTCTTTATAAATATGTGTAACAATTTTCCACTTTGTTTCATCTCTATTACCACCACTGAGTGTCAAAACACCTGCATTTATCACTTCGTTTATAAAGATAAGCTATGTCTTTATCCCTTGTAACATTACCACCTTACTCTATAGTGTGATCCTTTAAAAATACATAATTAATCACATTACTTCTCTCTTTGAAACTCATCAAAGGATTTCCAATTCGTGTTAGATTTAATTCAGAATCTTTAGAGTAGCTGAGGCCCTGAACGATCTTAACTTTTAGATTTCCGAGTTCATTTCTGCAATGCTTCTTTATTGCTATTCATATTTTGCATTTTCACTTCACTATCACTTCCTCAGAGAGGTTTCCCTTTATATAGTCTAAATTTCCCTTAATTTATATTAGCATTTCTCAACCTCAACACTATGGCCAGTTTGGGCTGGATAATTCTTTTTTGTGGTGGGACCTTCCTGTGCATTGTTTAACAGCATCCCAGGCCTCTCTCCACTAGAGGGCAGTAGCATTCCCACACCCCATCCCAGTTGTGACAGTCAAACTGTCACCGGATATCACTGAGTCTTTGCCAGCCAAATCACCCTTGCTTTAGAACCACTGATTAAGATATTTAGCAGCATGTACATTTCTTTTTCTAAAAATATTGCAACATTTTTTGTTTATATTAGCATTTGATAATTGACTAGATTCTGTGCTGCTACGTTTCATGAAAGTATGGACAATATTTTGTTTGTTCATGATATACCTAGTACAATGTCTCACACATAGAACGCCACCTAAAATTATTTTTAGTAAATGCATAAAGAGAAATAACATCATTCCCTGAGAATTAAACTGGACTATAAACCCAAAATATTACAAACCTGATCTGTGCAAAGTTAACTGAGAGAGAATCTACTCCCAGCAAATAAACAAAAAATAGTAACAATATTGATTGAATTAACACGTATTAAAAGAAGACTGTGCAGAGCAGATTAAGAGCTGTGCAGCTAAGAGAAAAAATTGAGAAACTGAAACAGCATTTGTCCAGAATTGAATATGTTCTTGTCAAAATAATTAAACAGAAAATTATAATTTTCTACCTGTTCACAGCAAGAAATATATTTCAAATGGATACAGATTTATTTCATTTACTTCATGAGTTCATTAAATTCTAAATTTAAACTATGACTAAATGGTAAAGAGCCACGTGACGATGTTACTATACACTAATATGTGTTGAATATTTTGATGTATGCAAGTAAATACCATAGTACATACATGTTTGTCTTGATACGGAAAAATACTGAGAATACTAAAGAATTTGATATCGTTTTACATTATTAAAATGTTTAAAAGCATATGGCATGTAAAAGAGCATCATTTTGACATATCAATACAGAATGGCTAACACTAACATATCAGCATTGTATGATCTATAGCTTTAATTGATATTTCAGTTGTACTCAATTCCATTTCCCTTCCTCACTGCAAGTGATTTACTCAGTGTAACCACTTCTTATATTCGTGAGGTCTGGAGAAGGTTGTCAAACATCCAGAGTCAATAAAAAGAGGCAAGAAATATTTCCCTTGCTAAAGGGAAACAGACCTTTAAAGAGTTCAGTTTTTCAGTTCCAGATATGATCGTTCTATTTCATATTTTATTTTATTTTATTTTTATTTTTTTCTGGTACGCGGGGCTCTCACCACTGTGGCTTCTCCCGTTGCGGAGCACAGGCTCCGGACGCACAGCCTCAGCGGCCATGGCTCACGGGCCCAGCCGCTCCGCGGCATGTGGGATCTTCCCGGACCGGGGCACGAACCGGCGTCCCCTGCATCGGCAGGCGGACTCTCAACCACTGTGCCACCAGGGAAGCCCTACTTCATATTTTAATGGGATTGCAGATTATTTTTATTCTATGAAGACAGTACACTTGTCCATAATTTTCTATATTTTCTTCAATTAACAGAAACCTATCTTTAATGTCTCAAATAGCTGTGTTTATGAATTAACTATGCAGTTTTCTGACCAAATAGAGAGTATTATTATAACTAAATATTTTCCACCATTTTATTTTTCTTAATTAAAAAAAAAACTAGTCAAATGTGTCAAAAAACCAAAAATTATAGAAAAAAAACATTGATTCACCTTTGAACTTTGATAATGCTTGTGATTACAAGGGCCAAACCCTTCTTGCCCCAAATAAACAACAAACATGGTAAATTGTACATCTGCTTGAGATTTACAATAGGAAACCTTACTGTCATAATAATGTTGTGATGCCATACTTTTTTCCAGTATAGTTTGAATATATGTGATTGTGATAAAATAGCCCTAGTTATTTTTTGATATTCTTTCTAGTACTAAACAGAATGTGGCATACACAGCATCAATATAAATTTTAATGAATTACCTCCACTAATATATAAGAAGAGTTTTATCGGGGAAATCATATCATGAGTCTGGAATTGTCCAATTACATAATCATTTGTGACTGTAAATATACACCATCAGTCCTGTCTCTTCCTCACTCTTTTGCTTTATCATTTCACCTTATTTTTATGGTAACAATCATATATATACAATAATTTACCTTGGAGCCTGGGAAGGGAAGAGTTAGCAGCAGGTCTGTAGAATGGCTGCTGACTTCTCCAATTTGTGCACTTTTTGCCCCAAAACCAGATGTTCTCTAAACATGTTACAGGAAGCGAGTGGCTGGGTTATAACTGTGAAGAATGTAGACACATCTCTGTACTTAGTTCTCACATATAAATGCTTTTAGGAAGAGATGCCTGTCTAGTCTAGACTGGTTATTAGAAATAACTTTGAAATTTATGGATTTATGGGGCACCACTGTCAGGAGAATGGGCTGTTAATCACGTAGAATTTGTAGCTCTATAACAACCAAGTGATAAAAACAGAAATACTCCAAAACTAAGTGGCTTCCTTGTACCAATCCCTACTATATGCATTTTGCATTTGCTCTCATCATTCTGAAAAAGGGACTTTCGAAAGCTGCAGCTGAAAAATTCAGGTGTGATGCCTCACTCGTCTTTACAATCATTAGTCTTTTTGCTGGGTAAGACCTGTAGTTCCATGTGAGTCTGTCAGACAATGTGGCCCTTTGTAGTAGTACAAAAAAAATTTTGAATGCTAATCTAAGAACATCACAAGAGAAAAGATACAGATAGGTGACAGAGCTAGAGATATGATTTATAGACGCATGGGCCTTTCACTTTTAATAAGCTGTAATGTTATGACACCAACAGCCAATAATATGGCCTCTTATGGTTCAAGAATAATCTTTCTTTTTGGCAATTGGGAAAAGGAAAGTTAGATCTTCTTGTGGTTCCTTATTTTTTCCTTTTAATTTATGCCTTGATATTCTTGATGCTTTCTAGGTTTGGAGTCTATTGTCAAGCACAATTATTTCACATAGTAATGAATAGTAGCCTTTCTTTAGCTCCATTCAGTAAGCTTACCCTACACCATTATGTGCTATTAAATGGTTATCCAGCATTTCAGATGCAACAATAATCACATGTCAGCAGGAAACATGAAAATACTGTTTTGCAGAGGAGAAAAATAATGACATTTTCCAGCTGTGCTTGCACTTTTCTGTAAATTATTGAGTTTTATTTGACTTCTTAATATTCCTGAATTAAACGCTGTCAATATGAACAAACAGACCCTCATCTTTAGCAATAATAAACTCAAAGAAAAAAGAGCTTTTCAAAGTCATCTGGAAAGAAAGTGTAAGTGCTTCTGTTTGAGTAGGTAATTATTCCCTTACACTCAATTGTATAAAATAAATTTAAAAACTTTTTTCTTATTCATCTGCCCTCTCCAGCTGTTCCTCTTGGTCAATAAAAATAGTAAAGCAGATTTTAGCTAAAATATGTGCAATTTACTAAAAAATATTAAAATGAAATTCTCCCGGTGAGGAAAAATGAAAAAAATTTTTGTTTACAATTAGATACACAGTCCAGCCTCCACCTCTTGGACATTTGCAATCTACAGCCACGTTCCCACCAAAGCCACACACTCCCTGTGCTGTTCCCAGCTAATGACTGACCACAAGGGGAACGACAGACCTGAGCCATTTCCAGCCATAAAGGACCCCCTTAATGGGCAACCTTTGCTCAAGGGCTTCCTGTTGGTCTGTCCTTGGAGACTTTCCCAGAACTATACCCCAGTCTGAGGTTCCCCCTGTGTAGTTCTCTTTCCTCTTCCTCTTTCAGGCATGTCAAACCTTCATGGTCTAATGGTTTCTCTTACTCTCTCTCCTTATTGTTCTTCACAGACATTCCTCACAATAAATTTCATGCCCTTCTAACTCTTCCCTGGCACTTGCTTTCCAGAGACCCTGAACTAGAATGTCTGGAGCTAGGAATGGTCCAAGAAAGTAAAGGCCTGAGAAAAGCAGTGGCTCATACTGGGCAGAGCTGATCATAGAGGAAGACGACAAAGGTTCAGCATGGTGGGAGTTCTAGGATGGACACGCCATCTGAGACCAGAAGCTCTGCTAGCGGAATTAGGTTCCACAGGAACACACTGGTGAAGGCTCACAGATTCACCGAGAAGTCCAATGGTGTTGGCTTTCGTCTGCCAGCAGGAAGGATGGTCACAGAGTCAGTGTGTTGACAGTAATGAAGGTTACAGGGCCCGCAGAGCAGTAGAGACCAGGTAGTGGGGGTTAGCTGTTAGAAGCCAATGGCTCACAATTACTGCTGCATCGAGCAAGGTCAGAAGAGCAGCCAAGGGGCATGGCCCACTAAGAGCTGCGGAAATGATTACTAGAACATGGCATCACTAGAGGTGAAACAGAAAGGCAGTCCATAGAGATGGTGCTTAACATCTACGATCAAATTAAGGCAAGAATGGAGGAGACTGAGGGTGTCACCTTAATAAGAAGTCTTGATCCCTTGCTTGGTGCAGAAATCTGAGCTACATTTCAAATGTGGCACTCCCTCTCTGAAGACGTGGCTCTGTCCCCAAAAGAAAGGATCTCGCAACATCACAGTAAATATATACTGTAAAGATTCCCTACCAAGTAGTTTCAAGGAGTATGCTTAATTCGGGGAAGAAAAAGATGCTGTCCATATTTACACTTTTATCCAACTGCTTAGGGTCTAGTTGTAGACACTAATGTCTAAGTGTATAATTTAAGAGCGTGACACACTAGAATTCCAAATGTACTTGGAATTAGCCAGGAACCCTTCTCAGAGGGTTGGTGTGAGCTTTAAAGAATAACTATGAGTTCACTAAGTAAATATGAGGTGAATGAGGTCTCTAGAGATACTGTGGTGGTGACATTTTGAATTTACAAATGGCTTCCGGAGATAATTCATTTTTGGAAAAATTATTTTAGTTTTGCAATCCGGACTGAAATACATTTTGAATAAGAAAAAAATGTAGGATACTTTATGAACCCAAAAACTTTACAAGATTTCTAGGTTCTATGCTCAGTTCTGCTGCTCTTTTATATACCTGATATCTACTCAACACACTTTTTTTTTTTTTTGCGGTACGCGGGCCTCTCACTGTTGTGGCCTCTCGGAGCAACAGGCCCCGGACGCGCAGGCTCAGCGGCCATGGCTCACGGGCACAGCCGCTCCGTGGCATGTGGGATCTTCCCGGACCGGGGCACGAAACCCGTGTCCCCTGCATCGGCAGGCGGACTCTCAACCACTGCGCCACCAGGGAAGCCCTCAACACACCTCTTGTTCAAAAGTAGTTATTTGTTCTTGCTCAAGGGTATTGACGAAAAGTGCTATTTATGTACAAAGGAAAAAGCCAGCATCATATGAAATATATTCCCCATGAACTACAAAAGGTAAACCAGAGTAAGTAACCATTTAAAATTAGAGTACTTAACCATTTAAAAATAGAGTTTTTTTCTGCTATTAAATTGTAGGAAAAACTGTGTAGTTTCTATGTAGAACATGAGGAAATAATATTACTGTACAGTGTTAATTTGTCTTCAAACTCTTTCTTCTGCAAAGTACATCTATGAACACAATCTAAGTAAAATTAGGCCCTTGTGTTTTCCCCTAATACCTTAATGCATCTGTAAATATATTTTGCTAAGATTATAAATTTTGATTCTAGCTCTAATAAAATTTTTGAATCTCCACTAACCCAAAACACATTTACACATTTTCCTGCCAATATTCTCTTTGGTAGGTTACAGGGACTTTGCATTTACGTGTAGAATTTTCTTCAATTCTATTAAGAAATCACTTGAAAAAAAGTAAAACAACATGTATGATGAAAACAACTCATACTTAACATAGAGAACAAACTGATACTATCTGTAAAAATTACACAGAAACAAAAAGTAATACATTTTATTGATATTTTAATTTAAATTTCTGCTTTATTCTACTTGTATATTTATGTTTATTCTATTCATAATTTTAGTTATACTCTATATCATACCTACCATTAATAGGGCTGGAATATATATGAGTATACGTGTATGTATCTATATGCAGGTTGAGGTGTTAAAATAATTGACTATAATAGAATTATGATACAATAACACAAAAAATAGTCAATTAAATGACCACAGTGATTTCTAAATATGATTCATTTTTGCTTCCTTGATGCCAATATTAAAAAAGTAATGACTCTGGCTTAGATGGATTTCATTGAAAGACCTTCCATGTCCTGAAGAGAAGCAAACTTTACTTCTGGCAATGAATTCCAAAAGGATTTATTACACACATCCACATATAAAGGAAAGGATGACACAACCTTATTAAAAACCCAGTAAACTATTTTGTAGTTATTGACAACCTGATTCTGAAACGTA
Source organism: Grampus griseus (assembly GCF_964374135.1). NCBI lineage: Eukaryota > Metazoa > Chordata > Mammalia > Artiodactyla > Delphinidae > Grampus > Grampus griseus. The sequence continues at coordinate 83,153,459 of NC_139006.1, read as the reverse complement.
CATGGGAAGGCAAAAGCCTAGAATAGCCAATGTTCACTAAAGGTGAACAAAGTTGGAGGACTCACGCTACCTGATTTCAAGACTTATTATAAAGCTACAGTAATCACCCAGCATGATATTGGCCAAAGAATAGCATATAGATCAATGAGACAGAACAGAGAGCCCAGAAATATACCCACATGAATATATTCAACTGATTTTTGACAAAGGGCATTCTGTACAGAAAGGATAGTCTTTTCAACAAATAACGCTGGAACAACTGAATGTCCATATGCAAAAAAATAAACCTAGACACACACCTCACGCCTTCCACAAAAGTAACTCAAAAGGAATCTGTATCTAAATGTAATATATGTGAAATTATAAAATTTCAAGGAGAAAATCAATGCGACCCCGGGATTAATAGCGTGTCGTTAGATACAATACAAAACTCATGCTACATGAAAGAAAAAAGATGATTATTTGGAAGGTATTAAAGTCAAAAACCACTGCTCTCTGAAAGACCCTGTTAAGAGAATGAAAATATAAGGCACAGACTGGTTGACAACACTGTCAAAAATAAAAAAAAAATCTGACAAAGCATTTGTACCAGAAACACACAAAGAACACTTAAAACTCAATAATAAAAAGACAAGCAACCCAATTAAAATATGGGCCAAAGATCTAAACAGACGTTCCACCAGAGAAGATATAGGGATTAGAGAGTGCACATGAAAAGATGCTTGATAGCATCTGTCATCAGGGAAAGCAAATGACAGTGGTGAGTTACCTACTAGAATGGCCCACATCCAAAAGCTGACAATACCAATTGGTGGTGAGATGCAGAGTAAAAGGAACTTCCATGTATTACTGGTGGGAATGCAAAATGGTACATGAACTTGGAAAACAGTTGGGCTGTTTCACATAAAGATAAGTTCGGTCATGGTGTGCAGTCTAGCAGTCATACACCTAAGTACTTACCCCACTGAGTTGAAAACATAGATCCACACAAAAACCTATTTACAAATATGCACAGTAGTTTTACTCATAATTGACAAAAACTGGAAGCAACCAAGATGTTCTTCAATAGATGAATGGAGAAATAAACTCTAGGATATCCATAAAATATAACACCACTCAGCAATAAAGAGGTATGGGCTATTAAGCCATGCATGTATAGACATGGATTCATCTTAAATGCATAATGCTAAGTGAAAGAAGCCAGTCTGAAAAGTCTGCATGATTTTACTTATATGACATGCTGGAAAAGGCAAAACCATAGAGATGGTAAATAGACTGGGGTACAAGATATTCAGGGATTGGGAGGGTGTTGCACAATAGATAAATCTTGGAAGTTTTCAAGGCGATGAAACTATTCTGTAGGCTACTGTGATGATGTATATATGACACTGTGCATCTCTCAAAGCCCATAGAACTTAGCAGAAAGGATGAATGAATCTTAAAGTATACAAGTAATAATATATATATTTTTACAAAACCTTTAGGATGTTGGAGAATCTCATGAAAGAATGCAGAATGTGTCAAAACAATCTTACTGGATTAAAAATGTATGAACCTCACTAAAGGGGGTGGGAGAAAGAGCTGCATAACTAACATTGTGGAATCTGTAAGACTAAATGCAAAAGCACTGAACTATAGTTTGTAAAGTTGTTTCCCAGGAGCATACAGGCTAAAGCTGCCAGTGTTTCTATGCATGAATCCTGGAAATGAACCATGAACTCAGTGGTCAGCAGGAGGTGGGGGCCAGGTTTCTTACTGTTGGAGTGAGAGGTAACAGGGAAGTGTGGGGGGTTGTCTTTGTGTGGTAGATACAAACAGTTTTTACATCTTTAAAGGGCGAAGAAGAAGAAGAAGGAGAAGGAGAAGAAGAAGCAGCAGAAGCAGAAGAAAAAGAAGAAGAAGAAGGAGAAGGAGAAGAAGAGGAAGAAAAAGAGGAGGAAGAGGAGGAGGAGGAGGAGGAGGAGGAGGAAGGAGAAGAAGAAGAAGAAGAAGAAGAAGAGGAGGAGGAGGAGGAAGAAGAAGAGGAAGAAGAGGAAGAAGAAGAGGAACGAGAAGAGGAAGGAGAAGAAGAAGAAGAAGAGGAAGAAGAAGAGGAAGGAGAAGAGGAAGAAGAAGAAGAGGAAGAAGAGGAAGAGGAAGAAGAGAAGGAGAAGTAGAAGAAAGAAGAAAGAAGAAGAGGAGAAGGAGGAAGAGGGGGAGGAGGAGGAGGAGGAGGAGGAAGAAGAAGAAGAAGAAGGGCAACAACAAAAGAAGCAGCAGCAGCACCACCACCACCAGGCTATGTGGCCCACAAAACCTAAAATATTTATTACCTGGCCTTTAACAGAGAATGTTTGCAGATCCCTGACCTGAAGATGTGGTTTCATGGTTTCACTTTTCTCATGTTATTAAATTATGACAATTCTGCCTATGAAGACATGATTGTGGTTTCAGGGAAATTGAAAATAAAATGGATAGAACTGAAGTTGATAAATTCATGAGGAACGCCCCTCAGAAAACCACAAAGTTAAAAAAAAAACAACGAAAAATCTTGATTACAATGAGGAGAAATTATGCTTGAAGCTTAGAAATGGTAAATTTAGTTCACATCAAAAGAGCTATTAAAGGAAGTATTAAACTTTGGGGAGTTATTTCCCTGAGATGTCCTATAGATATAAATAGATTCAGAAATGTCTTGCATCTTCCATACTTAGAAAAGCACTAAAACCATTAACCAAGACATCTGTCCCTCGTGACTGGCAGTAACCTCCTACTGAGATGTGTGCTTGATCGCATGTACCCTTTTGCCAAAACCATGTATATACTGCCCCCCACCCCTACCCCACCTCTTCGGAGTAGAGCTCCTCAGAGCTATCTGAGAGGCCGTCTCCTGGGCTATATGGTCCTCAGGAAGACACTGAATGAACTAAATTCATAGCTCTTACATTGTACTTTTTTTCAAGTTGACTAGGAGATACACTTCTCTCTTCCTGCTGATGGTACTACTAGTGATAAGACCTGTTGTTTATGATGTGTAGGGAGGAAAAATAACTTTCACTCTATCCTTCTAAGTTCTCAGCTAAGACTCCCCTGTAATAAAGGACAAATTAACAGGAGAAAAACAAACAGAAGTTTAAGGACACGTACACCTCCAGTATACCTGGGAGATCACCAGGAAAGCTGAGCAGCACCCCGAAATGGCCCAAGCCATCACCTTAAATACCACCACCAGATTAAAGAAGATGTCGGAGTTGGGGCAGCCAAGGATGGGAGGTGGCAGGAAAAACACAGTAAACAAGGCTAAGGTTGTTATGCAGATGTAAGTCCTTGCCTTCTCCATGGAGAAGAGTTTCTAAAGATTTAGTCATCTTTCTCCTCTTGGTACAGAGAGGAAGATACCCTTCTGGATGGAATTTCCCTGATAAATGTCAATTTCTCTTACAAAAGGGTAACTTCTACTCAATTTTCAGAGCTTCTCCTGTGTCTGCTGTTTCTTAAATAATCACCCTAAAATATTCCTTACGCGAAAGAGGCATATTTTGCAGTGGCAAATTCTGCTCCACCTCAGATGGCTTAAGGAAAGATATTTGCAATTTAGAGCATTGACGAAGAACCCTGGATGAAATAGAAAATGATATTGTTAACACATTCTGAAGGTTTTATGTGTAAAATTGAGATGAGATGAATCTCAAGTTTTCTTAGTGGAGTTTCAAAATGTAATTTTACAAAGAAATTCATTAAAAAAACATACCATATATTGAGGTAGTGAAAATTATTTAAGGCTGTGGGACCACATGTGACTAATATAATAGAAAGAATAACCGTAATAAAATATTAAGATATTTCCCTATTCCTGGCAATCTTCTTGTTTCAGCTCAAGTTTGGAGCCTCTCGGACATCCCTGAGCTGTAAAGGAAATGATTTTTTGCATGTTTCAAACACACTTGAGTAATGTAGATTTCAAACCTAGAAATGAGCTTAAACTCCCAGGGGTCTGAGTTCCATTTACAGATGGCAAAAAAACCCTACCTTTCAGAGAAAAGGTACTGTGAGGAAAGCACATTCCTACTACCTGAGCTGTTGAAAAATGTGATAACTGCTCTTTTGAACGATCTTGAGCCCACATCAACCACCTGCTATGCGACCCAGCACCACCATGAGGAATGGGGACAAAAGAACACAGAGGATCGGAGGACGGCTGAAAGCGTAAAACTCTCCGCAAATTGAAATCTGGATAAGAAGGAAGGAAGATAGTATCTGAGATAAAACATTTTGCTTTTATAAGAGCTAATCCCCAGTTCCAAATCACCTTATAACTTATTTAAAAGTTCAAAAGCATCCTCTCTGTCCTGGTTTATTAGCAGATTTAGGTAAGAGACATAATTTCTAAGCCAAATGATAGACCTGTGAAAATATCTTTTAAAAGCTTGAGAAGTGAAAAAGTGAATTATTCTGCTCTCAAGAATGATCACTTATTCTGGAACAAGTCCAGGAGATGATGCTGAATTCACAAGAACGGTGACATCATAAGAACTTGGGACTCAGAAGACAAACGTCTGATGGGATGGTATTTCTGAGGGCTCATCAGCTAACATGATGATTAAAAATATTGACTCTGGCTATGCTAAGCTGTATCAATTAAAGCATATAAGAAAGACATGTTATAAACTCTGGGTAACTACCCTTAGGCAAGGCTGATATTCAGCTGGGTTTCACTATATGGCCTTACCAACTGTTGCAATCCACTGTCTGTTCTTTTATATATATATATATATTTTTTAAAAATTGAAGTATAGTTGATTTACAACATTGTGTTAATTTCTGCTGTATAGCAAAGTGACTCAGCTATACATATATATCTTCCTCTTTATACTTTTTTCTATTCTGGTTTATCACAGGATATTGACTATGGTTCCCTGTGCTACACTGTAGGACCTTGTTTATCCATCCTATGCATCCTAGCTTGCATCTGCTAATCCCAAGCTCTCAATCTTTCTCTCCCCTAGCCCCGAACTGTTTGTTATTAATTGTTGAGTCCTGTACTGCTCCAGTTTTTAAACATTTTAAGTATTACCTTTGCTCGTACGTCCATTGCCATCCTCGTCTACTTCAGATGATAAAGTCCTTGATTGGCAAAAGCTTTGCTTAATCACTGAGGAATCCTTGTAATACTGTGAAATGACTCTTAAATTTAAGTAGTTTATGAACTGCTTCTAAAGAAAAACGATTTTCTTACTGACTCCTATTAACGAATATTTCCCTTAAAGTGCTATTTAAATATGTAGAAATGTAAAACTAGGTACAAACACTTGTTCTTAAAATTTCTACTCAAATGTTGCTAAATGATATTTCACATCCCCCCCACCCCGCCATGTTCCTCTCTGTCTCCTTCAGACATTTAGCTTGCTCTGTGGTCCCCACCCACAGGGGATGTTGCACAGAGGATTGTCCTTGTTGGCAAGACCCTTGGTGTGTTTCCAAAGCCAAAGCCTATTGAGAAAGAGACTCCTACTCAGCATTCTGGAAGCACTCCAAGAAGAGAGAATGACCCCAAAATGGAATGGCTTCTTCTATGATGCCAAAAGCATAGAGGATCACATCCTTGGAGGAAAAAAAACAAAACAAAAAAGACTTTTTGGCAATTGTACCACAGAAGCAATAGGGCCTTTAGACCTCACTGAAGAATAATTTCCAAACCACGATTTGTACACCAATGTTCATAGAAGCTTTATGTGTAATAATCCCCACTGGAAATAATTCAAATATTTGTCACTAAGTGAATGGATAAAGTGTGGTCCATTCATACAATGAAATACTACTCAGCAATTTAAAAAGGAAGTAAACATCAATTAGCACATGAATGAATCTCAAAATAATAATAATTTCCTCAATCAACCATAAAAATATCGCTATCATTGTTCTCTTTGTACTGTGTTATATGAGGAGAGGTAATCCATCTTTCCTCTGCTTCCGAATGTACAGCATTATTCACTTGATCTTCACGTGCTGTGAAGTTATCACTTGGACACTAAACGTAGTCCTGTTGTTTCTCGTTTAGCTAAGATATAAAACGTAGCATCAGCTGGCTCCACAGTGATCACAAACAAAGGTGCAAAGAAAAGCGCTAGATTCATGTATCAGCAATAAGACGTATGGTGGTCATTCTCACTGTCCAGAATAGGCTTATTCAGCTGTTTTATATTATAACCAAAATGAAAGAAAGAAACTTCTCAGAGAGAACAATTAGTAAAAATACATCCTTGGAACGCAATTTTAGAATCAGTATTATACTGGGAAGAACACATATATAATCTGAAATGCATCAGTATAAATATAAACTCCACAACTAAATAGCTGCATAACCTTGAGCAAAGTATTTAAATTCTCTGAGAATTGTTGTCCTTGTCTGTTGATAAATATCGTATTATCTATCTCATGGGACTTTGTATGAGTTATATTAAAAAGCATAGTCATTAATTATATTAACTAGCTAATCATTTCTAGGTTCACATACATTTATTAATATGCAAATTAACACTGAACTATCAGTTCCTTTCTAAAGTTATATATTTATTTAAATAAATTATTTTAGTTTGAGACAATTTATAATATGGGACTATGGTTCATCTAATACCATGCCTTTTCTTGGTGGTTCCTTTTTGTTTTATTTAAGAAATACTGGAGAATTGAGTTGTAACCTCAAAAGCAGAAATTAGAATTTGTTCAACAAATTTTGGTCCTTGAATTATAAGCAAGCTTACTTCTTCCTATTTGGGGGCACAGTGACATTGTTAGGTGTCAAATGTATGGTTTATATTTTTCTAATTTAATTTTACACAATATATGCTTTTAATCTAGAAGGTATGGTTATTTTTATTAAATAAAATGTTCTTTGAAAGTCACATGAATAAAACTAAATAAAGTGCTTTATAAAGCATAACAGAAGTAGGGTTTCACTTTTTTGTGTGTATTTGTGAAAAACTATTGAAAATAGGATATGGTATTTTTAGAGAAAAGCAACCAGTTTCCAGAAAACTGACTATTTCTGCCATTTGTTCTGTGGCATTTTGTCTTTAAATGGAGGATCCAACTGAAGTTGATATTGAACAAACACCACAGGGAAAAAAGCATTAAGGTGGACTTAGCGTCTAACCCGTGGATGAAGCAGAAGGTGGTAATGTGGACCGAGTTTGTATTTAGGTGGTCTTGTAGTTTGGTGCAATGGTGATTGGGAGTCTAACTTTTTGTTTAATAATATCGATTTGTAGGAAATAATAAAAATATCCATTTGATAAACTTCATTAATGAGAAAATATTCCATTTAATGATGACAGTGCATTGAAATAAATCAAAGTGAGTCCACGTGATGGTAAATATATTCAAAGTGTTAAAGACAAAGAGGTCTTATCATTTAGGATCTTTAGGAGAAGGAATGGAGTCCCCTAACAGTCTTCACAAGTTCATGTGTATTATTTTCTTTTGGGTGACGACACTTTAACAATTTGGTTACAGATATGCTAGAAAGAATTCTTAATGCTACAGTAATAACGGTTTGTTTTCTGCTCAGAGATGATATGGACACAACTCAGATTTGGGACACAATTCACCTTCTGCTACAGTTGCATTTCATTAGTACTGGATTTAAAATAAAGTGAAAGGTTAACTGGCATAGTTAGTTCTAGATGTTCTCAATAACCATGTATACTTGGAAAATTCATTCAGCCTCTACAGGCTTTTTTTTGGCATATGTGAAACAGAATGCTCTCTAAGATCCCTTGTAGATCTAAAAATTCTAAGTTATATTATACAATTTTTTATGAAGTTATCTTAAGTGATAAATGTATCAGTCCAGGTCTTCCAAGAAGCATGTACCAAGGTGGAATGAGACTTGCAAGATACTTGGTGGGGGGGTATCCACCCCTGAGATGAAAAGGAGAGGAGACTGGAAGGGACTAGGGGAGCTAGCAGGCCATGATGCTGGTCTGACCCCTGTGCGAGAGAGGGGTTGTAGATTGCAGTGCAGTCCTAGTAAAGTCTTGGCAAGGCCGGTGGAGAGCCCTTGAGTCAAAGTTCCCCGTCACAGGGATCTCCTGTCTCCTAGGAAGTGTTTGCCTCAGTATCCCTGATGTGCTCTATTATTGGCTGGGAGCCTTGATCTGAAAGCAGTGCTGGCTTTCAGAGCTCAGTAACTGGGGCCCTTAATTGTACTCATCATGGAAGAAAATCATAGAGGCACATTTTCATAATTGCTGTAATTGCTTTGAGTAGTACATACAGTTTTTTAAAGCAAAATTACAACTTAAATGTACTAATGAATGTATAAAGCAATTGAATAAATGCAACACAGATATTACTCTACGATCATTGTAAATTAGAGTCTTTAGTGAACGCTGTTCATACAGACAATATTGGACACTATAATGCTGCTCTTAACACTAATGCTCATTTAGGTGAAAATGGTAGGTAAGATTATTTGCTAATTGCAAATGTATAAAATTTTAAACCATTTTGATTCACATGCAGTAAACACTGAGTGAACAGAAAAGAAAATTTTATGATACATGTTCTCAGGTCATGAATCCCTGGTTAGATATTTGTATATTTTATTAAAAATATGTCCTTGATATGCAAAGGTTGCCCCTCAATTATGCTATTTGGTTTCTTTGGCCAATTGCTAGAAAGTCCTTGGACACTGTCCATTACAACTGCTGTCACAGTTTACCTTAGTAAATGTGTGATGTTACATTACCCAAAATCATTTGCTTGAACGATTTTGGTAAAATTAACTTAATTATAAGGATGACGTGATTTTCTTAAGTAAAATAATAACTAGAACTTAATGCGATACTTTTAAAATTCATTTTAACAAGTTTTCTAAATGCCATTTCATTGTCATGCAACTAACGTTCTAAAGTCTTGTAAGACGTTTTGTATTATTTTGCTCATTAAGCAGCTACCAAAAATGTGTCTGACCTAGGTCAGACACTAATTGGGACTGGTGTCTGTATTTGAGTAGATCTGCCTTTGGGATAGCCACAGCTATAATAAAATGTAAGGCTTGTTTTTTTTTTTTAAACATTTTTCTGGGAGAATTATTGTCCCTCAGAATACTCTAGCAATGACATGTACTTATCAAATAAGTCTTATAACATATAACTGATTTTTTTTTATTCTAGTAAGTTTACATGTCCAGGTAGATTATAGTGCTGCTGAGGGATTTGTCTTATATGTTATATTGTAAAGTGGCAGATAATATAATTAACGTGAATTACGTAGCTTTTCCTTTCTCCTTCTCCTTCTTCTTCTTCTTTTGGACAATATTGCCTCTATTGACTACCTACCACACAAAAGAATATTTCACAGATTTTAAAAATTTACATATTAGACTACAATTTTAAATGATCTTTTCTATGATGTCTAAGGGTGTTTTTGTTAACCTTGAATAATCTGGTAACTTAGTTTTTCTCAAGGTATCTTTATAAGCGCTATAACCAGACTTTTCTGAAGAGTTTTCTATGATCAGTCTTTCCCCCCACTTTTCACATATTCCTCCCCCCAATCAAATTGCCCACCATCTCTCTAACAAAACTGCTTCTGCTAAGCTGGTAATTTACCTACAAAAGCCGATAGTCATCATAGTCAGGGTTCTCCAGAGAAACAGAACATATATATATTAGATATATATGAAGAGATTTATTATGAGGAGCTGATCCGCATGATTATGGAGGCTGAGAAGCCACAGTCTGCCATCTGCAAGCTGGAGCCCCAGGAAACCTGGTGGAGTAATTCAGTCTGAGTCTGGAGGTCTGAGAGACAGGGGAGCTGATGGTGAAAATCTCAGTCCAACAGCTGGAGAAGACCAATGTCCCAGCTCAACCAGGCAAACTGGAAGCAATATGGGGCAAATGCCTACTTCCTCTGCCTTTTCATTCTATTCAGGCCCTGGAAGGGCTGGATGATACCCACCCACACTAGGGAACATAATCTACTTTACTGAGTCCACTGATTCAAAAATTTCATGCAGAAATACCCTCTCAGATACACCCAGAAGTAATGTCTTACCAGCTATCTGGGCATCCTTTGGCCCAGTCTAGTTGACAATACAATTAACCACCAGTCGTTTTTTAGTCTCCTTCTAAATTAATAGTAGAACAGTATGCTCTAGTGTTAACTATACCTCCTTTCTCTTTTTATTAAAACATTTAAACCTACAGAAATGTTGAAAAATGAAACCAGGTACCTGTTTACTTTTCAGTTAGATTTTACCAATTGCTACTCTTTTTTTTTTTTCTTTTTGGCTGCACTGCTCAGCTTGTGGGATCTTAGTTCCCTGGCCAGGAGTGGAACCTGGGCCTGCTGCAGTGGAAGCTCGGAGTCCTAACTACTGGACCACCAGGGAACTCCTAAGTAATTGTTAATTTTGGGCACATTTGCTTTTTTACCTACTTTAGTTTTCATTAATTGATTGTTTAATTTATCCTTTTCTTTGCCACTGAACAACATGAAACATAATCCGGCTTTACTCGCGTGGTACCTGTAGGACCTCCTTGATGATGGCTTTGGGTATTTTCTTGGGTGGCTCCAAGCAAGCACACCAGGCACATACGTGGCTACATTCAGGGCACAGATGCAGATGAAAACCTTTATGTCTCAGCCAAGACCTATCCTCCTGGCTCCAAATCCACGTGTTTATCCCCCTCAAGCTCAACATGTCCAGACGGTGTTCATGTTCTCCTCCACAACCTGGCCCAGCCCTATCTCCCCTCTTAGTTATGTCACATTTGTTCATCTTCACATACATTTTCCCCATATTGAATCTATCCTTAAGTCTTACTGATTTTAGTTTATAGTTTTATTCTAATATTTCTCAACTTTCCAGGAAAGCAGAATTAGCCTCAAGGATGAAATGATATTTCATTTCAGGGATGCAACATAGGTCAGAGACCTGAGTTAGGGAAGCGAGATAAGCCATATGAGTTTGGTGTCACCCTGCTCACCTCTTCCTCAAAGCAAACCCACAGAGACAGATGCGGCTCGACAGGTATCTGTCCTCTGGTGGTTGCTGAACAGGCTGTATGGGGAGATGGTGTCTGGGGGCAGTATGTGAGAACTAGAAGAAACAGGCATATGGTAACCTTAGCTGCTCTGTCCCTAACTTTTCCTTGGTCAAATGTTTCCCGATGTGGATTTAACTCCTCTGGAATTTTGAAATACATTAGGGTCACCTTTTAAAGCTGTTCAGCAAGCCAGATCTCATGGCTTTTAGTCCAGGTTGGGAAGTGGCAGAGACTCCAGGTGTGTTAGCTACTGGCCTGAATGACAGCCGTTCAAGAGGGGCCAGCCCTACGGAACAGGTGACTGACAGCTACTTTCCATGTTGCCATTGCAGTGCTCTTTGCAAAATGGAGATCTGATTACGACAAAAAAGTCTGCTGCAATTACCACTGCTCTTTGACTGAAGATCAAAATATTAATGTGGTTCTGCACAGGCTGACAGGGACTACCTGCTATTCAGGGCTTCCCGATACCACGTGGAATCTGCCCTCTTTCTGGCCCACTGGCCATTGTCTAGAACTTTCCCTGAAACAGGTCACTTCCTGGTTGCCTGGTCACCTCCTGCCCTTCTTTCTACCCATCATCACTTTCTCTGAGAAATTTCTCCCCCAAGCTTCCTTAGCTTTAGTCAGAATTGTATCATCATATGGTCTTATGACATATAATAACTTTCCGGGATACAATTTTCAGAGTTTAAACTTTATATTTGTTTGTAACATTCTCTGACTCGTTGCTTCCGTGATAGATCTTTCATAATAAAAGAGGCCAAATACACCTGTTTTATCTCCTCTGTTTAGCTCAATGTGGTTTCACCACTGCCCAGCACAGTGAAACAGTAAAATTGAATGCATGTTTTTGAATGAATAAATAACTGAAATTCTCACTTTAGAGATTAAAACTGAGATATTTGACACTTCCTGAAAAAAAAATCCTAACAGCAAATATCTTCCTCATAACTATTTATTTCAATTACCAAATAAACAAAATATGTTTTATATAATTTTTCAAAAACGTTCATATGCCATGAGAGACAATAATAATCAGGATATAAATGTGTCTACTGTTAAGCCACGAAAGTAGCTCCAGTAAAATCCTAGCTATTGGTTTTGAGCCAGATAAGTAATATATTCTCATTTCCTCTCCTTCGGAGAGAATATATCCAGCTAAGAATTTTAACTGAAGCTGGTAGTTGGTCAAACAACATAAACAAAATAAAAGTGTTCTTTTCTTTGACTTCAGAAAGAAAACATCAGACCACAGAGGTGACTTTTAATGAAGCTATTGTAAAGAGTTGGTTGCAGCCATTGATTTTTCCTAGCAAAATACCAATATATGGGTTGGTATAATGTGAAGCAATTGTGCTGTATCGTATTCCCCTTAAGAGCTTTGTCTCTGTTGAAATAGAAACTGAGTTTCAACGAGAAAGTAATCTTTGAACAAATCATATTTGGCAATATATTCAAAAGAATAAAACTGATAATATTTTGGACTTAATATTGTTCGTCTTGCTTTTGTGTGCCATTTTGTATGCCTTTCCATATTTATAGCTGTATTTTCTCCCCCCAGATTGGCATTTAACTCACTTGAAATAACAATAGCTTGGAAAATAAACCTTTTTTAAAGAGTATGTTTCCCTCAGACAACTATAAACATTTGGAAAAATTCATGACTACCCTCTGAAATAAATACAATAAAGAATAAATGTGTTAACTGTATTTCATATGGCTTAAGAGTATGTGTTTGGAATTTCTATTAAACCTTAGCTAGACTCAATCATAAACTGACTAGTTAGGCTAGGCATTTCTTGATATCTTCCATTTACTTTCTTACCAATGAAACTTAGACCACAGATATATGTACATGTAAAAATATTATATTCTATAGGAAATATTTTTGTATGCTCCAATGTTTATCAAACTTCAGAAATTTTTTTAATTAGTCACTTTCCAGAAATACGTCCTTTTGTGGAGTAAGGCATGAACACTATGAATAATATAGGAATTGTGGATAAATGTGATTATCTCTAATATCTTTTACCATTTAAAATCATAGCTACATTCTTTCTCTTTCATCTACCTTATAAAATGTATTATAATCAGAAATAAAGAATTACACTGCTTTATTTTCACCTACTTTTTATTATAAATATTGCATTTGTAAATGATAGAAAATCAGAATTACACGTTTTTGCAATATGGATAGGAAGCATACCCACACAGGTATGAGTGTTACTGGAAAGAACACTTTGGGTGGTTCTGCTAACATGAGTTTTCAAACCATGGGGATCCCAGTCATTATCACTATCGGTAAATATGCATATGTAAGCATGTTAAGGATTTTTTTTTTTTTTTTTTGCGGTACTCGGGTCTCTCACTGCCGTGGCCTCTCCCGCCGCGGAGCACAGGCTCCGGACGCGCAGGCTCAGCGGCCATGGCTCACAGGCCCAGCCGCTCCGCGGCGTGTGGGATCCTCCCGGACCGGGGCACGAACCCGTGTCCCCTGCATTGGCAGATGGACTCCCAAGCACTGAGCCACCAGGGAAGCCCCTATGACTATATTTTGATTAAATAAAGGAAGGGAGGAAGGAATGAATAAATAGATGAATAAATAATCAATCAATAAAATAAACAGAATGGTGGAACATTGACCCCTGAACACTGTGTATCCTCTCAGACCCGCATTTCAGACCACTTACTGGTGATCATGTACAACCTGATGACATGCATTTAGAAGCAAAAATGCATTTTCCAGCCACAGGAATCATTTCTCTTCTTAACTGAGCCAGCTGGTTAGGCTACCTCCCATTTACCAAGTTTTGGAGTAAAGTTAATTCTTGCATGTTCATCAGGCCTCTTACCCATCAACGCCATCTAACTAAGGCTCTGATCGTTGTACTGTGAGTAGAACACAGTGATGGGGATTTTTCCACGAGCTCTTATATTTTGGATGATATGCTGGATGCGTATACATGCCCCCTTCCCTTAACCAGTCTAAGCTCTTTTCTACTAAGACCCCCGCTGTCACTGTCGTTTTGTTCCTGCCATGCTGGCTGCCTCGCATTTCTGGGACGCCAACCCCCCCGCCCCCCCGCCCCCCCCGCCCCGCTCCCCAGAAAGGCCTCCTCCTGTGTTTCTCCATCATCCCTTGATACCCCACCCCGGTCCCCCCCAGGTCTTTGAGTCTCTGCTCTGACATTATCATCCACCCCCTCTTCTCTCATTTGCATATTTAAAGTCCAAAGGTCATCCCCTAACCTGATCCCCACTTCCTCCTGCTCATCCCTCCCTAAGCCCACTTTCCTCCCTAGACGTGCCATTTTCACCATCCAATGAACAATATATTCCATGTGTTTACTTTCTAAAAATTATTGTGTGCTTCCTTCCAACTGTAATAATATAAAGGCAGGGATTTTTTGTTTATTTTGTTAACTGCTGTTTCCCAGACCTGAAGCAATGACTTAGAGTTAGATGATAAACAAATACCTGCTGGATAAATGCATTCCTTCAGCAGTACTAGAACAAATGATTTCGGCACGTAATTAGCAAGAAAAATCTAGTTAAAATAGAAGGACAGATGGTGTTATTTATTACACTGACCTGCGAGCCACATAATGAATGGGAGAGCTGTTGGGAGGGTGCGAAATCCAGTGTGGTTTGTCCTGAACGTCAAAGTTACTGATTTGTTTGGCAGAAAATCCCCTCCAAATTGTCATCACAAGAAGTACAGTCTTTTACATCATGAACCCAAGACTCTGCCTACTTTTTCTTCCTGTCTCACATTCTTCCCTGATTTACGAATCATCAGATATTGTTTATGCCTGTCTCACATTTTGCCTGGATGATTGCAATAAATATTTTACTTTCTATCAATAAGATAACATGTTTCAAAATACTTAATATAAAAATATGTATTTTAAAATAGTTAAGATATGAATACGTTATATCAATATATTTTCTAATAATTAAGCATAGCTACAGAATAACTGTTTGGCCTTGCTATTTTATTATTTTAATGTAGGTCTCCATGGTTTATCATATACAAAGTGATTAGACAACTGGCTTATTGAAAATTGTATAAGAAAATATCACTCCTTTCAAAATATTCAACGTAACAAGTCCCACAAAAATTTTTTAATAAAGAAAAGTCAAACCAACATTTATCAGAAAGGGATACAGATGGATATGTATAGAAAATATTTAGTTGGAGTATATTTAATAAGCACGGTGACACAGGCACAATAACAAGGGCAATAATATTAACTTCCTACAATTAAGTATTTTTATATGCCAAAACACATCATAAAAATTGATAAAGAAGTTTAAAAAGTGGGGCAAGACTGCTGTGCTGTAGTTCCAACACTGTAGCAGGGAAGGTGTTCATAGCTTTTAAAAATCAGATAGATAAGGAGATAGATGTAGATTTAATTGTAGCTTAACAATCATTAAAAAAAAAAGAATGTAGATGTCAATAGTACAAATGTACAAATGAAGAGAAAAAGGAATGTAAATTCTAAGGAGCATATATATTGTTCAAATTTTAAGCAAATTAATAAATGCAAGTAAAAATAAAACATGTTCTTTATGATATTAGAAAATAAATACAATTCCAATGGAATGTTGAGAAACAGTCATATTGGGGCACTGATGGTTAGGGTGCAAACTGGCATATGAATTCTGAAGGGTTTTCCCCCTGTGAATTACATTGATGTATGTTTTCTAGTGATTTGTTTTCAGTAAATAATCTCAGACTTCCCTAAGATTTAGCTAAAAATTTTCATTACAACGTATTAGAGTAAATGTTTACTACTTTTCAATCACAGTTCTGAGAACTTTACATTAACTTATTTAATCCCCAGAACAAACCCAAGGGCTAGGTTTTATTGTTATTATCATTTTATTAAAAAGAAACTAAGGCACACAAATCCTACAGCTAACAGGCAGTAGAATGGTGATTCAAATTCCACGAGTTTGAACTGTTCTACGGACTGGGTTACTTTGTATCTTAAGGACTGGGAAACAGATTAAATCTTGATAATTAGATAGTATCTTAACAAACATTGGTTTGATCACAGGAGCTCTATGTAACTATTAAAGCTGTTTTACATAAGAATATCTATAAAACTAAGTAATACTTAAATATTTTAAAACTCTTACATTTATAAAATTCACTTATATTTAACTGAATTTAACTAAAATTATATATGGGATATGAGACTAATTGTTCTTATTATTTTTTATATCTATTTTTGCTTTACTCTCTAAAGTACAAATGTCTTCATTGGGAAACAGCTTCTTTATAAAAGAAAAAATAAATTAATTGAAGTTTTTTCCTAGGTTGTACATTTATATTCTACTCTTTTAAAAAATATTTCATAAGTCACAGGTTTACTTTAGAATTATAACTGACAACCCCTCTGTAGACTGGTAAACGTGGTAATGATTATTATAAATAAAAGTTAGCAAAGATCTGAAATCTTTATTAATTTTGCCAATGATGTTGATTGATTTCTTTTTAAAATCTCAAATTGAACTGAAATATCTGGTAATTTCTATTTTGTAAAGAATCTGGTTTTACATAAAATAGTTAGAAAAAAATTCTCATTTGACATACTGTGAAGAAAAAGAAGTCATTTCAACATAAAATTGGAGTTACTTACAGAGCTTTGATTTAGACTGAAAAATATGATGACTTTTTACCTGGGAACATATCCTAAATATGTAAGTAAATTCAAGTTTTAAACTATATAAAATGCATGAAATCACACTGAACGTTTTAAACAAGTGTTTGTTCAGATTAGACCATAATTCTAATGAAAACAGAAAGGAGCTCTAGCCCACTGGCCTACTAGCAACAGTGGAGTCACTACTTCCAGGTAAAAATGTTTTCTTTTTTTAGGCAATTAATCCACAGGGGAGGTCAGTGAAGACAGTGTAAATCACTGTCTCAACTAGCAGGGTCATTTTATAGATGTGTTTAATATTAAGAAGACAGTATTAAAAATGTTGTCTATCAATTAAATTAAAACTGGAACAATGCACACGAATACATCAATCATTTTGCTTGGCTTGGTTTTCCATATTTTTAATTTATGTCAGGACTTATGCCATAAGTCCTTTAAATTATGGCTTATTTAAAAGTAAATTAGCATGCTTTGTTATATGATAAAATGTTCTCTAATTACTAATGGCAACATTTTATTTATATGTATAGTTAACCTAAATTTAAAAATATAGAGGAATATTAAAATATAAGTGTGTCTCTTTTGCATATTTATGTCTATTCTCATACCGCTCAGAAGACATAATTGAGTTCTAGTTTTATCCTGTTATTTGTATTTAGATCTACAGGCATGACGGGCTAGATCTAACGTACCCTCTTACTATTATTTCTCCTGGTTCTCCCACATGGTGTGTTTAACAGTCTATTTGATTTCATTGTAGCTTAAGATTGCTTCCTGAAGAATGATTCTCATGATTTCCAATTCTCTCATTCCTCAGTTTTTGCAGTCTTCTCAATTTAAAATGATCCTATCCAAACCAGAAAGGTTTAACAAATCCTCCATTTCAAGTATTATACAGAAAAACTGGGAATTCCCTCCTAGTACAGATTGCTGGATATTACTCTTCAATATTTGCACAACAGTGACCTAACCAAAGGACTAGGCAATGATGGCACTAAGAAGGTATCCCGAGAGCAGAAAAATAACTTCAGTGCCACTATGATTTTTCCATGATCTGAAGCTTCTCTGCACTAAAATCTTTTATTATAAGTAATAAAGAGAGATGATCCAAAGAATATTTTAATATACCGACTCTGTGTCATTATAGTTATTTTCCACAGAGACATCATTTCAGTTATAAGAAAGCACTCAGTTTTATATACATTGATTATAACATTAAGTCCTTTGCTAAATCACATAAGTAAGTATGGGAGTTTTATCACTTAAACAGTTTTAGCATTTTTAAGATGATTCAATTTAAAAAATTAAAGAGGATATTTAAGATAACCTGTTCTCTACCTATATAAATTTTAGCAATGATGTTAAACATATTACTAGCATCTACCAGTTATTAAATATTTGCTAATTTTAAGCTTAGAGTCATTAGATCATTCCCAAGTGAGATTATTGTCCAGCAAAACAATTATCCCTGTTTTTAAGATTAAAGAAAAAGAGATTAAGAAAAGTAACATTTAGAAACATTTAGATAACGTGATATAGGAAACATGAACCCGATAACCTGAACTTTGAATCTACCCTCTAAATGCCTCAACCAGCTTTAATACATCCTCCAATTATTAGTCCGACTTGATGTTACAGAACAGTTGATCAAAGACAGTCAATGACATGCTCTTACTCGACTTCCCTTTTTCCTTTGTCCCAATCTTTTCTTTGGCCGTGTTGGATGCCGTACAGCTCCAAGTCTTTACGAGTGGGGCAGTTCATACTTCTCGAAAGATTCAGCATTTCTCTCAGAAACAATTCTGACTACAGGAGCAAGTAATAAAATGAGAACAAAAAATATTTCCTATCTTGGGTCTTTTCCTTTGCTACATCTCAATAGGTAATTCTTTCCCATAGTTATAAAAGAGGTTACTTCAACTTAGTTTCAAAATGTTTTATTTCCTTTTGAAAGCAACCACTAATATTTCTCCACTTCTTGAGGGAATGATAGGATATGCACACTGTAATCTTTTCTTTCTTTGAGAACTGTGCTTTGGGGGAGGGGGAGCATATTTTTCACTGACACTCTTACAAATTATGATTGTTTCTTTTTATGTCAGTACTCACAAGAAACCCTGGAAATGATAGCTTTACAGATTTAGAAAATAATGAATAGAGCCTCCAAGAGGAGAATCCCACGGGTGCTGTTTGCTCACTTTAATGATGACATTTGACAGCCATTTTTGTTTAGCACGAGGTTCCCCTTGCAACTATTTTATTGGAAAACTGGAAATCTGCGCTGAAAAAAAGCTGGAAAACAAAGCACTGAAATATGCATTTTTATTTGAATAGTGTTGTTGATTTTTTTTCTCCTTTTTTGCTCCTTTCTACTGTGGTATAATAATTTAGGGGGATTGACCATTAATCTAACATTAATCTGGGCAAAGCGTAGCTATATTTTTAAGGAATGAAGAGATGCAAGAAGTGCTTTGGCTTCCATAAATTTATTCTGATGTGCATGGTTCTTCTTCTTTACAGCTGTCATGATAAAAATGGTGGAAGGGCCGTAAGGTCCCTAGTTCCCAGTGTGACAGTGCAGATTTATTTTTCACTGACTGGATGTGCACTGTAAATAACAGCTATGAAGTGCATATGTGTTAGGGGGACCCAGTCTTTTCTTTGAACCCCAGATCACTGTGAGAAATCATCTTTTGTGTTAAAAAGCAAAAGGTGAAGATGATTAAGGAACAGCACAAGCAAGTGTTGCACCATAAGCTGAAGTTTTAATGTGAGTATTAAGTCTCTACGTAATGAGTCTGCAAGTCAGAGTATAATAGAGAATTTCTTAATTATAGTCTGCTTAAATTGCTTGCTGGTTTTATCTTCAGTCTGTATGTAAAATATGCTTATTGATGCCCCAGGAGGATGAACTTTTTACGGCAGGTAAATGACTCTCTAGAAGGAGTGTATACACTCCTGAACCTAACAGCTGAGTTACACACTTACTAAGATTCAGTTGTGTTTGTGCAAAACCTGACTATGTCAGCTGAGTTTGTTATTTCTATTATGAAATTGAATTAAATATCTTATAAGATTATGAACTATACATGCGAGAAGAGATCATTGTTTCTATGAAAATTAAATAGAATCTGTCGGAAAAAATCAATTAATGTAAAACTCTCAAAACTACAATTCTCAAATTAGATGTTGAAGACACAACCTTGGTAAAATAACTGGTGAAAATATAAGATGATGTAACAACTGAAACTACCACAGGAACCAGTGCCAGGGTAGGAAAACCGGAACTGTAATGGATGAATAGCTACAGGCTCAGTAGGTACAATTCTGAGAGTTAAACATTCCGGGGGACCCAGATATAGGGAGGGCTCCACAGTATCTTGAGGTTTACTGCTAGACCTTGACCAGATTCCCATGGTAAATATCAGAGAAAAATCCCCTTGGGCTTCCTGAAGGAGGAGGAGAAAAGGAACCATTGTGAATACACCAGAGCACTCTGCTATTACAATGCCTTAGCACAGTCATTAACAAGTCTTCATTTCTTCTACAATTTTTTTTTAAATTTATTTTGGCTGCGTTGGGTCTTCATTGCTGCGTGTGGGCTTTCTCTAGTTGCAGCGAGCGAGGGTTAGTCTTCTTTGCGTTGCACGGTCTTCTCATTGCGGTGGCTTCTCTTGTTGCGGAGCACGGTCTCTAGGTACATGGGCTTCAGTAGTTGTGGCATGCAGGCTCAAGTAGTTGTGGCTCATGGGCTCTAGAGCACAGGCTCAGTTGTTGTGGCACATGGGCTTAGTTGCTCTGCGGCATGTGGGATCTTTGCAGACCAGGGATTGAACCTGTGTCCCCTGCATTGGCAGGTGGGTTCTTAACCACTGTGCCACCAGGGAAGTCCCCATTTCTTCTACAGTTTTGAAAAATGTTGTATCATTGAGAAACAATATACAATAAACAGTATATATTTAAGGTGTATGATTTAATACGTTTTAACATATGTACACGTGTACACCAATGAAAGCATGAGCGTAATCAAGCGAATGGTAATATTCATGATTCATAAATGTTTTCTCGTGACTGCCCCTCTATGTAGTACCTCCCTCTCCTCTTTTTCCCCTCCCTTCTCAAAAAATAAATATATAAAATAAAGAATATTTTCCATCTTAAAGGTTTTATCTAAATGAAATCCTAGAGCTCTCATTCTTTTCGTCTTGCTTCTTTCATGAGCATAATTTTTTTTTGAGATTCCTTTAGGTTGTGTGTGACAATGATTCATTCACTTTCAATTATAAGTAGATTCTGTTACATAGATAAACTGCAATCTCTTTATTCACTGACTTGGCAGTTATTTAGGTTGCTTCCAGGTTTGGTTATTACAAATAAAGCCACGCTGGCCATTTGTGCACAGGTCTTTGTATGGCCTGTGTTTCCATTATGCTTGGGTACATAGGAGTGGAGTGTTTGGACTATGGCAGGTGTGTGTTTAACTTTTTAAGAAATGGCTAAACTGGTTTCCAAAGAGGTCCTCACATTTCACATTCTCACTAGCTCTGTATGAATTCGTTTTTCCATATCCTTACCAACCTTTGATATGGTCTGTCTTTTTAGCTATTCTAATACAGATTTATTGGTACCTCACTGCTGTTTTAATTTTTATTCCCTTAATGATTACGAGACGTATTTTCATGTGCTTATTTGCCATTCTTATGTATCTGACAAAAGACCTGTTCAAATTTCTTGCCTGTTTTTTAATTGGATTTTTTGTTTTCTTATTAAATTTTACAAATTATGGATACAAATCTTTTATCCTATATATGATTTGCACATATGTCACCCACTCTCTGACAGGTCTTTTCATTCTCTTAATAGTATCTTTAGAAGAGCACAGATTTTTAGTTTTGATGAATTCCGATTTACTATATCTTTTCCATTAAGGATCAGGCATTTGGTGTTTTACCTTAAATATATTTGCCTAACCCAAGGTCCTATGTTTTCTCTAAAACATTGCGTTGTTTTAGGTTTTACATTTAGGATTATGATCCTCGTTAATTTCCGTATGTATGATATAAAGCTTAACGTTCCTTTATATGCGTACAGAAGTTCAGTTTTTCATCAATTTGTGTTGCTTGAAGACAATGAAACTCTGTCCCGACTGATGAAGGTCCATCCTGCCAGTCACTGAACCCAATGTTATTCCCTTATGTGACTATTCCACAGGGAAGACCAACTACCACCCGGTAGCAAGTTGATAACACCAGGCCCCTTTCACCTTGCAAGGGACAATTATTCACTCTGACTTGGATGTGAGTGATCCAGATATGAGCTTGCATTTCCTTCCTCCAGGGCCTTAGCCAACTTGGCTGTCTGAGGACTTACAACATGTCTGATCTACTGATGTAGCGTCCTGTACACCATTGCCCTTTGACCGAGGGATCCCCCTCACAGCACAGGAGGGACACTTAGTTCTCTCAGATAACACACCACCTAGGGATGGCAGTTCACTGCAGGCAAAGCATAGCCTATGAACACTGTAACTGAGGTTCACCTTGAAGATAAATACCTGCAATGAAAGATGCCCCTTTAGGAGGTGTTAAGTCAATGACCTTTATAAGTACCTTTATAAACTGCTCCATGAGAGCAACTGGCAAATTCAACAAGGCAAGCTTAGAAATTTCTCATTGGAGAGGTACTCGCAGGACCTTAAGACTGTTTTAAAAAGCCTTTTATCTAATATTTATGGAAGTGTTTACTTTAGTCTGTTTCTCAGACCCGGTCACCTGTGGATAGACTAAAAGTGTGACATTGCCTTAAATTCCATACCCCTTAATTAAACGGGGAAGACTGAGAGAAGGCAGAGTAACACCAAATCTTTTGTCCATTAACTACAGGATTAAATGTTCAGTCAATTGTTTTACATTAGAAACAAATAGGTTTCAGTGGGTTTACTGTACTGTGGATCATGATTTTATTTTTTACAGCTGCTTGAAGAAATTTGATAAATATAACTTAGCAAGACTTGTTTCTCTTATTGATTTTTTTTTTTTTTTTTTTTTTTTGCGGTACGCGGGCCTCTCACCGTTGTGGCCTCTCCCGTTGCGAAGCACAGGCTCCGGACGCGCAGGCTCAGTGGCCATGGCTCACGGTGCCAGCCGCTCCGCGGCATGTGGGATCTTCCCAGACCAGGGCACGAACCCGTGTCCCCTGCATCGGCAGGCGGACTCTCAACCACTGCGCCACCAGGGAAGCCCCTCTTATTGATTTTTAACTGCCCTTCGATTCTGGACAGATTCTGACTACGGGCCAAGCGGTGTCAATATTACTTAGACTTTTCAATTAATAATGTTTTTGGAAATTAAGCTTTTACTACCATCAGGAATGAATGAAAACAGTTCTGCTCTCGTGCCTGCCCCGATAGAGATATTAATAGATAAAATATATTGTAAAGCATCTTACATACCACTTCAAATATTATGTTAAATATTTAAAAACACTTTAGCTGAATCGGACACATTCCCTTCAAGAAAAGATAAAAGAAATATAAACATTCTCCTTCAAACTAATGCCATCAACTTATTAATGTAAAGCCAGAAGTGCAGCAAGAAAAAGGCTGTTCTCAGTATTTACAGGCATGAAAGAAACCGCCAGAGATGAAGAGACGTCTATCAAATATGACATACATAATCCAGAATTCAGTTGATGGATGGGACTAATTGCACCCAGTTAATTAGTGTCATCTCTTACATCCTGGTGTCTTTTGCAGCTACTTGCCTCTGTCCACAAGCCAGAAGCAGAGTCCCTGGGATGGTTTTAGGAGCACTGCTGTGCTGGTCTGGACTGCGGGATGTGATACTGCTGACGCTTGGTTTGATATTTTTTCCAGGCCTAAGTCCTTTCTCCCCTACTGAATGGTGCAACACGGGGGACTCAATCAAGTGTTTGTACAAGAGCTGGTGCGACTCAGATAACTCCTGAGCAGACTCCTCACCCTGCTATCCCTGAAACCCTGTGACCACGTCAGTGGACAGGGGCAGTCTTTCCATTCTGGACAAAAAAAATCGTACTCCTCGAAATATATGTCAGTCTTACCACCTGCGTGTTTGATCTTCCAAGGGTAAAACCCGGCCTTAATTAGCAACACAGAATACCAGGAAACTCGTTTTCATCAGAAACACATTCAATGGTTAACTCCAAGGATGCTATTTTGTAATAAAATATGCAAATTAGAATTAAGCCCTTTTTTGTATTTCACAATCCCCCAAATCCTAAGTTAGGGAGGATTTCATGATAAAGCAAAAATGCTCTTCAAATAAACTGTGTTTTTACAGAACCTACTTACTCCTCAAAGTAACTGAGGATTCCATTGCAAGAAACAGTTGATCAAAAGGAAACCACATGTTCCCTTCCAGAGTAAAACGCCGGTTCCGCGCTTCACCACTGCCCCGTACCTAGTCAACTTGGCTCTTTTGGACAATTACTAATTGAGAATTATTGCTAATTACTTAATTTCTCTGCACTCGCAAATGATGAATGACATAAACTAGCTACCACGAAACATTGAAGCTTTTATCCAAAAACCTCAAATAACCTGGGTTGCAGTGCTATTATAAATTTGCTACCACAATTTTTTTTTTTAAATTCAGTATTTAAATTTAAAATAATTACTCGGAAACTATTACTAAAAAGAGCAACTGGACTTCACCACACGCACAAAAAAGTACAATACCCTTTGGCTCTAAACGGCAGTAACTTCACACGCCTTCTCCTGTTGATACAGAATAAGGGTGAAATAATGGTTTTAATTTGCGTCTTTCGCTGCCCGCACCTTGAGCTCCAGACGTGATATCAGTTAGTCACTGCTTTCAGCATTTCATAATGAACTATTACATGCACATTGGATCAAATGTTAGCATTTTTCCAGGAGAAAAATGTAAAAGTTAGGAGTATGCCTATCATTAAGAGACCTGAAGGACTCTTACGCAACTTACATGATCCACAACATTAAACGGATGCATATACAATGTTAGCACTTCTCCTTGCTCTTCTCAAGTGATTATTAACATAAATTAACATTTTATTGCCACCGCCATGCTAGACAAGCTTTGTCATTGGTAAAATCATGCATCATTAATACCATTTTTAAATAGTTACATTATTTTTTAAACTAATTTAAGACCAAAGACTTAGGACTACAGTTAGATTTTTACATTCAAAAATATATTTGACTGCTTGTCTTTTTCCCCTATTAACTGTTTGGTTCTGGAGAGACGTCTAGCCTTTTTAAATCTGTTTCTTTGCCTGTGAAACAATGAGAATAATAACTGATTTTTCCCTTCATTAAATGTGTGTTTAACATTTCCTGTGGGCAACTTTGATAGTCACCAAATATGGTGGAACAACAAAAGACATTTCCTCTACACACACACAGCTTAAAATCTGGGAATTTGGGTCCGTAATGTATTAGATAACGCCCGTAAACATGCACAAAATGTTAGTTAATATTATATATACATATATGTATGTTGAGCCATTCAGTGAATAGATACCAGTAGAGTAGCTGCTATGTGTTAGTGAAACATCAATAAACTGTTGTCCTGAAACAAATAGGCTGCCGGATATTTCTACAGCAAAAATGGGTTTATTTGGGATCAGCAGAGAATTGCAATTCTGGGGTCTGCAGCCATGGAGTGCCATATGCAAGTCCCCTTGTGGCAAGGGAAGGAGGACACTTTTTATAGAGGACAAGGAAGTTGGGAGGGTTCCAGTAAACAGAGTCCGTGGCTTTTCATTGGCTGAGTCGTTGCCAGGAAATAAGAATCTTCTTCCGGTTGGGCTCTGCCATGGCCACAGGGCATGAGCGCTCCCCCTTTCGGTGGCCCAACTCTTTTTAATTGAGGTTCCTATTTATTAATTTTTTACAAAACAAAGACTACCGCTCTTGTGGCTCTTCACAGTCTAGCAGAGAAATCAATAGCCATAATAAATAAAGAAAGTATGTATTGTGCTGGAATGCAGTGAATGTTGTGTGAAAAGACAAAGTAGATGGGAAAGAATTGACACTGTAGAGGCTACGGCAGTTGACGGTATTCAACAGAAGAGTTAGGGAAGTTCTCCTTGAGAAGGTGATATGTGAATGAAATACTGGAAGGAGGTGACGGAATCACTCAAAGGATGGCTGAGTGAAGGGGGCTGGAGGGAGGGGAGGACCTGGGAACAGCTCTCAGGCAAGATTCTCCCCTGTGCGTCCTGGGGCCCCCTGGGGCGCAGTGCTGCTAGAGGAAAGCGAGCAAAGCTCTGAGTAGTCGAGGCTGAGATGCAGAGAGGCAGTTCGGAACCAGATTACAGTGGACCTAGAAGAGCACTGCCGAGGCTCTGACTTCTCTCCGAATGGCAACGGGGACCTACTGCAGGATTTTGCACAGAGGAGTAAGATCTGCATCCGTTTCAGACCTCAGCATTTTGTAATGAGAATAGACCACAGAACAGCAAGAGGAGAAGCGGAGAGAACTGTTGACTATTTTAATAATCCCAGTATTGTTTCTATAGATGAATTTGGGAAAGTTAGAAGACCCACATTGCGGCTGAGTCATCCATATGACGGTCTCTGAAGAGGACACCAAAGTGATTGGTTTCTTAAATACAGATGTATTAGATATCTGTTCATAAGGAAAAAAAGATCCTAATTAGAGTAGTACGTAATGGAAACTTACTTTGAGAAAAAGAGGACAAAATCATAAAAATGGAAAGTGTTTTAGATGAACGAGAAATGATTCTAAACATGTCCTTTATATATAGTGTCAATAAATAAAATTTTCTACCGTGCTTTAGGCATTGACTTAGATAAAAGTCTCGGGGACAGTTTTCATTAGCTTTTCTTTAAATAATAATTTAAATAACTGAACAAACCAATATGCATATATATAGATTCAACGAAGTTTATTCCAAATTGATTTTCTAAACATTTTGAAAATCAATCCGATTCAAACAGCGCTCACAAGTGCCCAGAAATGAGCCACAGAAGCAAAATGGTACTTGACCTCAAGGCCAGCTCTAAAGACTAACTCTTTACAGAGTTCTAATTTCTCCAAAGCTTATAGCCTCATATTTTCAATTTCTCCACTGCTTCTCAAAGAAGTCCTGCATTCCAAATCATCTTAAACAAAGGGAATATAGTTTTTATTTCGGGAAGGACAAATATTTTGGAAAAAAGGGGACAATATTAACTTCAGTTCAGGCTGTTCTGTCTGAGTACAATGAGCGAACTTTTTTTTGTTTTAAGCCTGATGCATGTTTCCGTTGTAAAAATGTAATAAACAGAAACCTCAATTAAATGGAGTGGGGAGACCTTCCAGAAGCAGGGGCTCTCATGCACTGTGAGGATAGCAGAGCCCAGCAGGAGGAAGAAGTACTGCTCTTCTTTCCTGGCAAGGACTCAGCCAGTGAAGAGCCATGGACTCTGTTTACTGTAAACCTCCCAACTGCCTTTTCCTCCATGAAAGCGTTCTCCTTCTCTTGCCATGGGGGGGGAACTTGCATGTAGCTCTCCATAGCTGCAGATCCCAGAATTGCAATTCTCTGCTGATCCTGAACATACCCGTCTTTGCTGAAGAAATAGCTGACAGTCTATTTGTTTTAGGTCAACACAGTCTTGGAAGAAGTGGAATACCGGGAGAGTGAGAGCAAGCAGTTTTCTTGAGGTCTCCCAGGTTCCTATTATCCCTGCAATAATCTTTCATTACAAAAATGAATCTATGCAGACTTTTTTTATTTTGTAGCCTTAAAAGCACGAGTAAAGGTCACTATAAGATTTGAAAAGGGCTCACAACAATTGTAATAAAAGAATTATCTGACCGTTAGTTGTGAATTTGTTAGCTTACAACTGGTTAAAGGCACATGACAATCAAAATGATGAAAGTGTATAGCAACTTGCTTTCAGATCTGAGATGTACCAGGAAAAAGGGCTTCAGAGCTTATAAAATAACTCTTCTGAAATGGGAGCACCCTTCTTGCATTTTCTGTCTTCATAGTAAATGGTGCCTTCACTTTTTTTCTCTCAACTAATGTGAAATAATATTACTTTCCCCTGTTTTTCATATGGTATCTCTTTTTTTCTCTCCTTTGTTCAAACATCCTTCTTAACAGTTTCCCCTCCCTATGATTCTGTTTTCCTCTTTAGCTCAGGGCAGGAGAGAAGAAAAGGATTGAGAAACTGAGTGACTGAGAGAAGGAGAGATTTGATTAATAAATCAAGTGCACAAGTTAATGTAATATTTCATATTCCTATCATTTTCTTGACTATTACAGTTTTGCTGTCAACCTATGGAAATGGCCATAAGCTTCTTTCAAAATACTTAGAATGATCAGGAGCAAATTAGGTTTTGGCGTCCATGGTGGGTATCGGTGAGACGTGTGTATTTGGACACCCGTGTACGTGAGGCAGATCAGCTATCAGCTGAAGCTTTGAGTGTGTTCTTCTAACCTCACAACCTTGTTTGCAGACTTACCTATAACTTCAAGCTATGTCATTAAGCTGTCTTTATCAAGTGTGCAGTGTTTCCAGAAAACAGTCTGAAAGCCAAAGTGTCAAGAGACATTTCATACTCAGGGATTCTACGGTATTTCACCTCCTTATTCAAAGTCCACTTTATTTTTGAGAGCTGCAAATTCAGCATCTTTAACAGGGCTCAATTAAGAGAAAGCCTAAGGAACACAGAGAACAACGACGTAAGTAGAAGAAAGTTATTCCCTTAGCAAGTTTCAAAACTGATCATAATTTAAGTTTGGGAAGAATTTGTACAAGTGCCAATGTTTTGTGGCTTCCTAGATTTTTATAGATAGCTCACAGTTACTGACATTTTTAGATAATAGACTGTGAAATAACGTGTACCTGATATTTACAGGAACTCTATCATCCATTTTTAAAAATAGCTTTATTGAGATATGATTAATATGCCATACAATTCACCGTTTTAAGTGTGAAATTTAGTGCTTTGAGTACATTCACAAAGTGCTGCAACCATTACCACTATTTTATTCCAGAAGCTGCTTATTACTCTCCAGAATAACTCTACAACCATTAGCTGTCAGTCTTCATTCCCTTGTGCCCCAGACTCTGGCAACCTCAATATAATTTCTGGGTCTATGGATTTATGTTCCTAGAGGTTCATATGAACCCTTCTTCTGTAGGTTGTCTTTTCACTGTGATGTCTGAGGAAAGAAACTTTGTATCAAATGTCTTGGTATTTCCCTAGATCAACTGGCATCTAGTAGGTGCTCAATAAACTTGAAATGGATCATATAAATGCAAATCATACATAGAAACAAAGTAAAACAACGACTCTAATTGTAAAAATCACATTTGCTCTGTTTAACTGTGCATATAGCCTAATTATATGTTGGTGACTACCTTTTCAAATATGGCTGGATTATTTTTTATTTGCATTATTTTTATTTGCAGAAATATTAAATTTGCCATAACCGGCAAAGCCACATGCTGTTTCTTCTTTTCAAAGGAAAAATTGTAGACCTTTGGCATAAGTCAGTCCCAACCCCTACTGTGTGAACACAAGACCTGTGTACTCTTTAAATAGGTCATTTTTTGTAATTTCATAGACGTGTATGTGTGTCTGTGTGTCTGATTTTAAGTGCTTGCATAACAGTAATTTTACAAAGGTTTCAAAGAAGCACCTGACACAGTTCGGAATATTTCTAATGATTTACTTCTCTAGGAAGACATCATGATTTACTACCACTGCCAGCTGGAGAGAGCTTCTCCGGTGCCCACCAACACAATGCAATTTGATATCACGTCCAGAAATGCCGTAACAGGCAAATGTTTCTCTTCCAGCACTAAAACATTATTGTGTAAGTTCCCCACAGAGCTGTGGTTGGCAAGAAGAAAGAGGTGGATTGTTAGAAGGTGGGTCTAGGAGAGCAAAAGCGAGATAGCCTTCATTTATAACTTGCATTTTTCTAGGTGCCCTCAGCAGGATATACTTAGCACGTTTGCCTTTTCCAGGTGCTTTTCGAAGCACACCTTTCTCTGTTATCAACACACGTGGAGTTCTTTTGAGAGCAGGAATTGTTATTTTTTAAAGACCAGGTGCATTTCTTTTATCAGCTTTTTATATGGAAAGCTTGAGAGCTTATGTAAAGTGAGATCTTGGGTGGTGGTGTTGACTGTCAGTTAAAGCACTCCTTTGTTGCTGAAGTTTCAGGGTTTGTAAAATGGACTTTAAAATATTTGTAGTAGTTATATGTGGATGCTGTCACATAAAGAAACATATGAGATGAGGGAGCAAAGCGTGTAGCTGTCCTGCGCCATTGCCAATGACTGTGCTTTTTGCATTTGCATTGGTCAAATTGTGCATCAGGCATGGTGGTTTCTGTTTTGTGAAGAGATGTGTACATTGCTGGATGGGGGAGATAACCGAATACCAGGAGTGAATGCGCTCATTGAATCAAATGCCTTCCAATGTTCAGACTGTCTTCATCACTGCTTTGTTGCTTCTGCTCATACGTGGCACCCAAGGAAAAAAAATGTAGTTTCGTGTAATAAAAATCTAGTCGAATCTAGTCCACTTTAAAGTTTAAATTTAACTTATTCCAAGTGTCTCCTCTTTCCCACCTCACTGAGAAGAATTAGTAAAAACAGAAAATAACTGTGTTGAATAGGAAAATAGTCACATAATTAATAGACATTCCATGGTACTTTACTTTTACAACACGGGACTAATTTGGCTAAGGGGAAATTGCCAGTTTTAGATTCTTATAACAAAAGATCAACTCAGTGATCTTCCAGCCCAAATTGCTTAATGTACAGATAAAGGAAATAACACACAGAGGGACGAAGTGTGTGTCACTCAGGTCCTACACTCAGTTAGAGGCAAAGTTGAGAATCCTGTAAAACTTCAAGGATAAAGGCATTTGAGTAGAGCCCTGGCCTCGCGCAATCTTCGGGACCGTGTTTCAAATTCATTCTTTCCCCAGATTTATCCACTTTCTTTGTATTCCTCTATACATTTCCCGGTTCTCAAATTCACGAGGAGATACTGGGTGAGCGATTGCAATGGCCCTGGTTACAAAATGTTGCAAGTGCGGTTAGTGATCATAAAAAGACTTTTACATTTGTCCGTTCCTTATCAGTTTGTTAGTCATGATTGAGAATAGTCTATAAATAGAGCACCATTTATGTAAACACATAACTCTGAAATCTCTGATCTCTTCTGGAAGATTAAGGATGGCCAACATTTCTTTGAATATCCTCAGATAGAGAGGTGGCCCTATGACCCTCTTCCTTGAATCTGGTTGGCCTGTGTTGGCCTCTCTTCCACTTTCTGGGCTCTTTTGCTAAGATACTAGTAGATTCCTCTTCCTCTCCCTGAAATCACTCACCCTCAAAACGCTGAGCCATCATGTAAGAAGTCCAGCAACTTCAGTGACAACACGTGAGGAGAGAAGAGTAGCCCAGCTGAGCCCAGGCACCTGCCATTTCCAACCAGGCACCTGAAGCCATCATGGAGCCTGCACTCCATCCGCCAGCCAAATTCCATCAGGTGCCCTATGGTGGCAACACATGGGGCAAAAGAGTTGCTTACTCTGTCCCTGGCCAAATTTCTGGCCCATATATTTGTAAGGTAGGATAAAATATTTTTATTTCAAGCCACGAATGTCCAGGGTGGTTGTAATGCAGCAATGAATAACCGGCATAACATCTGGCGTGTGGGATTTGGGTGCTACCTGAGTCGTGTGGTGCTGCCTTTTGGGTTGGTGACCAGACAGAAGCTGAAGGGCTCCAAGGAGAATGTAAAGCACTATGGTTTCTTCTACCTGGAATGTTCCCTCAGATTTCTGTATGACTAATTCCTGCAGTTCCTTCAAATGTTTACTTCAGTTGTGTCCTTCTCTGTGTCTGACCGATTTCACTTATCATACTGCCGTCCAGGTTCATTCATGTCACAAACGGCAGGATTTCTTTTCTAATGGCTCAATAATACATTCCATTATATATATATATATATATATATATATATATATACACCACAATTTCATTATGCATTCATCCGTCAATGGACACTTTCCATAGGTTGTTTCCATATCTTGGCTATTTTGAATCACGCTGTCGTGAATGTGGGAGCGCACATATCTCTTCCAGATACTGACTTCATTATTTTTGGATATGTACCCAAAAGTGGGCCTGCTGGTAAGGTGGTTCTACTTTTAATTTTTTGAGGACCCTCCATACGGTTTTCCACAACGGCTGCACCCACTGACATTCCCACCAACAGTGCACGAGGGTCCCCTTTTCTCCACACCCTCACCAACACTTGTTACCTGCAGTCTTTCTGGTAATGGTCATCCTAAGAGGTGTGAGGTGATATCTCACTGTGGTTTTGATTTGCATTTTCCTGTTGTTTATTTTTAACTTTCTCTAGGCTCCAATGGCTTCATCCCAGAACTCTCGGGGCTCAAAATTTTCCACTTCCTCCTGTTTTTGATTTCCTGAGCAGCCGGTGCTCCTGTGACTGTCTCCACATGTAACTGCTTTAATTGATTCTCAAAATACATCTGAGCTATACTTAAGTGATTATATCATCATGTGTAGGGAACACAGAACCGAAACACCTAAGATAACATAATCTTTAACTAGAAAGTGTTAATGTCTGAGAATGAAGCCATGCTTATTCATTCATAATTCAGCATCTTAAGCATTACCAAAAGAGACACTATGTTTTAATTATTTCCATTAATTTATTACGAATACATTTAAAAACATTATCTTGGGACTTCCCTGGTGGCACAGTGGTCAAGAATCCACCTGCCAATGCAGGGGGCGTGGGTTCGAGCCCTGGTCCAGGAAGATCCCACATGCCGCGGAGCAACTAAGCCCGTGAGTCACAACTACTGAGCTTGCGCTCTAGAGCCCATGCTCTGCAAGGAGAGAAGCCACTGCAATGAGAAGCCCGTGCACCACAATGAAGAGTAACCCCCGCTAGCCGCAACTAGAGAAAGCCCGCACGCAGCAACGAAGACCCAACACAGCCAAAAATAATTAAATAAATAGATAAATTTATATAAAAAGATAAAAACATATTACCTTAGTTGATATTAAGTTAGAAGTGAGACATTAATTTGCTCTTGTAACGAGGTCAAGTAGTTTACTTTCCCTAGAAATGATTTCCCGTCACTCTATATAGATGCTGAGGTCTCCCACAACACACATGTATTCCGTTTTGTATTTGTTTGGTATGAAGTCCTACTGGTTTTATATGTCTTGCCAATACATTCAAACTGATTTAGAAGAGATTTACTTTAAATCCAATAGGCAGTATCTATATTACAATATCTGGGTTTTTTGTTTGCGTTTTTTTTTTTTTTTCATTGCTATCCCTCTGAGTTTGTGCTCATCAATCATTCTGGGAGGCTGACTTATATTCTCCACACTTCACCACTAACTGGATTACAGAGCTGAAAAACTTACTCAAAGTTTAAAATGTGATAAACATAATCAAATTGCTCTAGTCAAATTCTAACAGTGGTGAATAGATGACACTAATTACCTTTTCTTATTATGCTACAAATGTGGTTTACTCTATCTTTATTCATGAAGAAATATCATGCCTGCCACTAAGGGGACCGCAGCAGGATGTAATATTGGCTTATTTGTTTCCTTAGTTTTACTTTCTTCTTTTACCAGCATCCAAGAGATGTAATTTTAAGCGGTAATATATTTACAGCAGTACTTTTTTTACCCCCTTTGGAATATAATTTTTAATCACTGCAAAGATTCACGATTCTAAATAGACAAGTGCTTTCCAAACTCCAGTAAAGTGATAACTCTTTTTGTGGAAGCTTATGTTTGCTTTGGAGGGAGCGAGATTGTTTCCAATCAGTTAACACAGAAAACAAATGGGGCCTGTGCCAGGAAAATGCATCACGATGAGAGAAATGGTACCATTCTTTCCAGATAAAAATGTAAATATACTAGTTTTCAAACATATCCTATATGATTACACGGGGAAATTTCTTAGTAATTCACCTTGAAAATAGTTTACAGAAAATAACTAGTCGAACTTGCTTACATGCAATCTGGCTTAAATAATTCACACCCCTATTTCCAGTGGTCAGAACGGAGGCAGTTTCACAGACTTGTCACTTACTGATTTTACACTTCTTCTCCAAGTGCTGTACAAAGGAAATGTACCTGCAAATGCTGGCTTCCACTTGTCAGACAGCCAGCCTCTGCTACGATTTTTTGACTGTGGGGTGACACCACCTGTGGTTGCCTCATGAGTCTCCAAAACTTAATATTAAAACAATAAATATAATCACAGAAATAGTGTATTAATTAATTTTAGAAGCTTGGGATTTTGAACATGCCAGTGGGAAGTTTATCTGCAGCTGAGTGGAGAAGACTTAAATAAAGAGAGAAATTTGCAAGCTGTTAACATACACGTAGAAATTAAATGGATGAGAGTGGTTTGTGATTCCCCCAGAAATAACTCGTATACGGATATGAGATAAGAACCAAAAATAAAACGAAGCTTACAAAATAACTTGCAGGGAAGGGAAATCATACACCTAAGATACGCGGGGCAATCTAGTTTCACAGCTTTATGCCTGGAGTTCCAGCTTCTTACCAACACTTTCCATTTTAAAAGTGACTTGGTTCAGATGCTGAATTAGGCAGACACTGCTTACAGGCAACTATAATGGAATTATAGTTTATTCTCAAAGGAAGTGAAGCCTTAATATGGTTTTAAATAGGGAAGTGACTTAATATGACCCATGTTGAGAAGCCACTGGACATTGGGTGGGTGACAGATTGGATGGACCAAAGAACAGAAGGAGGCCAAGAGTGGCCCTCACGTCGGGGCAGAGGGGGAAGGGGCAGACCCCAGTCTTGTCATCCTTGATAAACCACGATAGAAAGTTCGGGTTTTTTTCCACCCTGTGGGATGGGAAGCTTTGTAAAGTGTTAAGTAGTTGAATTGTAATATCAAAGTTATGTTTCTTTAAAGAATCGTTTTGGCCGTCGTGTGGAGAGCAGCTATTGTGCTACAATTGTGGAGTCGGGGTGTGCAGTTGAAACTGACTGTGAGGCCCCTGCAAGAAACAGTGGGGCTTGGACTGCCACGGTGGCCACGGAGAGACCTGGGTGAGCTGAGAACAGTGGACAGGGCACACTAACGGATGCAGGGAGGCTGGTAAGGAAAGTGGTCTCAGGGAGGACTCCTGGATGTACTGGTCGAGCAAGGAGATGGGTGTTATTTAGAGAATGGGTAGGAATGCATAGGATTTAGAGAGAAAAACGTGTTCTGGTTGTAAGTATTACTAGTTAAGCAATGAGCTGGGTGGTGCCCACACATTACCCCGAACATCCAGACAGGACGCTTCCGGGAACAGACCACAGAAATACCAGCCACTTTGCAGAAGAGAAGAGCAAACACTTGGAGGACACAAGGACCCAAATGCTTTTCTCCTCAGGCCACCGGCAGCCGAGAGTCCAGGTATTCCTTTCAGAGAAGCGAGGGGGAGGGTCCAATCTAAAGAAACAAGTGAACTGTATCACACACGCAATGCCAATTCCTGGTGGAGATATTCAGCTGTCTTCCCAGCATAGAAAATTTAATCTTTCCCCAAACTGAGTCCACTGTTCCAAAATCTCCTCTTCTCCACACAAT
Organism: Grampus griseus; assembly: GCF_964374135.1. NCBI lineage: Eukaryota > Metazoa > Chordata > Mammalia > Artiodactyla > Delphinidae > Grampus > Grampus griseus. The sequence goes on along the minus strand of NC_139006.1, from coordinate 83,118,071 downwards.
CTCTGCAACACACCTTCCCCTCTTAGCATATATTTCTTTATTACAATTTCCATCCACTTTATCATCCAACGCAGAGAAAATAATCACCACAGACCACTCAAACCATCCATCGGTTGGATCGGTCTCAAGCCCTTTCTTGGCTGTCTCCTTCCCACCCTCCCTACAGCCAAAGCCTGGCCTCGAGCTCTCATCATTGCTTGAGTAAATTATTCCGAGTCACCTTGATGTGACAATCTTTCACATGCCATGACAAAGCCCTCTGTTTATAGTGTATGTCGATATGTCTGTGCTACAGGTGAACTGCATTGAGTCATGTAGCAATAATCCCCGCCAACTCCCTGAGTGACAACATAAGAAATATTTTACCTATCTCTGTCCATTTCAAGGTTCTTTTGCCCAAGCTTACACTGAAAAGTATGAAGAGAAAAGATATTTGGCAGAAATGTGAAAGAAAATTTCAGAGAGTAAACAATATCGAATTGCCTATATTCTTTCGTTTTGATAGAAAAATAACAATACGTTGGCAAGTTGATGTTATACAACCACATTTTTGTGCAAATATACTTTGCTCCACTTAATAGTCTTTCTCTATAAAACATATGAAAGTAAAAACATAGTAAACATGCCCTCTTCATGGACAATGAAACTAATAAACAGAATCACCTGGACAAAAAGAAAATCAGATTTGCAAATATCATAAATGCAACCATACTCTTAAAAGCACCTGTGTGATTTTAAAGACTTTTCTTAACTTAGACACAAATATTTAAAGATTCCTCAAAATAAAAAGGTATCAATTCACCTTTAATTCTGCTTTAATAAAAAACAGTCTCTTTTCTTACACAAATGGGGGAAACAGACACCACTGATTTTGAGTCTGAACCAGGGTTTCCCATAAGAGTATCTTTTATAACAACATCTTGCCTTGAGCAGGTAGAGGAAAAAAACTCCACTCAGGGGCGAAGTATACTTTAATTAACTGTGAATATTTCTTAAGGCCATCTTTGAACACTTGTACTTCATTGCAAGACAGAGAAACAGTAATTAATAAAAGAGTCTCTCTAGAAAAGAAATTAGTCAGAAAGAATTCTTTGTTAAATTTCTGGCACTGATGACATTCAGTGTGACAGCAGCCGGCTACCTCTATCTGCTGTTGGTCCCAATCTCTGCTCCCAGGACATGGTTATGAGATTGTCAGGCCCCTTCCATCCAAGTATGAAAGCAATGACCAACAACTCCATCGAGTAAATGGAAGTGAGAATAGCACTGGATGTGCATGAATAACTGGCCAACATCATTCTTTGCATCTGCTCTCTTTTTCTTCTTTTGTACTCGAGAATTTACATGTAAGACATAAAGCCAGCGCCTTCACCTAGTGACTGCTACATTGGATTCCAACTGCTTTTTCTGGTTCAACAGAAGTGGAAAAATGTGTTCAAACTTAATGACTGATCATCTAATTCATTAATTTAGTCAATGACAGTAATATCCTGTTGACTTGATTAGTGAATGATTGCTTATCACACACGAATATTGAAAGTCACACTAAATATAATTTGCGTTAAGCTCCAAGAACAATATAAAGTACTACGATGTTTCAGTGTGTTTCCAATTGGTTTTAAGTTTATTTTATATTGAAGAATAGTTGATTCTTCTAAAGTGAGTGGAAGGCTCTTCCTTTCTCCCTGTAACTATACTCTATTAAGGGGTTCTTTCAATAAGTCTCAAATACAAAAAAAAAAAAAAACCAGAACACTGAATATGGATAAAATTAGTCCAAGAAGAATTTGAAGGGTTTCAAAAAACTTAAAAGCCTGCAGAGACCTTACCATAAAAATCTCCAATACAGGTAAGTTAGTTGTAAGAAGGGGGAAAATAGTATTGTACCCACAGATTTGTATTTTACCATAAACTTGAATCATAAAATGGTCTTCTTCTATAATTCTCACTTTTAAGGGTGTTTAATATACCTGACGTTGTGAAAATTCATATGAAAATTAGACATTCTAAAAAGAGACGAGTTGCAGTTTTGAACATCTATTTTGACTTCTTGGTGGCCACACGGTAAAGGCAGAAGAGCCCTGTGGACATTGCCATCATGACGTAAAGCCATGAAATTATCAACAGAGCACTGGATGACTCCACATCTGCAGTGTATCGCCACTCTAAATAGTTTCCCCAAGAATGCGCCCTGTTTATTAATAAGAATTGAGGAAAGTAACGCACTGGATGAACTTCTATAACAAAAAATAGCGTAAAACTGGTTATCACTCCACAGATGAATGGATGAAGACGATGTGACGCGTATATATATATACACAATGGAATATCACTTGGCTATAAAAAATGAAATCTTGCCATTGGCAACAGCATGGATTTACCTGGATGGTATTACGTTTCGTAAAATAAGTCAGACAGAGAAAGACAAATACTGTATGCTTTCGATTCTATGTGGAATCTAAAAAACAAAATATGCAAACAAATATATCAAAATGGAAACAGACTCACAGATTCAGAGAACAAACTCGTGATTACCAGAGGAGAGAGGGGTGTGAGGATGGGCGAAATAGGTGAAAGGGATTAAGAGGTACAAGCCTCCAGTTATAAAATAAATATATCATGGGGACATAATAAACAGCACAGAGAATATAGTTAATAATATTGTTATAACTTTGTATCGTGCATAATTTATAAAAATATCACATCACTATGCTGTACACTTGAAACTAATATAATATTGTAAGTCAAGTATACATCAATAAATGAAACGAAATGAAACGAAACTAACTGGTTACTTTTGGTGTATTTACAAGTAAGCTGAAGGAGAGTGGGAGGGAGTCAAATGCCTGAGTGCATCATTTGTAAATCAGGATCTGGAGTATTAATGGACGATTATCTATTTAAATGGTGTGATTATGGGAACTGGAGGTTAAGAAAACCTAGAATGTTCAGTGGGTAGGAAGTAGTCAAATAACAGAGGCCCCTCATTGGATGGGTCATTCTTATTGATACTCAAGTCACTTAGGGTCATTTACTTATGGATCCATTAGCTTTCTTTTCTACTTATTGAAAATTTTAAACTGGTTTCCTCATTGGGGATTTTGTACAGATTATTCCTTTCCCTTCCATGTTTTCTCCACCTACACTTACTGACTGACTCAACTATCACGTCGCTCGAGAAGCTTTCCTGACCACTGTTCTTCATATAGTGTCCTGCAATCATTCCCCACCACCACACCTGGCTGGCTCTGTATTTGCTTGTTTCCATGTTACTTGATGGCCTAGAATGTAAGTTCTTTGAAGGCAGAGACACTGTTTCTCTTAATCCTCAGTTTTCAGTCCTCAGCGTTTGGTAGAGTGACTGGCACTCAAACAGTGCTCAATAAATTACTGATTTAGAAAAGCAAAAAAATACCTACTAATCAAAAATGGACAGCAACATATGAGTTGTGCAATAGACGCACAGGAAAAAAAACCACAGGAAATTAGAAGAAAATGATTGTGGAGAATTACTAAATATAAGCAGATCAAGGTCTGTGAAAAAAAAATTAAAACTCTTTCAAACAGCTTCTCCCCATAGACTCTCCATATCCAGATGGTTTTATGGGTGAATTCTTGTAAATTTAGTGGAATAAGTAACTCTCATATTGCTTCTTATACTTTTTGGCATCACACCAGGAAAAAGATAGCTTCTCAGTATATTTACAAAACAGTGCTAGGCTGACAAGGATGGCACATAGAGAATATCTTGCTTATATATTGATTCAAAGTGATAAATAAAACAAGAACACATAGAATCAAATAAAACAATACATGAATAATACACTCAAATAGGATTTATTTTGGCAAAGTAGGAATTATTCAGAACTAGGAAATTAAATATATTTCACAATATTAACTGGTCAAAATAAGAAATAAAACTTTCACTCATGCTGAAAAGGCATCCCTGATGAAATGGTCAACTAAAATATGAAAAGAGGAATACTTTCCTAGCATGACGAAGAGTGTAGACCAAAAGGCAGAATGCTTAACAGTAAGACATGGGAAGCATGCTAGTTAAAGAACAGGAGGAAGAGGAAACTTTCCCTATTTTTTAAAAGTTAATGGTGTTCTGCAATTTCTAACCAATTCAATTAGATAAATAATACAGAAGAAATATGTATTTTAAAATGATAAAAATCAATATAATGAAAACCTGAAAGAATTGTGTTCTATTTACAAAATAATCCAAATCAAATACCTTTCTCATATTCAGTAAAAATTAGGTCAATGGGGAAAATTCCATTTGCAATAATAAATACAATATAAATGAAAATAAACTTAGTAAAATACACTCAGGGTACATAATCATGTGAAAATGTACAGATGGGGGTGAAAGAATTGCAAAAATGGATAAATATATTTTTGTTTGAATGATAAAGTATTTTAAGTGTATTAACCTTCTTAAATTTAATTGAATATCAGTGAAAAACACATAATTAAAAATAACTGAATATGTCATTAATTTTGAAGAATAATTAAAGTAGGTAATTAGGAAAGATAAAATATAATAGGAGGCATCTTGCTCTACCTATATCAAAACTTTAAAATTCCAGTAAAGCAAACAAAGGAGTAATAAATCATGTAGATTAAGGGCATAGCAAAAAAGCAGACTTAAGAGTATACAAATTTTGTATTTCATAATAGTTAAATCTTACATTAGTAGAAAAAATAAAAATAACGCTGGGACCATCAACCCCATTTTAGTCATTACTACAAAATAAACTCAAGATAGCAGCAAGTGATCAAGTGTGACAATGCATTATAAATATCTTCGAAGAATATATGAGTAAATATATACGTAATTTTGAACTGAGGAAAGCATTTCAATGATTATTCAGATCAGCTTTAATTGACAAACTTGGAAAGCAGGATGCTTAGTCTCTAGGTTATTTAGTTTCAACCCACCTGGGGGAATAACTAACACATCCTTGTAAGGTAGATAACTTTGTAAGGTGGATTACTGCTCTACGGTGGAGAGCAGAAGAGAATGCACATTCTGGGTAGGCATCTAGAACTGAGAGGGAAAGGGTCTGAGAAAAGACTGTCCTAGCTGATTTATTATCTTCTTTTGATTTCACCTATCAGATAAGTTTTTCTTTCCAGTGGTGACCAAAAAAAAAGGGGAGGGAGACCGAAGTGCGGTTTAGGAGATGTGGCTTCACAAAAACTTTATACCATGGGCAGGAAGTACCCCCGATCATGGATGCATTATTCACAGGTTCACACGTGTATTCCTCAAACACACATGAGTCCTTACTCGATGGTGACCACTGGGCATTCATTCATCTCAAATACGGACAATATAGTCCCTGCCTTGAGGGAACTTAAATTCTGAAGTGGACCAGGAACAAGTCAACAGGGTCTCTTGATAAATGCTGTAATTAAGGTCAACTCAGGATGCTGTGGCAGGGAAAAATACACTGCATTTAAAGTACATTTCTTTGGAGAATCGTGTCCATACGCCAATAAAAGAGAAGACTCTGGACCTGCTCTAATAAGTTCAGTAACTCTGATATAGTTTGATTTTGAAATGTAATACCAGAGAGGTAAAAAATAAATTGAATTGAGCTTGTAACTGGCCTTTTATCTCCAGTAAAAAGAATTAACATGTTATCCTAAAAACAATGGTGGTGCATCAAATCGTAAGTTTGACTACGTAAGCAACATTCTTAGGTCTGTGTTCTTAGAAGTGTCATGTTGGCACTAAGGTGTTAAGTAAATTAGAACGAAAGGATGGAAAGCAGTGAGATCATTAAGCCAACTGCCAAAGCAATTCAAGTAAAAAATCATAAAAGACTAAACTATGGTAGTGGCAGGAGGAATGGAAAAGTGGCTAGGTATAGTGCACGTGTTGTATTTTTATTCTGCCCAGGAATTTTTTGTGTATTTTTGTTTGCTTCATTTGTTATTGTTCATTAGGTCACAGTCCTTTGTTGACTCCCTGGCTGGACTTCCAACCAGAACCCTGCCCTCCTTGGTACAGGGATGGCTAGAGTCTCCATTACTGTTGAATCATTGAAATTGATCCTGTAGGTAATTGTAATTGGTCATATACGTGGGCATACATTCCGGGAGGGGTCAATCAGTGTCTTTACAATTGACATAAATTCACTGAAATAGAGGATAAATGACAGTTTACTTGCAACCTAAACAATGAGATGACTAAGAAGCTTCTGTTACTAATCATTAATGCATAGTGAATATTTTATAAACAGATATAATCTTGGCATATAAACATATAGGTCAAATATAGGAAGGATGATAATATATTCCCCATGTACTTGGACTTTGCAAATATGGCATCAAATGCAAAACAAAACAAATCATAACACCATCAAGAGCCCCATACAGTATGTAATGATTGATAGATTTCACTGCATAAACAGTTAAAATGTACATATTTCTGTTGCTTAATAACATCCAAATTGAAATATTAAGAAGGAAAAATCTTTAGAAATAGTAAAAGAAAGATGAGAGGCAGGCATAAGCTTCATATCCTTGAAACAGTTTTTTTTTAATCTCTTAAATGTTAATCAGAAAAGTTAAAAATCTCCATAGGAAAATGATCAGAAGACATGATAATTCAGAAAGAAGAAATGCAAGTTTAAACTACAAGACAAAAAAATCCAACCTCATTAACAATAAAAAATATAAGGTAAATGTAAAATTTAATAAATAGTTTTTATATGAAAAGGCAAAAAGTAAAAATGAAAAAATCACAACATTTGTTATAATCAAAAAGTAGTTGAATGGAAATATGGTGGGAATGCAAATTTGCCTAAGTACTTGGAGTAAAGAACTATTAGTAATCCACCAGTACCTCTCAAAAACTCAAAATTTAGGGTGTCTTTTAGCCAATAAATCTAATTTACCAAAAGGGAACAATTATGTATGTATAAAAATTACAAGAAGAATTTTATTATAGAGAATTATATTATCCCAGTAAATAACTGTCAACTTACACAATCAACAAGTTTATATTTTGTTTCTTCCATGGAATGAGATTTATTTAGTTAGTTAAAAATGATATAGTGGTAGACTTTATGTATAACATTAAAAGTAGAGATACTTTTTCTTGAAATATTTGCTTTGTAGTATTATTTATTTTAATATATCTTCATCAGGATATACTGGATTCCACCAATAGGTTAACCATAATGACAAAGAAAGACTTAGTAATTAAAGTAGCTAAAATATATCAGCAATGATAGAACATACAAAAGCACCACTATTGCTAATTTTCATTATTCAACCTAAAATCTTGCCACAGATAATTGGGTTGGGTGGGTATAAAGTTTTTGTGTCATCATTTTTTTTTTTTCACTCAGTCCTCTTTGTTTCATGTGACAAAACTTGCTGCCTTTCTTAACCTTCTCTCTATGTCACACATTCTTCTTAAGAACGTTTCTCTTTGTGGAAGTTAGTTTTTTGTCTATCTTTCTACACACATATTCTCCTTCTCTACCTTACCTTCAAACTTTCCTGGAGAGAAAATTTGGCCCAGTGACAGTCATCTCTCTGTTCGGCAGAGCACTTGTTCTCTAGCTAAATCAAGTATAGTCAAAAACATGATGACTTACATAAAAAGAGCCACTATTCAGTGATTTGCTATGTAAGCGTTAACTCACTGGTATGAAGATGAAGAGACATGGCTAGTGAGCATCTCTGTGGATAATGATGCTATTGATGTAGATCAGAGCTAGAAAGGACCAGATGAATTAATGATTCAAACTCTCGTTCAGTTTTCTACTTTGAAGGCTATACTGTACATGAATAATTGTGTGGTTATTCAAACTGAAAAAAATATATATTTAAATTTCACAGATATATTTCCTAATTCTAAGTTCAGTATGCAACAAGTAAATTGAGGAGTCCAAATGACCTAATCCCCAATCTTGGCATAGATCTTTGGTTGAACAATATATGGAGAGGAAAAAAAGACCTGCTTTTAGGAGACGTATAAAAGCATCATAATCAATTCGGTAAGGGACTCAGGGTAAAATATAATGGGTACTGAACTTAGAGAAGTAATAGTATAGCTCTCATCTCGTCTCACATCAAGGAAAGCACTTACACAGTCCTTGAGTGGCATGATAAATTCATCACCTGCATCTTTATTTTTAATTCTAAAGGTAGAATGCATCATTCAGAAACGCTGCTGACCAGCATCAATGGAAGGAAAAAAACCACTACGGTAGAATGTACTTACAATGTCTGCTTAAGCACAGTGGTACTCAGAAGTCTAAGATGCCCACCATGATCCCTGCATCCTTGTATCAAGACCCCTGTATACCCACTCCTCTTCTTGAGTGTGGTATGGAACTAAATGAAGACCAACCAAATGAGAAAGTTTTTCTCCTATTCTGAGCTTCTACAGCCACCAATCCTTGTGTTTTGGCAGACTCAAAGGCAGGAGCGGGGGCAGGAACACTTTGTATTGATAAAAGGAAGGCTACAGGAGGTTGGCCGCCTGGGGAAATGGGAGGCTGGGGCATCCCATGTGATTGGTTAAGGGAGCAGTTGACTTTCTCTGGTTGGTCCTAAGTTGGAAGTGGGGACAAAAATTAGAGAAGATATGTTATTAATCAAGTCCTGGACATTTGCAGCTGATTGTGACAGAAGTTACTGACTAGCTTCCTGGATTGTCACTAGAGATAGCAATCTTGTAAGTCTAACAGAGGCTGGCTTCCTGGGCTGTTTATTTCAGATAAGGGGATTGGTTTCCTGGGCAGGTTGCTGCAAGTGTGAGCTCTCTCTTGCAGTGGGCTGTACCTAGTGACTTTCTTCTTAGCAGCAGAAAAGGCAAAACTGATGGAACATCCCTTGTGTGTTTGTGTTACACAAGATCCTGACTTCCATCTTGCTAGCAGACTTTCTCTTGCTGGCTTTGAGGAACCAAGCTGCTATGTTAGAAAGACCCACATGACAAAGAACTGAAGGTGGTCTCTAGCCTAGAGCCAGTGAGGAAATAGGCCCTCGGCTAACAGCCCTTCATGAACAGAATCCCACGTGAGCGAACTTGGAAGCAGAGCCTCTTTTAGTGAAGCCTTCATAAGAGACACTAGCCCTGGAGGACATCTTGACTATAGCCCTTTAAGAAGACACAGGTGCAGACAATCCAGCTATGCCTGCGCTCCACAGAAACGTTAAGACAGAAAATGTGTATTGTTTTCAGCTGCTCATTTTTGCATAATTTGTAAAGCAGTAGATTATCAATACAAGCGCTAGCCTTTCAAGAGTTTGAGATTTTCAGGTCACAACTCGAAACTGTCCTTACTATTAAAGTATTAAATTTAAGTGTATGTATCTGAAGTTACTAATACACTTTGAGTATTTTAGCCTGACAATAAATGTTCACTTTCTTTTTACTAGCTCCTTTTCTTCTCATCCAAGCCTCATCTCATGACTTTCCAATGCAAAGTCAGATCAGTCCAAGAAGGGAAAATGTGCAGATCATTACGGCTCATAAGTGCAATGAACATTCCTCATTATCCTAGTTAAGGATAACTCAGAGTAAGTCGGTAAATAATTTTTGGTTCTGACTTTTTTTCCCACTAGCTTATCAAAAGAAGTGAATGAATTCATTGCTTCTTGTAAAGTACCTAAATTCATGCAACTGTTGCATTTGTCTTTGTTAATAATAAGCTGTCACTCTGATGTCAAACCCAGTTGGTGTGCTTTTCAATTAACTCTTAATTGTCCTTTGGTCTCAGTCATCTGTAGACTCCAACAAAAGCAAGTCTCTAGGCCTTTGAAGCAAAAGCCATGATATAAAAGCATGGCTGGATTGAGCTATTCTGAAAGTCTGAGACCGCCATGCACCTCATCTTCCCCCTGTTCCATGATACTCGGTAAGTGCCCAAAATACTGCAGTGGAAGAGGAAGAACAAAAAGAAGAAATAGAAACATGATGAATTTTACACCTCAATTCTTGAGCAACCACAGATTCAGGAAGTAATGAATTTTGAAAGAGAACTATGGCTAGAAAGTTCTAAGAGAATTGCAAATGTCATTTCACTTTGAGAGGACTGAAGGATGTAATGAAGTTTCCCTTTGGTTAGGGTGGGTTCAGGAATAAGAGGAAACATCTGAAGAAGGTTATTTATAGGGTTTTCAAGAACCACCCATGATAAATGAGTGTGAGGGGACATTTTTCAGCTGCCTGTGAAATTGGTCCATTTGTGTTCATGTTGGCATGAGTTGTGATATGATCCTGAAAGGGAACTTGGGAAAAGAAAGAGGTAATCAGGAATCAGTATCTAAAGAGGAAATATCCATTAACAAAGAAAAATGATCTCCAAGAGATGGGAAATAAATGAGGTGAGCCCCATGCTGCAGGTTATACCGGAGGAGAGTTTCCCAGCTGTGTAATGCTTATCCAACTTTACAGTGAAATGTATATAAATTATACCTCAGTAAAGCTCTTTATATAAAGACCAGTAGAAAGTTTGTCTTGTTATTTATAATACTTAAGAAGTATTTACTCACACAAAAATATGCATGTACTTTACAGACATAATACTGAGTAAGTTTCCATTTACATGAAGTTAAAAAATCAAGCAAAACTAACTCATCATGATATAAATCGCCACGATGTTACTCAGTGATGGGATGACTGCGGGACTATTAACTGGAAAGGACAGGAGGTTGTCTCCTGGGATGCAGGGCATATTTTTATTATTTGAGGGTTGGTACCACAGTGTATAAATAAGTAAAATTTATGTAAAAAATTTACACTTAAAACTTGTGCCTTTTCTTGCATGTAACATTTCAATTGAAAATAATCACCGCCTTTATTTCCTTGGTCTTTATTACAAATTGAAGACATATCTTCTTAACCAAAGAAACAATTACCATAATGAGAATGTATATTGGTATATTAATATAGTGCTGATATTAGATCTTTCACAAGTTAAACATTTTATACATTTTACCAAATTTAGAAGATACAGTAAATGCTTTCAAAATAAAGAATACAATAATAAGTAGTGATAGCTAAAGATTAATTAATTTGAGAGAATAAATATTGTATTGTATTTCTTTGTGAACTATCTTGAAAGTTCTAATTTCTTATGAATTCATTGGAACTTATGAGTTATTTTATTCCCCAAATGTTCAAGTACAGTATGTGATCTAGATAATCACATACCCAAAGAATATCTATGGGTCTATCTAATTGATCTGAAAACTCTGTAATATATTTGATGAAGTTGATTATGGACCTAAAGTTATAGTGAAATAAAGAACTCACTGAAAAAGTATTCTCAGTTAAATTTGGTACGTTAAGCAAACTGCACAGGCAGTGAACCAAAACTTTTCTTTATTCCAGCAAGGCTTTGTTCATTCTCATACTTTGTACATTTTTTCCTTTTCATTTAAGGTCAGAGAGTTCACCATCATTGTTACTTTTATTTTGTAACTTTTGACTTCTATTTTTTCTTACTCTTTCTCTTCCTCCTTTTGCTGTATTCACCAGATTTTCTATTGAAAAGTCTGAATAGAGCTGTGGAGGAATAGCAGGAAAAATGTCTGGGATCTCCTCACTTGTCAGATAAATCCCAGGGTGCCTCTGCTATGTAACCAACATATTGATTGATTTCTTTACTCCTGGAAGTCTGACATTATTGCACCATTTAAGCTCCAATATGAAAAGTCTTTGCCTCGAAGGTGCCCTGTGTTACGGGTATATTCCAGTAGAACCCATGACTGAATATCGCTTTGCAGTTTGAGCAAATATCACCCAAAGGGAAAATTTGGCCAACAGCTTATTTAGAACATATTTCATCTATTGAGTGGATATTAATCACCTAATACATTAAATGACCAATTTACATTTTCTTTTTCCTCCTTCTTCTTTCTACACATTTTAATATATTTGGATTAAATAATCGTCATAAAACAAATGGGAACAATGTTATTTTCCATTTAGTGTGGCTGATATCCTAGTATCTTTTCCTAAGTATATTTTAATAGAGTAAATCTAACAAATGTTTTTCATTTAGTATGAATTTACTTCTATAATATAAGGTTTTGTGCTATTCATTGTTACAAAGTCAAATAAGAAATCAGTATCATGTAGTTCAAAAATAAGCTGAAATTAATTTATCCATATATTAAATTGGTGCATAACACACACAATTTATTCAAATGACTTTACAATGCAGCATTTTTGTTGCAATTCCCTGGGGGAATTTTGAGTACAAAAAGAACAAAAAAGAAATTTTAAACTTTAAAATTGATTCCAGAGATGTTTACTTTGAAATTATTATTTTATATAGTACTATAAAACAAATAAGTTATTATATCACTTTTAACAGCACCAAGATTTTCTATAAACACAATAAAAAAGACACTAATATGAAATCAAAGAAGATAAAACAAAAAAATCATAATCTTAAACTTCGAATGGAAGTTTCAGATTGAATTTATGAACTCATATATTTTATATTTCTGTTACTTTTTTTATATGTTTGTTTTGCTTTTGAGAGCTGCTTTTCATCTTAGTTCATGATTAACACATTTAATGTAATGAAAGGAAAGAAAAAATAATCATTGACACTAATAATAAATAAATGGATCTTCTGAAAATAATCAGCAAATTAATCAAAGCATCTCCTAATGTTAAAAGAAAAAATGTTGAAAGAGGAACAAAGAAAACACAAAATAAGAACTGGCATGGAAGAAATAATCATAAATAGAGAGTCATTATACACTGTATTGAATGATGGTATACAAACATACGAATACCTAGATGAGATAAAACTATGCTATGAATAAGTTATATAATAAAATAAAATCCTAGTAGAAGGAGAAAATTTGAAAAGACAGTTTCTGTATGGCAATATATCAAAGTGAACCAGGTTTTCTTGTCTCATAATTCAGTGATTGTCAGTAACATCATAGCATTACTCTGTCATAAGAAGAACATAAAAGAGAGGGAAGGAAATTTTTAAGTGAAGGGAGGGATAGAGAAATTAATAAATTATAACAAATAAAGTGAAGGGAAGATGAATAGAGAAAAAATAGAATGAGACAAACGACAGCTAAAATTTTATCTGAACTAACTATATAATATGCTTTAGGAGAAAATATGCTATAGTGAAAGAAGTATTTATTTGGTAGATATTTTCTAATGCACGAATAAATTTTATTACTATGAATTAAAATATATATAGTATGTTTGCCATATATAAAATATAGAAGAATATTCATTATTAGTTTATAAGTACAAATTGTATATTGGACCAAGCTAAAGCCAGTAGTTAATAGTGGAGTTTGCTATAATTTTTTTCTCTCCCTTTAGTCCTACCACCGTGTGATAATAATTGAATATATATCCTACCAGTTCTTTAAAAATAAATTTTTACATTTAATTATTTAATATACCTAGATATATTTTTACACAGGACATGAGGCAATAATCTAAATTCTTTTATTTTTTAAATAGATATTTTTCTTAATGCCATATGTTAAATACACAAGTTCAATGAACTGACCAGATAAAAATGCTGCTAGCTTGTGGCATCTTCATTGACATTCTCAGATCAGTTTTTTCCTTAACTATGTTGCCATAAATATGATGTTTATACAGTCCTTAAGTTAGGAATACATGATATTAGGAATATTATGATATCCTAACACATGTATTAGGAACACACAAATATATAAAATAACTACTTACACTACTTTAAAAATTTAAGTATGTCATTAATTAAATGTCATTTAATTAATGACATTTAAAAAATATTATCTTTTAAAAACTTTACATCTCTTAAGATTAAAAAGAAAAATGTCTCAGGATTTCAGAAAATGTAGTAAGGAATTTCAAAATTCCCATGTTGCTATAGTATTTTCTACAAATTTAACAACTCATTTAAAGTCTGTTCATTAATGAGCATTTAAGTAATAATGAAGATGAAAAATTAATTCTCAGCATCTGATTATTATAACTTCCTCTAACAATTGTTATATTAGTGTTTTTCTTTACATTCACAATTAAATTAAACTTTAATAATTTTGTTATATATAGTGTTCCCTGTGTTTTTCAAATTAAACTACAATTAGATAATATGAAATTCATGTTCTATATAATAATGTTATAGTCAAACATTAAGCTACATGACATGAAATGGTAAAATTATGTAAATATAGATATAAATTGATATAGGTTATATATTTTTATAATTGTGGTAAATATACGTGATGTAAAATGTACCTATTTAACCATTTTTAAGGGTACAGTTCAGTGGTATTAAGTACACTCACATTGCTGTGCAACCATCACCACCACCCAGCTCCAGACTATTTTTCATCTTGCAAAACGAAAACTCTGGACCCACTTAATAATAATTCACCATTCCCTTTCCCTCACAGTCCCTGGCATCCCCCATTTCAAGGTTCACCCATGTTGTAACATAGATCAGAATTCTCTGCTTTTTTAAGACTGGATGAGATTCCATTGTATATGTATAGCACATTTGCTTATCTGTTGAAGAACACGAGAGTTACCTGCACCTTTTGGCCATTGTGAATGATGCTGCTATGAATATGGGTGTACAGATTATCTGTTCAAGACCCAGCAGCTCTCAGTTCTTTTGGGAATGGATGTATTTTTACAATTCTTTTCTAGTCACCTCTGATCAAAATTTAATAATTATTGAAATATAATTAGGGGCCAGAAAATATATATTGAGTACATGCACTTTGTTCTGGTCATTTGGAAATTCTTCCAAAATGATGACATATTTTTCAGGGTCCTCTTAGTCTTTTAAATGCATTAGTTTGGACTCATTCCATGGACATTCTATCAATACAGGCTCTTCCTATAGCAATACAATGACAAATGCTTGTATCAGTATTTTAAATTTTAAAATAGTTTGAAACTCAATTGAGCTATTCACATAAACGTAAGTTACCAGGATGTTTTCCAATTATTTGAAAATCCTACACCCTCCTCCTCAAAATCTACATGTATCTTAAGTAGTTTCATAAACATTAATTAATTCCTTTAAGATTTTACCTGCATATAATGACAACTTCCTGATTTATATACTGAAATTATTTTGTACGTATTTGCTCAATGGTTATAGTTTTACATTTTCTCTTTTTTTGAGGATTTTTTTGACATGGACCATTTTTAAAGTCTTTATTGAATTTGTTACAATATTGCTTCTCTTTTATGTTTTGTTTTTTTGGCCACGAGGCGTGTGGGTCCTTAGCCCCCTGACCAGGGATCGAACCTGCATCCCCTGCATTGGAAGATGAAATCTTAACCACTGGACCATCAGGGAAGTCCCTGTATTTTCTTTAATAGCAAATTATTTGATTTCCTCTTTATTATAATTGAAATAAACTTTAAATAAATGTAATAATTTACTGATATTATTGATAATTTATTCTATTTATTTATAGGCTTACTTCTTAAAATTTGTCCATTTTTATTTTACCAGTTTCTTTACCATCACTGGTAAAGATTAACTCCTTGTGGTTTCTTCTCAGACCTAATATTTTGAAAATAATGCTGTTAAATTGAAATTCAGAAATTAGTGTTGTTGGCTTAAAAAAGCTTAAATTGGAAATATTTTTCAGTCAAAGATATCATTCTACAGACTGTATTCTCTTTCCTCCAGTATTTTTTTCATAATTAAGGAAATTAGACATTTAGCCTCTCAATATGTTGGGGTTTTTCAATTTAGAGATTAGGAGGAAGGCATTATTAAATAGTGGTGTTCCAATTTACATCTAGTACATTCTTGTATGCTTCAAATTTGCTCCTTAAATAGGCTGACATGTGCCAAATGAAATTTAATGTTGACAAATGTAGAGTAATGTAAATTAGCCTCAGAAATAATCAGCAACAGATAAAAAATTATAGATAATTGAAGTGATTCACCAAGTCCTTGTAAAAGACTTTCAACTGTTCACAAACTTTTAGGAATCTTCTCAACGGAAAAGAAACTCTGTGCTCTTCCTTGAAATGTCAGAAAGTAAATGCAAAAGTCCAAAGGCAGCCAGCTACATACTAAGGTAATGTTTAATTGGGCTACATCGTTCCAAATTGAAAAAAGTTGCCTTATTTTTCTGGCCAAGTCATACATCTTCCAGAGAGACAAGATAACTATCTCCCTGTAATGCTTTCTAAAACATTTGAACACAGAGTTCAGGGATTTCTCTTACTATCTATTAACATCTGGAGTGCAACTGTAGGGGTAAAGATTAGAACAATACTGCAAGGGTGTTCTGGCATCTAACTCCAACTCACATGTCTGCCACAGAGAAAGCAACTACCAAATCAGTATCTGGGTTGTCATGCCCTGGGCTCCCAGGTCAGCTGTTTAAGACCTCTTGCTGTCTCAGCCAGGTCAGAAGCTGGGTGTCTTTTCAGTTCAGTTCACTGTCTTGGGCATAAACATTCGATTAAAATCTGCTATAACTCCTTTTCGCCTACACAATTCTTGAAGGAGCAATCAAAACCCACTGACGTATCATAAAAGAATGAAGTACATACTGGAACATCAAATGCCTTTCTATGTTTGCCAGTTTTTTTAAACCTCACAACCACAGAAGGCTGGAGCACATTTTCTTTCTTTCAATTGTTTCTAGCCCTTAAACTCAAAGACTTGGGCTGAAATCCTATTCACAGAACATATATATCACAATATAAATAAATTAGAATTTCCCATTTGATGTTTTTTAATACTAATATTAAACAGATTGTGCACTTGAACATAGTTTATGGATAAGTGCATGTAACATAATTGTGCTACTATACACTAAGTTCATTTAATTGTTTTAATTGTTTAATTTGTTTTTAAGAACAAATGCAATTTAGTTTGCTACACATACAATTTACAATGTTACACATATCCTCCATGTGAGTTCAGTTCTTTGCCACACTACCGTATGTCTTTATAAAAGAAGCATTTAAGCAGCAGAGATTAATAGTCTCCTGGCTTCCTGAGTTATAAGCAATCTACAAAAGTAGGAGAAATAAAGCTTTAAAGTATAAAATTGTAAGTGACCTTCTTAAATTTCAACCCAACTACAACTCTTGGGAATTATAGACCTCTGGTTGTCAAGGACTGTGCTTGTCTAAATTATCTCCATGGCACTTAACATGTAACTGGGTCGGTCAACATACTTAATAAATGTTGTTGATCATAACGGCACACTCTCACAGAAACCTTCAGTTTGTTGACAGAGACAAAAATACGTTAGTCAAATATTTTAGGATTTTACATTTTACAACGTACACATGTGGATATCATTTAATATTCAAAAAAAAAGATAGCTAAATTAGATATTACTATTCTGCTTTACAGAACATCGCATATGAATATGGAGCATGCTTCATTTCAATCCCAATACACTTACAATTTTATAATTAAATATGTAACTCCAGAGATTTAAAAAAGGAGCTGTTTATAACTCTTGGTGAGTCATACGTGTGTAAACAGGCGTCAGTGTTTACAAGCCATGATAACTAAAAACCAAAATCAGGATGTATGTAGATATTTTTGTAATCATGACTGTAATTAAATTCCATTATTAATTGTGTAATTAAAATTATAACTGTCAACCTTTATCCACATTATTACAGATGAAGGTACTCATGAATATAATATATTCATTAAATATACGTGAGAAAACCAATTACAAATTGTATTCACAAAATTTAGTTCAAAAACTGCATGTTTTGCCTTTGTAAAGCCTTCATTAGGTTGAATTTTATGTCCATGTACAGTAGAATAAAGTTTTTCCCAACAGAGCTGAACACAGTGCTCATCTTTATTCATAAGGCAAATAAACTTGTTCAAAGAACACATGTGCTAAAGGCTAAAATGACTCTGAGCAAGATGAATGGTGACTTTGTTTAGCTTTCTAGAGACAGCTGTTATAAAAGGTTTAGGTTATTTATTTTTGGCTCACTGATAAAGATTGTGGTTTGGCAGGTGAAACACCAGATAAACATGATTTCAGCGTTAGCTTTGTAATTATATCCCCAAGAGGAAAACATAAACTGTACATATACATACATACAATTTCAGTTCAGCAAGGGAAACATTTTAAGTTTTACATAAGTCCGTGTGCAATATTGTGATTTCTTTTGGGAACTGTAGACCAACCATTCAGTTTACATTGTTCACTTTATTAGTAATATTTCTAATAATTTTATTACCTTGGTTTTACGATGCATGATTCTGAAAGGAGTTATTCTGTTTACTCAGCAAGAACAGAAAACTTTTCTTTACTTCTACCAAGTCAATGGAGACCCAAAAAGTTATGTAGCATTAAAATAAAAGAGACATTTTCATGAACACATTATCGGAAAGTATTTCATCCTTAGAAAAAATAAAGTTATTTACTGTTTGTGATACTTTTATATAATTGTTTATGTTTTGTTTTTTGTGTCCATTGTTTATGATTCTTGTGGCTTACCTTATAGAAAGGCAATATATACCTTCTTCCAAATATAAAAACAACTAAATCCCCCTCTCCAAATAATTTTTGTTTTGTTTTGGCCTTAGAAATTGGGAGTCTCTTATTAGTTATTAATTTATGCATAATATGCTTAAGGCTAGACCTACCTAGAATTAAACTTAGAATCTAGATATTTTCTCCCTATTACCTAATTCAGGTTTCACAAGTTTTGAAAAGGCATGGTTTATAATTCAACATAAATGCAAAAATATATCCCAAAGTAATAGGTACGTACTGGATTATAAACTGTTATATATTCCCTTTATAACAGTCAATGCTTAAATATTCAGCACTTTAGTCAAAACATTCAAATTGTGAAGATAATTCAGGGCGATCAGGTACTGGTACTTTCTGATCTGCTGTCAGGGTGCCCACAGTCCCTTGTCTCACATTTGCTCTCTTGGTTTAAAGGAATAGCATCTCATGTCTACACGGTGATCTCTTTGTGTAATGACATGTCATCTTGAATCATGGTGCTGAACTATCGTTCTAGTTTCTTTTGTTGACATCTGATTCAGGCTCTATTGTCAATGGAGAACTCTATCTAATCACTGCTAAACTATCTCAGCTTCAGCTGAACTACTACATTTAAAAAAATCCTGTTATATCCTGATCAAGAAAAGTGTGTGGATACTGAAATCATCATTAAATTATTTTCTCCAGTTTTTGTACTTTGGAAAAAAATAGTGCGTTTTCAAAGCAATATTGTTAGATCAGTGGAAAGAAGGAAGGGAGGGATGGGGCAAAGGAGGGAGAAGGAAGAAAGGAAGGAGGGAGAGGGTGAGGGAAGGGGAGAGATAGAGAGAGAGAGAGAGAGAGAGAGAGAGAGAGAGAGGAGGTGGGGAAAGAGGACAGAAGAAGACAATTTGCTACAATCTCCTGTTCAAGAGAAAGGACAATTGGAGGTAGAGTAAGCACGTGCATTAATTAATGCTCCTGGAGCTGACTTTTGTGATTTATAAAGCCTATAAAAATATGATTGCCTTAAAAGATATTACATGAGTAAGGGGTGCCAAAAACACCTCCGTAAGTGATTTGTATATTGGTGCCACAAAGTGAACGATCAAGAAACTTTTCCATAGAAACAAATGATTTTTACTCCCCTGCATGGACATCTTATGTAATTTAGGTGAGACCATGCTGTAGAACTTCCCATGCCTAATGAGAGAGAGAGAGAGAGAGAGAGAGAGCGCGCGAGCACTTAATCATACTCTTACATGCTTACACTTGTAGGAAACACTTGTATGTCTTAGTCACAAACGTCAACATCACACATCACCTTTTCTTCCTGGGCTCTCCTAAGGAAATATTGCTGCAACTTTTATGTACATCTGTATCTTCCTGTCGGCAAAGGATTGCTGTTTATTCATTTAATCACTATTTATTGAGCTTCTATCTTTCCAGGCACAGAGTATACAGCAGCCATAAAGTGCACACAAATTTTCATTCTCTTTGAATGAATACTGTAACAGAGAGACAAGCAATAAATACGTAATTTTAAACAAAATTGATGCTGTTAAGTGATAAGGGGAAAATATAGAGGGCGAGGGGGAACTGCAAATGGGGGTCGAGATTTTAATTGGTGATCAGGAAGGTCTCACTGAATTGGTAAAATCTGAACCAAGAGTGACTAACAGGAGGTATGACGTCATGGAGATGCCTGATGGGAGAGTGAATCCGGCAGATATATTAAGTGCAGAGGCCTTGGGACAGGAAAATGGCCAGTCCAGGCAAAACCAGGATATATGGAGTGGCTGGAGCAGAGTCAGTGGGCAGGAGAGCACAGGTTAGAGATGTATGGGATTGGGGGCATTTGTGTGGGAACTCAGGGAGCGTTGCATAGTTATGGCGTTGCTCTCAGTGAAAATGGGAGGATTTTCAGGCATGATTGATTTGGAGATGGTGTGTGAGAGAGTGAAGTCCACTTGAGCAATCGACACAGGGAACCATCAGTAAATGAGATGGGGCCTTGAGCAATGGATACAGAGAATGATCAGTAAATGAGATGTGGGCCTTCAGCAATGGACACAGGGAACCATCAGTAAATGAGATGGGGCAATCCTTGTGAGGTCTATTGAACACTTGAGTGAAGAGGTTGACTATGAAATTGGATACATGAGTCATGTTCAAGCTAGAGATAAAATTTGCATGTGTTTGGCAAGTTCAGTTTTTAAAGAATATGCAATATCCATGGAAACCAGTTACATATGGTGTCTTATGTGTGAACATTGAATATCACCAGATACTTCATAGAGTTTTCTCATTTCATTCTAATACTATGCTGCTTCTAAAAATTATAATTTTTTAAAAAATATTTTATTTAAATAATGAAGTAGACTTATTTGTTTCTGGAAAGCAACTTTAGCCATTAGGGAATATTTCCTCTCATATAATATGTGCCTTGTGAGAGGTGGAAACATAGAATAGCACTTAACATATTTACAATCTCTATCCTTTATCCACTCACCAAGTATATTTGGACTAATAAGACATCAAGGATAAAACAATGATTGCCACTGCCTATGTCAAATTTCCATAATTGTGTTTGTGAGCCTTTCTATTCCTATGTAAAAATGCAAATGGTTTTTAATGAAGGGTTTCGATAATTTTCAAAAGGTCTAGAGAATTCATAGATATTACTTTTAACATTAGAAAATTTACTTCCTTTATATAATAATCATAACATACTTTATGTCCCTTTATTTTTATTTTTTTAAATTTTTTTTTTTTTTTTGCGGTACGTGGGCCTCTCACTGTTGTGGCCTCTCCTGTTGCGGAGCACAGGCTCCGGATGTGCAGGCCCAGCGGCCATGGCTCACAGGACCAGCCGCTCCGCGGCATGTGGGATCCTCCCGGACCGGGGCACGAACCCGTGTCCCCCGCATCGGCAGGCGGACTCTCAACCACTGCGCGACCAGGGAAGCCCCTATGTCTCTTCATTAAAGATTATGATTGCTAAAGGATTTTGAGTTTTGAGTGGCCATCATGTCCCAGAGATAAATCTAATTGCCTTAGAACTGTATCTTATTGATTCTTGATAACCCCATAACGTAAGTACTATTTTACCACTGGAAAAGTCTGGGTTCAGAAAGTTCAAATGACTTGCTACCAGGTAAAAATGAGTAATTGCTGAAGATAAATTTTAAAGCAGGAAAGTAAGAATTCATAGCATGTTCATTAAGCTTGCTTTGCTACAGTCTAGTCTGTAGATTGAATCAATTTAGGACTGATCTGAGGGAGAAGTGTCCTGAAATAAAGACCACAAAAGAAGAGCAACAAAGAGCAAGTCTTTATTTACTGCCAGGAGCTGGATTAGTCTGAAAGTTAGCAGAGGTTTAAATGTTACAGACACTCAGATTGGTTTTTTTTAAAAAAAAAAAAAAAAGAAGAATGGAGGAATGTGATGTATGAAGTACAGAAAATGTTCCATTATCAGTTCTTAGAAGTGGATGGCTTCAAGATAAGCAAGTCCAGAAAGTTGGATTTTCACAAGAAAAAGGGAAAATGTAAACAAGTGTGGGACATTAGAGTTCATGGTTTCAGCTTCAGAAAAAAAAAAAAACACAGGTTCTTCTGACTATTGATAGAACTCTTAGTATACAAGGTTGAAAAAAGAAAAGTTAACCTTTTACCTGTATTATTCAGAGTATATTGTTATTCAATGTCCAGAAAGGACAGTAAGTACATTCTGTTTCCATTTGTTTCAATTTCTACTTACTCAAATCTTATACAATGGTTATGGAAACTGTATTTGAAGCTTTTTAAAATCTCTTGCCTCAGATTGTGAAATATCATTTTAGTTCAATGATATTGAGCTCTGGAGTAACTAACACTGTCAAATTAAACTCTTAAATATAAAAGCAATCTCTTAAAGTCCCTAAGACAGAATTTGAGAGAATACTGAGTAAAAAAAAAGTACCATTTATTTCATCTAATTATCAATTTCAAGTACCAATTTCAAAGCCCTTTTGTGTGTCATTTTAATTTACTCTATCTCAAAGAAAATTGTAGACAGTTTATATAGAAAATTTACTCTCTTTAGTCAATGAGGTTTTAATCTGTTTTCTAGTAGTAATGGCATATGTTATTCAAATCCTACCAGAAGCATGCATTGATTCCCTACTGTTGAAAGAACTGATTTTAGTCACTGTGTGGCATACTATTATGAATTAGAAATAGAAGCTCATATTCAAATAGTTAAGTACAGATTTTGTTTATGTGAATGAAATGGTACATGTTGTTTTATTACACAGCATAGATCCATAAATTCTACTTAGTTTGTGTAAATTCTTGAGTGTAAAAAAAAAAAATCATTAGTAGTGATAAGAAGAGATACATGAACATGAGAGACACAGTTGAAAACAGCCATTATAATTCAGGAGTCCAACCATGTAATTTACCTCGATAAACTCTCACTGCTCTTAAGTGCCTACACATTCAAACAAGAGCATGAATTCAAGGTTGTCAAGATCCCCACGCAGAGTTTCATGCAGGCTACAGGCAAATTGAAGTTATCGTATACATACGATTTTGCCAATGTAACGGGGAAATATTTTCAGAAGAAAAAAACAAAAAGCTTTCTCTCAGTAAAGATGGTGCTTTTCTGTAGCTTCTTGCTTCTTGGGCCTTCTCTGTGGCTAATATTTTTAAAACAGTTCATAGCTACCTTGCACTTCTAATTTCTTGGAATACATAAGTAAAATTCAAGAGAGATAAAGCATGAACTGGGCAGTTCAGGGAAAGTCTGGGTAAGGCCTTCCAGGAAAAGTGCGTCTCTTTTCGAGTACCTTCTCAAGTTTGGAGGGATAAGATATAGATATTCCACAGAGCCAAAAGAAGGCTTCCCCAACTGTTTTTAATCTAGCCAGGGGAATTGAGCTAAGAAGCCAAGCCCATGGAAGAGACAACGAGGGTTAGAGCTAAAGTTCAGGATACAAATAAAGATTTCTATTTTCCCAGTTTACCTTCATTTTCTATTGCCTCAAGACTCAGTGGTAGTGATTCAAATTTGGTCAACCCTTTAGACATACAACATCCTATTTCTCACCTCATTATTTAGAGATAATAATAGTACTCTATTCAGGGAAATTTTATTCTTATGCTTTTAAAATATTATTTAATCAGTTGACATAGTAAATATAGATTTGAATTATCTTTTATTCACATAGGGTATATAAAATAAAAGCCTTTCAATAATTATTACATGTTAAATAATATTGGTTATTAATGTATTAAAACTAAAAAACAAAAACAAGGCCATAAAAACATATACACTGTTATAAAATATATGGTGTTTAAAGATGTGTGTATACACATTAAAAATGCATTACACACAGAAGAATGAAGAATGGCTGCAATTCCTTTCCTAATCAGCCAAAAACCTGCTGAGAAAAGAAACAGCGCTCTTCTAAGAAAGACAACAGAATACAAATACTCCACCGTGTATCATCCACAAATAAATAATACATAAAACACTAGGCAAATCATGGAACAGGAAAATACGCTCTACAGACAGTAAAAATAAGTTGATTAAAATGGAACACAAGATGGCCTAGATGCTAGACTTAGCAGATCAATATATTGAAAGGTATTCAAAGAATCAAATGAAAATGTGTTCAGATAAGTAAATAAGATATGATCTTAAAAGGGAAAGAGTCAATAAACCTCAAGAGATAAGTTGAATTTTTAAGGATCAGAACCAAAGGGACCATGCAGTTTAGGACCATGATAGAGTCATTGGGACAGGAATTGCCTCCCCCTGTAACAGCTGGAAGAGTGGACAAATATATGAGTCAAGGGCTTTAAGACATTGGGTCATTATCAGGACAACACTCTAATTCCTGAAAGAAGGAAAACAAATGCAGTGATCTCTTTGATTGCCCTGGCTTTCTGCCTGTAGTGCCTTTCTGGATCATGCTTCTAGGAGGAGTATCACGAAACAGAGCATGACCTCCTCCCAAGTTAAGGAGACAGACATCACAGTGCAGGGACTTCCATGGCTAGAATTTATGAAGAGCTGCAGAAATCTGCACAGGGTCCCCTTGATTCTGATAGTTAAGCCATGCATGTATAATGTGAAGATCTATAACCTGAACAACTTGAGAGATCACACATGACTGAAATACTCGGGAGTTCCAACCAGCCAGCGTGGACCCACTCGTTATGACTCTGAGCCTGCTTTCCACTGGCACAACCCTGCCAACCTTGCCAGGGGTGATACAATATCATCACGTGGTCATTGTAACCCCAGGATTCCATCATTCTCACAGAATTCAAACTACTGTGATGACACCGTCCATTTCTCATCAACCTTGGAAGTTTTCAAGGTTACTGGGCCCCTTGTTAAGAATGTATTTCTGGTGGCACAATGGTTAAGAATTCACCTGCCAATGCAGGGGACACAGGTTCGAGCCCTGGTCTGGGAAGATCCCACATGCTGCGGAGCAACTAAGCCCGTGTGCCACAACTACTGAGCCTGCGCTCTAGAGCCCGCAAGCCACAACTACTGAGCCTGCGCTCTAGAGCCCGCAAGCCACAACTACTGAAGCCCTGGTGCCTAGAGCCCGTGTTCCGCAACAAGAGAAGCCACTGCAATGAGAAGCCCGCACACCACAACGAAGAGTAGCCCCTGCTCGCCGCAACTAGAGAAAGCCCACGCAGCAACAACCCAACTCAGATAGGTAGGTAGATAGATAGATAGATAGATAGATAGATAGATAGATAGATAGATAGATAGATAGATGGATAAAATAAAATAATGCATTTCTGACAGCCTTCCTGAAGGGAAGGTCATCTGGAGAATCGTAAGAGACAAATTTAGGGCACTGGTGAGTAAGTCTTACAAGATAAATTTACCCTAACATTCCAATCTCCATGAATCTTTGGACACTTTTCTCTATAATAAGCCAAGTCTGGCATTTTAACTTAATTTAGTGTAGACCATTTTTAGGTTCAAGTTTCATTCCACTGAACAATCAACGATTATAGCCACCCTCAGATTTGTAAGTTAACCCAGTGAACCCAGAATCCCCTCTTAGTAAATTCATATACAGGTAATTTCTTCTTGATACATCATTGTATTCCTGTAACACCGATCCAATACACTTGGGATCCATTTTCACACCATTTACCCAGTTTTCTATCCATAAAGTCGGCAAACGTTTCCTTCAGTTGCTTCTCACACCTGGTTAGAGATCTCACATTATATACTTGACCCCCTGGCATGCGCTGGGAAACAAATTTAGTTATAAGACTAGGAGAAATGGGAAATGGTAAGAATAGGTCCTAAGGAAGCTCAGGTTTTCCTCCAAAAGCACCAACTGCAGTGGAGATGATTGCAATTTTAGGTAAGATTAGACAGCTTCCTCCACCAGAAAGGGATGAGGTCTCTTCTGCTGATAAAGGAGACTTGACAGCATTGGGGGTTTAAAGGCCTCCAAATTCAACGGACTCCACCTGTCTCCCTCCTGCCCCGTATTAAGGATCTCATACCTTCCCAATCAATAGTGTTATATCCTAACTTTAACATAACAGATCTTGTGAGGTCGGGGATTAAGTCTGTGTTTAATTCAGCCACCAATAGGATTGAACTTGGTGTTGGCATTTTATACAAATCTTGGCTCTGAGGATAGAGGAGATAAGGTTTTCTTTTTAGTGAAATCATAGATGTAGCTAGTCCCTTATCTGGACCTGGACTTGTGGATGGGAAGCTCTCTTATCATTTTTTCATCAGTTTCTCCAGTACACCTAGAAACAGTTAATGAAACCCATTACATTTCCTATTTTTATTAAAGAGTTCTACCACAGCAACTACTTTGTCACCCAAAGCAATTTCTTTCTAGTCGTTTGATGTCATTGAATCTACTGGTGATCATTTAAGTAACTGTTTTACTACTGTATTATGTATATAACTAGGGTACATTTTATCAATAGAAAGGGGTTTCTTACTGCCTTTTAACATAATCAGATCAGGAAACAAACTCCAGAAAACTAAGAACCAGTTCAGGTAGCCATTTTTAAGGTTCCCTCCTCAAAACCATTCCCAGTACCAAGTAGGTTTGATCATAGAAGCGGAAGTGCTTAAAACACAAAGAATAGAGGATAACCAAAGAGATTAAACTTTACAGATTTGCGGGAGCTGCTTTTGATAAGAACTGACCTCTCTCCAGAACTGTGGACCTAATTATTAAAGAGTTTTAACCACTCTTCAGCTTCAAGGATCTGCTGGACCATTAATATGCTGGAAGGTAGATTTCTGGCTTTAAATGTAGCCTTTAAATGATGATTAATCCCTTTCAGCCTCTCAAGGTATTTGCTCCCAGCATCCCTCACTCTTCTACCTCCCAGATGCCCGAGACATTTACTAGTCAAGACTTTGGGAAACGTGTCTCCTTCAGACTAAGAAAGCTCCTGGCAAGGGACTCAGCTGAGAGCTGCTGGCTGCCTGCTCTTTGAGGACTTGAATGAGAGCTTCAAGCTTGTAGAAGACAAGGCCATCAGCACAGAGCACAGACCTGTTTCAGAAAATCTAGCAAGAAGGAACACTTCACAAGGAGTCTCATGGGGCCTGAAAATGTCATCACAAGAAATAGAAATTACAGACCGATATCCATCATGGATTCTTAACAGGTATTACCAAATCAAATCCAACAATATGTAAGACTAGATGCACTTTAACTGGGAAGTTTGCTTTAATATCCAAAAATTAGACAATCGCCATGTTGACAGAATAAAGGAGATGAATCAGATGCTCTTTTCAAAAGACACCAAGAAAGCTTTTGCCACAATCCAACACAAATACATGAATAAAAATTCATGGAAAACTAGAAATCGAAGAAAATATTCTCCTTCCAATAAGAGTCAGCTGTGTAAAACCTATAGCAAATATTATACTTAAATGTGAAATGTTAAACAATTTACCCCCTAAGATTAGAAACCAGTAAATGGTGTCTGCTCTCACCACTTCTGTCAACGTTGCACTTGTGGTTCAAGACAGCACAAGACAAGAAAAATGTATATGGCCTTGAGATTGGAAAAGAAGAATAAAGTTGTATTTCATCACAGATAACATGAATTGTTTTCATGAAATGATTCTAACATATCAAAAAAATTACTCAACTAATAAATGAGTTTAGCAAGGTTATAGTATATAAAGTGCTATTGATAAATAAATCTTATTTCTATATGAAATCGCCAAGCAATTAATAAATGACATTAGAACAATTACATTTAAAATAGTATCAAAATGATAAACTATTTAGGAATAAATAAAACAAAATCCATTAAAAATTCTATATTGTAAACTTAAAAAATATTGCTGACACAAGTAACAGAAGACATAAATAGGTAAAATATATTTTATAAAATTAAACAGCCATTCCTAAGGTTTAAACAGTTTTAAAACTATTAATGCCAGTGGGTTTTTTTTTTTTTTTTTTTTGTGGTACGCGGGCCTCTCACTGTTGTGGCCCCTCGCGCCGCGGAGCACAGGCTCCGGACGCGCAGGCTCAGCGGCCATGGCTCACGGGCCCAGCCGCTCCGCGGCATGTGGGATCTTCCCGGACCGGGGCACGAACCCGCGTCCCCTGCATCGGCAGGTGGACTCTCAACCACTGCGCCACCAGGGAAGCCCGCCAGTGGGTTTTTATACAAATATGTGTACAAGCGTTATTTCCTTTGAAAGTTCGTATTTTTCTTTGCCATGAATTTTATAATCCTTTTTTCAGACAATAGAATGAATTTAGAATTTCTTTTTTATCCTTCCTTCCTCCTTCACTGTCTTCTCCTCTATAATTCCTCATCCTTCACCATACTCTTGACATAAATCATTACTTCTATTATATATTTAGATGTCATTCAACTAAGTGCCTGGTTAGCCATGTGCTTTACTTTCACTGACTCAGTATCCACAAAAAAATCTATTATATGAAATATTATATCACATTTGTAGATTTGAAAGCAGGGAAACATTTATAAACGTGATGAAGATGGCAAAGCTGGTAAGTGGAAAAGTGCAAATATAAATGTGTGTTTCTGTTACTTCAAAAGCTGGACTAGGGCTTCTCTGGTGGCGCAGTGGTTGAGAGTCCGCCTGCCGATGCAGGGGACGCGGGTTCATGCCCCGGTCCAGGAGGATCCCACATGCCACGGAGCAGCTGGGCCCGTGAGCCATGGCTGCTGGGCCTGCGCGTCCGGAGCCTGTGCTTCACAGTGGGAGAGGCCACAGCGGTGAGAGGCCCGCGTCCCAAAAAAAAAAAAAAAGAAAAGCTGGACTAATCTCTGTGCCGTTTTATACCTAGGGTAAAATTCTTTAAGCTATAACGTACATCCAGAATATTTCATAAAAATAATGAAATCAAGAAATAAATACATCACTAGACTATAGGTCTCATAATTTAAAGCATTCATAGACATATTTTACACGTTAGAAGTCGTTTGTTTTAAAATTTATTTTCCTGTTGTCATGATAATATCAGGCTACTTAATAATGCCCACATTAGCTATCTGCCTAGTAATGAAATTATGAGTGTATTGATTTATCCGACTGTTCCATAAATTTTGAGACAGATATTTAACTATCTACGGCATAAGGTTATTTTCCCTTCAGCTTTTTAACAGTAATTGTAATAGTAATTTAATACCCTAACATACTAAACGTTTCTTTCCAAAATATCAATAGAATGCACTGGAAGTTAGAATTCCTAGTAATTTGCAATAAGAATCAACATTAACAGACTGTGATAATTTTCCATGTAAAAACTATTGTGAATATTCTAAGTTGTCTTGTTTTTAAATTAGTTATGTGCACAATTTATATTAAATGACATTAGATCGAGATGAAGTTCTATTTTTTTATACTAACATTGTCTTAGCTCAGTTTTTATGTTTTATTAATTCATAATGTATGACTATTTCCTGCAAGTCTAGGAATCCTGCAGACAACTATTAGTGTTTTCCCCACATCTGCACTGTGGGCCTGGTCTCATTTATTTTCTATCTTAAAGCAGTGTTTTCTGAGTAAATGGCAGGCTAATAAGTTATGAAAACATGAGTCTATCAGTTAGTAAACTGCTCCCTTGTTTTGTGGATTAGGCACCATGGGGAATTAATTTAAGTTTTTACATCTTAACTGAGAAAACTGTTTACTTTGAACCTACGTGGGACCACTGACCACACAAAAGTTGGCAAAATCTCATTTTGTTAGCAAGTGATAAAAACAATTTCAAGAGCTTCCAGAGGGAGCACCTTTCCTCCCTATAAACTTAGAGCATTATGAGATTGCTATGGCCGGGCAGCTGGGAAAAAACGTGTGGTCACAGCATAAAAGCATCAAAAGATGGTCCATTTTGTGACTTGACTGTTGAAGGTGGAGGCACAGAGAGAAAGCCAGAACTTCCCTGAAAAAAATGTGGCAACCCTATATGAGAATGGCAATAGTGAGTATTTTGCAAGAATGAAGATAAGTCATTTCTGAAACTAGAAAATGACACTCCCAACCCAAACACTGTGATAAGGATAGAGGACTAGCTACCAGTGTAGGGAAGCAAAATTGGCCAATCTAACATAGCCCTTTGGCATGCAGATTATTTTGAGCTAAGGACAGTCAAGGCTCAAAAGACTCAGGAAGAAACTTGGACCTTCCGCCTAACTGTCTCTAGAGTGTAGACAGTGGACTTGTTCCAGGAAGGGAGCCTCACCATAAACTATAGCACGACCTAGGTGTGTAGACAGGGAGAGCCCTAGCAAAGTCTGCCTGTTAAAATTCCTCTCCGTGTCACCCCTGTCTCTGCCTGGCCCCGCAAACTTTTCTTTACCAAACATTTGCTTTTCCAACTCCACTAATTACCTTCCTCCCCTTGGAAATTCCAAACCACTACCCCTAACATCCTCTTGTCTAGCTGAAGATGGTATTTATGGTGAGAGTTTCAGCCATTTTGATGAGTTAACTCAGTTTTCCTGGATCTCTCCCATGTATACGTGTTATGACACTTTTGTTTCATTTTCTCCTGTTCATCTGTCTCATATCAACTTAATTCTTAGACCAGCCAGAAGAACCTAGAAGGGTAGAGGGAAATGTCTTCCTCCCTGACTGTAGGGTTAAGACCTGCACTGCGAAACTCATGAAGGAGTGAGCACATCAACATCAACAGAGACAACAGCCTCATCATTCTACCCTACTCTCTCCCCCAGACATCTTCTCTTGTCTTTTCTAATCCACTCCCAGCCCTTCTCCACCATGCTCAGTCATCCTGCATGTTCACTGTCATAGGTGATAGCTGAGAGTTTAATTACACTACTGCCATTTGGATTCAGACACCTGTGCGGCACTGACAGGAAAAGACAAACAGACGACGAAGTTAGGGGATTCACTCTCCCATGACCTCCTTGCAGAGGTCACACAGTTTGGGGAGGGCAACTGCCTTCTAAGGAGATGCTAACATGCCTCAAAATCTACTCCCATCACCTGTTGACCCCTGAGTCAGAACAAGTTAGATCCCAAGTTTGCCAGACAATGAAATACAAGGCCTGATACTAGAAAGGATAAAAACATTCAATCTTTTATTTCTATGTTATATGTATAACAGCCAATTTACACATAAAATTTTAATATAATGGTTTCATGCATTCATTCGTGTGTGTGTGTGTGTGTGTAAAACAGCTATATGGGAACATAGTTACTTGTGCATATGTCTACTTCTCTTGGTCATCTGTGGTTTAAATGGACCAGAACTGATGTTTTAGCCATCCGTGGAGACTATGCATAATACAGTACATTTAGGGCATAGCTTTGCAGTACATTTTTGTAGAAAAAATTGACATCAATGTGAGTTACT
The DNA here is from genome assembly GCF_964374135.1 of Grampus griseus. Lineage (NCBI taxonomy): Eukaryota > Metazoa > Chordata > Mammalia > Artiodactyla > Delphinidae > Grampus > Grampus griseus. Next base: position 83,086,716 of record NC_139006.1, on the reverse strand, counting down.
ACAGCTCTCAACCAGATTCAATCCCAATTGCTCTTTTCTTTTCAAGTACTATTATGAAGGATAATATTAATGGTAATACCAAAATCAGTTTGGACAGCCTCTTTTAATTTCAACTATTCTCTTAAATGATAATGTAATTAAATCGGTCAGTTCGTTTGTAGGAGCACAAGGTCAGGCTAGGAGTAAAAACTCATCTTGTGGTCTAATATGGCTGGAGGCTGGGGAGCTGGCATCTCCCAAGCACAGGTCTTCCTGCCCATAATCACTTCCCACTCTCATACCATGCACAGCCAAACCACTAGCACCCCTGCTCTCTTCCGGCTTTTCTGATACGTAAGTAGACTCTCTTTGAAAGCAAAAATCTGTCTTTTACATAAAAATCAGGATAGAAATAAGATATATGTGTCACAAGTAATGGCATATATTTTTAATTGACTATTGATGACTAAAACTTCCAAATTCAGCCTTGGGGCCACATAAAATTAGTACAGTGTTGAATTACCTTTCCCACGATGGTAAGCGCGCATGCGCACGCGCACGTGTGTGTGTGTGTGTGTGTGTGTGTGTGTGTGTGTGTGTACAAACTTTGAACTCTAGTGCCTTTCTATTTAACCTAAGTGTGGAAAAGATAAGTTACACAACCAGTCCAGGTATGTAAGGCTATGAGCATTAGTTCTAGTATCACAAATTATTTTTACTTGTCCTTTAATTTTTTCTCAGCTATGTACTACTTCTAGGAGTTATAGTCAGTCATATCAATGTATTATTAAAAAGTACTGGATAATTAGGGTATAAACAGATACATGGTAATAAAATACCGTGACGAATCCCTTGCCAAATAATTTTGTCCTGTATATAAGACAGAAACAAAAAGACACTTTATTATGATGCTATAAAATGTCAAGAAGCTAAATTACTTTAATTGGGTCTTTATATTGCTAATCTCCATCCCAGAATTTCATGGTTTTGAGGGTGTACATTACTAGTATATACATAATATATAAAGCATGATACAAATTGGTCCGTTTCTCTTCATACTCCATATTTAGAAAAGGATGTATGCATACCACGTTCCCTGATACTTTACGTGGGGTATCTTTGTCCAATGTCTCTACAATTGAAGGATGACTTGGATCTGCATAGACATTTTGGACCACACTTTTCCTAGGAATCCTGTGCATTCTATACCACTATATCTGGCACTGATGTTTTAGAAGATAATTTTGAAGCCACTTTCCACAATCTTTTCCCAATTCATGATTTATAGGTAAACATCTACTGAAGCCAATCATTTAAAATAGTTAGTTGTTTCAACATACCAATATTAGAAAATCAGAATTTTGCATAGTCAGTTTTTATCTAAAAGAATCATAAGAAGTTGCTCTTCATCCTCTTGAATTTCTGTAATATTCTTTTAGGTCACTAATCACACTGCAAATATTAATAATGTATATGCTTAAGAGTTTTCACTCTACACCAAGGTAAACAGTATATTTATTGCATTTATTCCTTTATTTCCATGATCTAATACCTTCAAAGACAGTAGGTACTCGATACATATTTGTTGAAAAAAAGTAATGCAAAATTTCACTGTTCTCATATGCAGCTAATAATTAAATTCTGTATATTCATAAACCACTCATCCTTGCTTGGATATGCTCCCCGTACAAAAAGAATACCGCCTCTCCCACCAAATATGACAAGAGAAAGGATTATCAGCGTTAGATGTTATGAAAACAGCGAGGTACACACAAAGCCTGTACACCATTAAGGCCTGCTTTTCCCAATCAATTTCCTGTAAAGTAAAATAGGAAGATAAGTGCTTATCTACACTGTTCTTAGGAAAACTAAACTAATGTGACCATATCGCTATAATCAAAAATAAGACAAAGTATTTGAGAAAGAATACAGAATACACCTGGATGCCCTTTTTTTTTTTTTTTTTTTTGCGGTACGCGGGCCTCTCACTGTTGTGGCCTCTCCCATTGCAGAGCACAGGCTCTGGACGCGCAGGCTCAGCGGCCATGGCTCACGGGCCCAGCCACTCCACGGCATGTGGGATCTTCCCGGACCGGGGCACGAACCCGTGTTCCCTGCATCGGCAGGCGGACTCTCAACCACTGCGCCACCAGGGAAGCCCTGGATGCCCTTTTAATTTCTACATCAGTTTTAACCAAGGAAAAGAATAGACAGAATACAAACAGAATAGAGAATCCAACCAGCTGATAAAGTCACGTGTCATAAGAGAATTGTGCCGATGCTTCAGCTCAAACACAGAGACTTTAAGAGATGACTTCTCTAAGAATCATAGTTCAGACAGCACTTATCATGATGTAGCACAGTGTAGATCTTTCTGTTCATCAACCTATGGACTTTTCACTCATATGTTCTCAGAGCCTTTCACTGTGTTTGGAAGTTGGTAGTTGTTTTTTCCATACATCTTTGGAATAAATGAATACATGGGGTAAAGCAGCAGATCAAATGACATTGTTGTGCTATTAGAGCTAGCTTGGAAATTTTAAAGTTTCTTGACATCCAAAAACATGCAAAATATAACAAGTAGAAAAGGACATTGACTAAAATTGTGTGGTGATTAAACTGATTACAATTTACTGTATTTATAAGTCAAATTCATTATCTATTCAAAAATTGTTTAAGAATGTGGAATTATTTTGCTAAGAATATAGTGCTTGAAAATGACAGAGAATATTAATTTTCTGAATAGTATAAAATACACAAAATATTTACATATGCATATAAATACATTTCTATAGAGATTCTCATTAAAACGTTTAAATTGGGAGAAATCTTATCCTATGTCATAATCAACATCAAGGAAGTTCACAGCTTTGAACATGCCAAGAATGATTAAAAGCATTCAAATACATCAAGTGTTTCATTAACTTAGATGGGCGTAAGTATCTGAACCTACTAGCACATGAAAAGTAAATAATATACTTGCATAGGAAACAAAGCTTATTCAGAGATTTAATGTAAAGTGAAAATTATTCTTGTATGGGCTAATTATTCTTGTATGGGTAATGTCCCACTTGAGTTTGGCAATTAATCATGTCTACAGGAAGTTTATATTATTATTCCTTGGGTACTCTAAATAAAGAAATTTGTATTTCCTATCTCTCTTATTTTACACAGTCTATGAGTTTTATCACTATTGTTGCTATCTGTCCAAATTATAAAAAAAGTGTAAAATTTTTCTTACAAATAAGCTTGACATGGCTTGGTGAAGCTGCTAGCTTCCTGAAAGGTCCATTTCCCCCTTTTTATTTCTTCAATAAAAGAACACCTAGTTTTAGTAGGACAGACGGCTGCCTAGCTACCTCCATTGCAGCTGTGGGCCTCCAATGACCATCTGGTTAATTTCGATATACCTAGAGATGCCAATGTTTCAACTCAGACACAGAGACTTTAAGAGATGGCTTCTCTGAGAATCATAGTTCAGACAACACTTATCATGATGTAGCACAGTGTAGATCATCAGCCTTCTGTTCATCAATACCTTCTCTCCACCATTAAATATAAGTTTCACTAGATTACAGACTTTTCACTCATATGTTCTCAGAGCCTTTCACTGTGTTTAGACGTTGGTAGTTTTTTAAGCCATACATCCTTTGGAATAAATGAATACATGCAACTCTCCAGCCATGCCCTTGGAGATGGGTGGAACCCACACTTAGCCTCTCTGTCAGTTGGGAGAAGGATAGATGTGATGGGGAACCAGTGCACCAGCTAAGACCACGTGTTCCTTTTAGATGGTCAAGAGCGTGGAAACCAAAGGTGACTGCGTGCCTGACTCCAGAGAGCTGACATATTACCCAGAATGTAAATGAGAGAAAATACACTTTTATGTTGTTAAAGTCACTTTCGTCTTTTGGTGCAGTTACAGTAGCCAGTGAGCACAAGGCTCAAATAAATAAATAAAACAGCTAGCAAGATATTCCCGTCAACCATCTATTTTACCTTGAAACATCTATGCAGCTGAAGATGAAGTCATGCCTACTCTTTCTCTAAAATCTTTACAAAGGAGATTGCAATTTTTTGTATGCTCTCTGAGGCCTGCTAGCACTTAATTTAGCTTAAATAATTTATACTTGACAATAAATGCAATGCACTTTTTAAATCATGCAGTCTTAGTTTGTAAAAATATTTTTACGCAGGTATGTGGGTTTTAACCCTTTACTGTAATCCGAGGTAGTGTGCTTTAGAGAAACGAAGAGGACACAGCTGTAGTTTCCTGTTTGAGCACATCGGGTTCTCATTTTCACACGGGCTTGATAGCCACTCACCCACGGTCTCCTCCTCCATCCACAGACAGAACTGAATACTTTCAGGTGTTGTATGTAGTAGCTCATCCTTTGTCCATACCCAGGGCTGCATATCCTGCCTCCCCTGGTTGCTTTCACCCACAGATACTGGGAACACCATCTCTGCGTACCTTGCCCCTTCCACGTTGCCAGCAGGGGTGCAGCCCACTAAGTGCTGAGTGGTTAGAATGCGAATAAGCACAGTGTGGGTGATGGAGTCCTGGTGGTACACGCCCGCCAACAGAGTCTTCACCACCTGAGCTCCTAGGCTTCAGACAGAAGGAGCCCTATGGATCTTTTTCTCAGGAACCGTTTCTGCTACGTGCCCTGGAATCCACAGGTGGTTACTGGATTTACAAGCTTCCCTTTTATCTGATGGCCCTGAACTCAGGCATTACTACTTATGAGTCTGTATGATACCAAAACTGCTACCAGCAACCACTGGCTTCAGCACAGGCCACAATGTCACTGTCCTGGATAACAGGACCCTAGACAACAGAAGTTGGTTCAGTTACAATGTACTAGAACAGTTTCTGCTGTTGCTACCTTCTCGGCCTAGGAAAAAATAAATCATCCTCTGCTAAAAATCAACTATTTTCTCTTCTCCAAATGTTATTTCTGTTTTGACATTTTTTGTTTGATAAATTAAACAGCATAATATTTTCCTGGGTTTTGTATTGTCCTTAGAAATACCTCTTCTTGTATGAGGTTGTAAACATATTTGTGTGTGTGTGTGTGTGCGTGCACGTGCATACTGTGTGTGTTTAGAGATCTTAGAAGCTGGGATTCTAATAATCATTACTAGAAAATGTTAAATATTTATCTGAGCAATAAGTTATGTTCATAGTTAATATCCCCTGAAATTTTGGAAATATGTCATTTAATATTCTTCAGGGAAAAACAATGTTACAAAACTCACATAGTAGTCTATTTGATGTACTTTCTTTTATTAACTCATGGTAACTTATGAATTCAACTATCATTTAACTGAGGCATTTACCCGAGGCATTTGGCTCGTTAAATTGTTTTACACTTATTACTTTAATCATCATATATGTCACCTGCTATTTCACAGGGTCTCTTTCTCTAAATTTAAAATTTTCTCAGGTTTCAACAGTTTCCATCTAGATGTTTATGAATTTCCTCCACATATTTCTTAAAAGAAAATTATTTTCTACTCATCAAGAGTGATATAGGCAAAAACTATTTTTATTCTTATTTTTTTAACGTCACAAGTATTTGTGGAGTTGTCACCATGTGCAAGGGTTTGAGGCTGTGAATTTTCCAAGGATCAGATCCAGAGAATTTTTCTTTTTTAATTTTTATGTCTAGTCGACAAGTTTCTAGAAAACTGAAGGAGGGCAGCCATGAGGTATAAGGAAACCAGTTAGTAACAGATGGATTTCAAGACAGTCCTTGAAAGGCAGTAGGTTATTCAGCCCTCAGGGGCAGAGATGTAGGAACAGTTCTACAGGTACTTATGCCTGGAGAAAACACAGAGGCAGCCTGAAGGTCAACTCTGAGCACAACTGCCCTGAACTCCTTCAATCACACAGAGACGTTTTGACAGGTATCTGTGTGTATGTGAAGTTTCACTCGTGTTCTAAGGAGGCTGAGGACTCTCTACCACTGTCCCTGCTCTTTGTACCTCGTTATTTTAATTAAGGACATTCTGCACTTATCTACTTACTAGAAAACGTTGTATCATATTCCAGTAAAACCTTCCCTTTGATCCACAGACGTTATCATTTTATTCTTTCAAAGGTCTCATTTGTATTTGTTGTATTAAGTAAGAGGGATATGTAGTTACTTTTGTGTATCTGGATTCAAACTTCTGCTGCCCATCTTCATCTTGGGGTCAATTGATTTGGAAAATAAAACTTTAACTTTTTTACTGTCCTGCAGAGCATGTTTACACTTAAAAGTGTTGTTCCCAACCTGATTTCAATTTCTGTATATTGTTTGGGGATGAACAGGAGTAGTGTTCTTTCCCAAATAAGTTACTAAGAGCAAGCAACATACCATTTTATATAACACATTCTATGAGGCCTTCCCTTTGCTATCATCATTTTTATGGATTTTTTTACAGTTATTAAAAGTATCTCTGAATAATCTCAAAATTAAATTTATTCCACAAAAACCCGATGGCATTATTTTCAGTAGAAATTCAAAGAACTAGGAGAAAAATATTTGCAACCTGGAAGCTTCAGTGGACCCGTGCTTCCTGGGTCAGCCCGATGGCCAATCTACTGCCCATGAGCCGGGAAGTGACATTCCTGAGACGTCTCTTTTCATCAATACCAGAGCCTGTTTGCTCTGTCTATTGCTACCACCCAAGGGTGTGGGTGTGTTTCTCTAGACTGACTTAGCTCCCATAGGACCCTCCTTCCCGTGATGCTATCGTTACAAACACCATCACCTGTCCCATTCTGTCTCTCGAGGACTTAGCCCCAGTCTGTTCCTCACCTCAAAGCACATAAAACACATTCAAACTCATGGTACTTTGTACTTGATGCTATCTTAGTCAGGTCAGGCCTGCTGTAACATATTACTATAGACTAGGTGGCTTAAATAACATAAATTTATTCCTCACAGTTCTGGAAGCTGAGAAGTCCTATCTAGACCTGGCAGAGTTCCTTTTCTGGTGAGAGCTCTCTTCTGGGATGCATCTTCTTCTTGTGCTCTCACGTGGCAGAGATAGAGAGAGATCATCTCTCCAGTGTCGCTTCTTACCTTAATCACAGGGGCTGCACCCTAATGACGTAATCACCTCCCAAAGGCCTCACCTCCTAATACGATCACATTGGGGGGTAGGATTTCAACCTATACGTCTTGGGGGGAGACACAGATTTTCTGTCCATACAGATGGTGCATATTTCTCTCGCCCTTTTTCACACTGTTATTGAAGACCCTCCACAGACTGCCTTCAGTTTGAGTGGATGCCATGAAATGTGTGCCACCAGATCATGTGCTCAGCTCATGCCCACACATGTCACAGGGTCCAGGGTAATTTATGCCACAATTTGTTCAGCTCTGGATATAAGAGCGGGTCTGCATTGAAAGTATGCTTTTGAGGAAAGTTCTTCTCATTATGTGAAGGCTAATGAGTTGACAGCTTAAGTTTGAAAACTCCAATATGTCTAGTCCTTCTACTTACCTGTGTTTGTACGTGAGATGCAGCTGGTGCACGTCCACCAAAGAGGATGGAGATAGAGACATGCATAACTGAGTATCTGTATACATGGGTTGGTACACATCTATGTATCCCAGCTCTGTCCACTTAGATGGCCTAGATGCAGCACTAGCAACAAGAATACCCATCATGCAGATTTTCGTTTGTTTCTAACCATTCTCGAATAAAATGAACCAAATTTCCTTAGAGAAATGCCTTATTCTAGGCTAAAGGCAGGGGATATAACAAGATGAGCCCATAACATCTTACACTGCCAAAAAATAAGGATGTACTTACACACACACACACACACACACACACAATGGTAGGGGTATCTCATAGGGACACAGGAACCACTAAAAGAGGCCCAAATGGCCAAAGATAAAACAATTTAAGCAACAGAATAAACAACATACTGAATTATAATACAATAAATATTCATGAATCCTTATTGATACAAATGATTGCATAAATAAATACATGAGGAAAAAGAGACATCTTTACAGAAGATATTTATGTAAATATCCTCTTCTAGGTGGTGAAACTGAATTCCTCTCCAATGAGTTACGGGCTAGACTTAGTAACATGTTTCAAAAATAGTCGATAAGGTAAAGAGTGAGGGGTAGTTTTAAAAGAAACATGGCAACACCTTGACCAGGTGATTGATGTTAACATGACCTGGGGAATGTTAACATGTTCACTGCATGTATCCCCAGATGGGACATGGTAAGAAAAGGCATTTTCACCTCTGTGGTATTTTTCCCCCAAATGTATAACCTCAGTATAGTCACGTAAGAAAAAATCTGCCCTTCCTTAAAGACTCTAGACAAACAAGAACAAATTAAGAGAAGAAATAATAAACATTAGACCAGAATTGAATGAAATAAAAGCCAGAAAAAATAATTTTAAAAGATCAATCATGTCAAAAGTAGTCCTTTGAGAAGATCAGTAAATATGATGAAAACCTTGGCAAACAGATAGAGTTAAAGGGGAAGGAAAAAATAACAATATCAAGAATGAGAAAGGTATATCATTACAGATACTACATTTTTAAATGATAAAAAGTGTATATTATGAATAATTTATGGCAATAAAGTCAACAGTTTAAGTGATCTGGACAAATTCCTTGAAAGAAGACTAACCAAACTCATTCACAAAGAAAATGAAACCATGCAACAAACCTATACCTATTTTAAAAATTAAATTTTAGTTACATACTTTCACACAAAGAAAACTCTAGGACCACCTGAGTTTACTGGAGAATTTTATTAAATGTTTAATATTTTATAGTGCTTTATAACATTAATGTTAATACTTGGTAACATTTAAGAAACAACACCAATTCTATACACGCACACACAAGAGGAGGGAGTGCTTCCAACTCTTCATAAATCTAGCAGTGAAACACATAAACACACACACATATACAAACACCCAGCAAACACATTACAAGAAAAGGAAAGAAAAGAAAATACTTATCCTCAAATTCACAGAGATAAATGTTGTATTTCATATCTATGAAAAAAGGGCTTCTTTTCTATATTTTCATGTCTGGAACTCATCAACTATTAATAGGTTTATTATTATTTATTTTATGTACATTTTGAAAAATGGCTCATAATAATGTGGTCTTTATTAATTTAAATGCAATGGTAAAATAATATTATAATTGATTAAATTTTTTAAAAAATATGAAACAAAATATTAATAGTTTTCTTTGGCCAGTAAGATGCTGGAATTTTTGTTTATTGTTTTTAAAATGTTTCTGCAATTAGCATATATAATCTTTATAACCAAAAAATAATATTAAGGTGACTACTTTACGTATCAATTATATCCACATAATACACAGCTCTACAGAGGATACACACACATACCCACACATACATACTATGTCAGGGTGTCGGGCACAGTAAGAGATACGAAACTATTATGATTTACGCTTGTGCAGTTTAACATTTAGTAGAGTATAGGAAACAAGTACCTCCTAGTTGATTATTGAATTTAAAGGTAAATAAGAGCCACAGATAAAGTACTCTTGAGGATTAACTGAACCCCACAGGAAAAAGGAACATTTGGTAGGAAAGATTTTGAAAAGGCTTTTTGTAGGTGATTTGATGAACCTCTTAAAGACTCTATAAAATTATGATGTGCAAAAATGGGATTAAGAGCATTCTGAGAAGTTAAAGATCATGGAGAAAAGCACAACTGTGGGAAACGGAATGCATTAAAGAACAGTCAGTAGCTGAGTAATGTCCCTGTAGAGAAGTCATGTATCATAATGCGTTATACAAAAAACTGGTAGCCATTCTGTGGATGACCTTAGTGGCCAGAAAGAGAAAATTGCACTTACTTTGGTAAGCAATGGAGACAGTTTAAATGCATTAGAACAGGCAAAAAGGAATCTGTCATTTGCGTACCTATTATGTGTCAGGATGTTCTTTGGGTTTCCCTGGAGATGGAGCCTGAGACCAGGGCTTGTGTGCATGTAGTTTAAGAGGAGGTCCCCAGAGGAGAGAGCTTGGGAGTGGGAGGCAGAAACAGGAAGGAAGAAAGGATGTATAATAGTGTATTATCCAGCTGGCTACTGGGTGACTTCTGAACGCACAGAGAACGCTTCCCAGGCTGTGTGCCTGGTGGAAATGAGCATGGGACAGCTATTCATTGGTGCTTTGACACCACTGTTTAGCGGCATTAACTCACCCACAGTTCCATGCCAACTTGCTTGTATGTAAAGTGGTCAGAGGAGGGATTTTCCCTTAGAATAGATGTTTTCTGCTTGAGTCTGAGAACACAAGGAATTTCCTATCACAGCTGTGTGTGAAATGGAAGTGGGCTGAGGGGTGTGAGCTGTGCTAAAGGTTTTACAGAGCTTATCTCATTTGATTCCTACCTTGTGAAATAAACATTATTTCAACTTAGGTTAAATATTTTAGGTTAGCTAAGTCAAAGCAACCTTTTAGTCTCACTATATATCTCTGAAAATACCCTAAATTCTCACCATTACTTGAAAATACGATTTCATTTCGTGTCTTTGCATATACAATGCCCGTATTTCAAACATCCTTCTACATCCAGGAGCAGGTTCTTTGTCTTATTCATTTTTTAAATACTCCAATAGCTATTACAATGTCTGGCTTCTAAGGCTCAGTATCTTTTCCTTCTAGCACAAATCCTGCCAAATTTACAAATTGGTGATATTTTAAAAGCAAAGGTAAGTTTGACTTTAACTTCAGGCTCTGCATTTGGTTGCCAGTTTCAATTCACAGATTTTTTGGTCAATGCACCACCTTCTTGATAATTAGCAGTTGGGATAATCATAATTAAAATACATTTTAAGGACTGAAATGTCTCTAATTGTGTCTTGATTTGATTAGTATTTTATTCTACTCTGTTGGTGTGATAATACTATATCCTTTATGTTCGCACCCATATCATTGTGCTTTTCCTACTACTGGATTAATTCTTAATGTCCTTTTCCTTTAGTTTTGTATGTTTATGCCATTGAAAGATTTTACTTCATTTCTAGGCACATGTATATAACAGGGTAAGAAAGTAAAACACTAATGGCAGAATATGGCAAATAGCATATTCTCACCTCTCCTGACCTTTCTATGATGCACATATTTTATGGGACGAGCAGATGTCTTTATCTACATAGCTCAGTCCTCATGTGCAGTTTTTTTATTGGCCTAAGTCATTTCCAGTGGCAATTTCCTAGTGAGGGTTTATCTCCAGTAAAATGTTACTTGCAAAGCAATATTTCCAATAAAATAAGTGTACTCTGAATACAAGAAATCAATATGCAGCAAAATCAGTAAAGTTCACCTCACATCTCGGGGATGTTATTTTTATCCATTCCTCCTTTTTGACTTGCAGTTAAAATGACAGTATTTACAACCTCTTATAGACAAACTATATGAGAGTTGGGGGATAATTTATGTGCCTAATTGGATAATTAATCTCTCATCACAAGTGAACTTCCTTATGATAGTGTTTATTATGAAACTGTCTTCGATGCTATCAGAAGCATAGTCCTACTATTAGAACTCCATAATTATGAATTTTATTGTTATTTTCTCTGACTACACCAGTCCGATAACCAAGGCATAGCACTTGGTTAAGAGCCTGGTTTTAGGAAGAAAAACTATCCCAGATTGTTAACAACTAGATTTATTGTATGCACTGCAGGAGAAAGTAGGTCTGAAAAAATAGCACAGATATAAAAGTTCAAGTTGAATATTTTTACCAATCTATTCACTGGAATGGGTAGAACTGATGGAACCGTTACACTATTAATGAGAACTTTGCAAGCACTGAGTATCTATAACGGTTCAAATTTTAGGGAACAGTTAAACCCGTGTGTCCTAAATTCATCCAAATCAAAGATATTTCCCACATAGCCTCAGACTCCTCAGTTCAACACATCCTACCGTCGGCCTTATCTAGCTGCCTCTAGTTTCAACAAGACTCTATCAGTAGGCTTCTTCCTGGAGGCTGTCTCCACGTTCCCTCCCCTTCAATCCACCATTTATGGCATTTCTGGAATCATCACTTTAAAACACAACCACAACTTTCCATTCTCTTCTTCAAACCCTTAAATCGAACTTCATTATCTAGCAATCTGCAAACAAATTTCTCAGTCAGGCATACCCTGGCTCCTCCTGGGATGGCCTCAATTTTGCTGTTCCGAAAGTACTCAGCGATCAGCCTAGGCTCTGGAGCAAAACTGCTCCCACCAGAATCCCAATCCTGTCGTTTACAAGACTGGGGAACTATTTGCTCTGGACTGTGTATTTAGGCCCCTCAATTCATATGTTGAAACCCTAATATCCATTGTGATGATATATGGAGGTGGGGCTTTTGGGGTGTAATTAGGTCATGAGGGTGAAGCCCTTATGCTATGGTCTGAATGTTTATGTCCCCTCCAAATTCATATGTTGAATTCTTGATCCCCAAGGTGACAGAGTTGGAAGGTGGGGCTTTTGGAGGTGACTGGGTCATGACAGAAGAGGACCCACAGAACTCCTTAGCCCTTTCCACCCTGTGGCGTTACAGCTAGAAGACTGCGTCTATGAACCTGGAAGCATGTTCTCACCAGACACTGAATAGGTTGAGACCATGATTTTGGACTTCCCAGCATTCAGAACTGTGAGAAATAAGTGTTTGTTTCTTTCATGCCTTTCAATCCATGGCATTTGGTTATAGAACCCCGTACTAAAATAATGCCCTTGTAAGAAGAGACATCAAAGGACCTGCTTCTTTTTCTGCTCTAACCTGTGAGGATACAAAAAGATGACCATCTGTAAAGCAGAAGAGGGTTCTCACCAGGAACGTGACCATGCTGGCACCTGATCGTGGACCTCTCAGCCCCTAGAACTATGAGAAATAAATGTTTGTTGTCTAAGCCGCCCAGTCCATGGTAATTCGTTATAGCTGACTGAGACACTGTCTATACTCCCTCCCAGGCAGTTATCTCATCTGTGTACGGGAATAGTAACACTGCCTGCTTCCGAGGGACGCTGTGAACAGTAAGTGAGGAGACTGCCTCATGATTTTTTTTTTTTTTTTTCGCCGTACGCGGGCCTCTCACTGTTGTGGTCTCTCCTGTTGCGGAGCACAGGCTCCGGACGCGCAGGCTCAGCGGCCATGGCTCACGGGCCCAGCCGCTCTGCGTCACGCAGGATCCTCCTGGACCGGGGCACGAACCCGTGTCCCCTGCATCGGCAGGCGGACTCTCAATCACTGCGCCACCAGGGAAGCCCTGCCTCATGATTTTCAATGATGAGTTAGTCACTGACTGCCCTCCATATCAGGATAAACTGGACTCCTTACTCTTCCCTTAGAAGCTGCAAGCTTCCCCCATCTGTACCTTTTTTCCATGTTCATCCATCTGCTTTTGCTATCCTCTCAGACTCTACAAGAGTGACTGTCACAATCCAGTCCCTAGAATGTACTCATCTTGTATAAATGAAATCTTACACCCAGGACCACAGCCCCCATTTCCCCCCCCGAGCCCCCAGCAAGTGCTCTTCCACTCCCTGCTTCTATGGGAATGACTATTTTCGATTCCTCATGTAAGTGGACTCATGCAGTATTGGTCCTTCTGAGATGGGCTTATTTCACTTACCATAACGTCTCTCATGTAGTCCATATACCTAGCAACACAGTATTGTGCACTTAAAATGTGTTAAGAAGGTAGAGCTCTTGTTAAATGTTCTCACAAAAACAGGGCTTCCCTGGTGGTGCAGTGGTTGAGAGTCCGCCTGCCGATGCAGGGGACACGGGTTGGTGCCCCGGTCCGGGAAGATCCCACATGCCGCAGAGCAGCTGGGCCCATGAGCCATGGCCGCTGAACCTGCGCGTCTGGAGCCTGTGCTCCGCAACGGGAGAGGCCACAGCAGTGAGAAGCCCGCGTACCGCAAAAACAAAAACAAAATTCTCCTAACCATTCTCCTTAAGATTAATTTCAACGGAAACTTTTCCTAAAGGCTTTTCTCATCCAATTCATGGGGAAAAGATGCTTTTCTCTTAGTTATCGCTCACATTACTAGCACTTCTATTGCTGTACGTATCATTTTCTTCATTTGGTTGCAAATAGTTGGGTTTCTTTTATTTTGTTACTGGTCTGAAAACTTCCTGGAGGCGAAAATGGCCTTCTGCTCACATCTGTGTCTCCTGAGCTATCTATCACAGAGCTTGACACCAGTGAGATACTATATGAGCACATTTTAAATTTCATATGATTAGTTCCTGGAGAGTTTTGCAATAAGTGCATAAGAAGCAAAGTGGGTTTCCCAATCACTCAACACAAGTACAAAAAAGAGTCAATTCCTTCAAGGTATGTTGCTTTGGCTTCCCTCTTAAATACCCAATTGCCTTTACAATGTGTACCTGAATCAGTTAACAAATATAAGTTGTTCTTCTGAAAATTTAGTAACAAAATCAATGTTAAGGTAATTCAAGACTTACATTTGGCAATAATGTTTTTTTTTTATGATGCGTTAACTGACACATTTTCTTAAGAGAATTTTCAAGGGTTAGCCAATACATGAGGCAAAATTTAAAGCCCCATGTTTTTCCTACAGTTGGAAAATGTGTCTTGGTCCAAAATCAAGTGAACTCAACCTGTATGTGCTGAGCAAATGTGGGCAGAAATCTCCCAGCAGTTTGATAACAATGTACCCTCCTGTCTCTCTATTACTTACAAAGTGGAAGGCAAAAAAGGATGTTACAATACAAACACAAGTTAAAATAGATTCTGTGGAGAGTTTATATAGCTTATTAATCATAGTATATCCCTTATAAATTGTATTGTCATAATATTTCTCAAAAAACTGTTCTTACAGTCTTCCTGATAAGTACAAACAATGAACATGGCTTTCCTGATTATACAGACAGTAAATAATGCCACACACCTGGTAGTTGGTATTATAATTTGTGTCTCGATATAGAGCAGAGTTTACCCTATTAAATGTAAGAGGAAACGGTATTCTTAACTATAATATATTTTTAAGGAAAGACCTTTGTCTTACTAATGTTATCCTCAGAAAATTCATATTCTTAGAGCACTTATTTCCAAATTGTATCAAATAATACAGATATCTAGAGTGATTTATATCAAGCACAAATATTGGGGTGATAGTAAGATCATTTAGACAATTTTATATCAAGTTGGCTGTTCTTTCGAAAATTTCACAAATATTTATTATTATGCATCTTATTGAGCCAGGGGCTGTCCTAGGATGTTTGAGATACACAATTGAGCAAAAAAAAAAAGAAATCTTTATACTCATATGTCTTACTTAGTATTTGAATACAACCAACACATTTGGAAATCAAATAAATTATGTATTGTGATTGAAAATGGAAAGTGGTGTGGAGGATTTTTCCCAGTAAAATATATAATATGTAGATGGATATTATCTTTCCCGTGGCCTGAAAATGGCTTATGAAAAGTATATATTAAAATAAATGGTGAAAATGACAAGAACCTGGAGTCTCGAACATATTATATTATGTTAGGGAATTATGAACCATATGTGTATTCTTTTAGTATCTTAAATGCTCTGAAAAATGATTCTTTTCCTTACAAAACTACCTGCAAGTCTCCCTTAACACATCCTATATTTTCCCTTAAAAAAAAAAAAGATTCTTCTATCCTTAGATAGAATCATAAATTAGGATGGCTCAGCCCCATGGAATTCCTACAATATAACAAATGAATCTGAACGTATGGTTTACACTCCCACAAGAAGGACTGAAGTCAGCACAGAAAGGTATTCCCATATGGTTGGTTATAGGATGATTCCCTACCAGTCACATTAATTATTTTACAAGCTGAGAAAACATATTGGCAACTCACTCTACCAAGCATGCTGTACAAGTGTGAAGGAAATAGTTTGTTCTATGGGAAGGAATAGAAATGACTGCATATCACAAACCCCAGTTCTGGACACAGGCGTAAGATTATATGTTAAAGTATAAAAAATTATTCATATATTTGTCCTCTGCCATGTGGAGACAGAATATAATGGTATCTTAGAGAATTCTGGTGTTTGTGTTTATATTAGAAACCAAGTTGCTGAATATGTTTGTAAGTCATTTAATCTCTCAGTGCATTTTAACAACTATTTTTGCAAATATAGGAATTATACTGCTTTCCTCTGGCTTCTGTACTACTTTCCTAGGGTTGCCATAACAAATTACCAAAATCTTGGTGGCTTCAAACAATGGAAATGTATTCTCTCATAATTCTAGAGGGCGGAAGTCCAAAATCAAGATGTCACAGAGATGAACACCCTTTATAGGCTCCAGGGGAGAAGTTATTCTTTGCCTCTTCTAGCTTCTGGTGGCTGCTGGGTTCCTTGGTTTGTGGCCACATCACTCCCATCTCTGTCTGTGTCTTCACGTTGCCTTCTCCTCTGTGTGTCAAGTCTCCTTTTGCATCACTCTTATAAGGACACTTACTGTTGGATTTAGGGCCCACCTGGATAATCCAAGATAAGCTTCTCCTCTCAGCATCCTTATTTTAATAACATATTTTGCCGTATGAGGCAATATTCTCAGGTTCTGGGGATTAGGATGTGGACCACCATTCATAAATGTTAGTTCTTAACAAATACAATATAGTATATGGAAACATAAATGGTACAATATTTGAGAAAATGTTCTCAGTTTTTCTGATAAGGTTGCTTTAAGGAAATGTTCACTTTAAATTGAAAATAAATAAAAAAGCAAACCAAAACTTTCCTTAGGATTTTTCTGAACTAGGATAATGTTCTCAAAATTTTATAAAAGTGAAAATGTGAGGCTCTTGTGTCCTTCTCTTCCCAGCAGTGGAGTTCCAGTTCTATTTATAACATATCGATTTATTTCAAATGAAAAGACTGAAGTGATCTTCTCTTGTTTTTCTCCTCTTTTTCTAGCTTTCAGATATAGATTCTTTGGCTGACTTTTTTCCTTTAATACTGAAATATATCTTAAAGGAGAAATCATGAATGTTTGGACCATGATGGTAGCATTAATATACATTCAAGACTGCCCCCAAGAATCTCCCAGGTCATAGTCTCCCAGGTACATAGTGATTGTACCTTGGTGCGGTGTGTGGTCAGTTTTGGAATTTGAATATCACTCTTCCTTTTGGCACATATTAAAGTGTCTACAGAAACAGACTGCCTGTTCTATTTATAGAATTTGAAGCCTGTCAGCTCCTCTTGAATTGTTTTAATAATTTTCCATAAACAAATACCATAGGATATGGCTGCATCTAACGGAGGACTCAATACATACATCTTTCAGCTTTAAAACAAACATGATGACATTGTGCAGTGTCTAATGATAAGGCAGTAATTGTAGACAGATTTGTTTTCCAAATTTAAGACTTTCCCAGAGGGTTCTCTGCAGTATTTCTAGTTAAATATTATAGATTAGTCAATGCAGTGGCATGTAGAAGTTAAAATAAAGCAAACCTTTAGAATGAGTATAAATGAACATTCAAAAAAGACAATATGTTTCCTACTATTTGCAAATAATCTCAAAAATACAGTGTAAGAATTTGTGTGTTTTTCTAACTATGGAACACTTTTCTAGTATCATTCATGTGCAATTAAATATCTATGTGAGTGAAGAGCTAATTTTATTGCATTTTCTATCTTACATATTCTATGCCTGAGAATACTCTTTCTTGTTTGAATATCTCTTTTGAAATAATTCTTAAAACAAGTATCTTCCGAAACCTAAATGGGGATCTATAATCTATTTTTCAATCACTGGTCACAAAATTAGTGTGTTTGCATGATTTTACCTCTGCTTATTCTCAGACTATATTTTTTACAGCCATTCTCATCACACACGTTAAGTTTCAGGAATTAATGAAACACTCAAGAAAATACTGAGTACATAGCAAAGTTCCAAAAAAGGGATGATTTCATTATTTTCCATTACCTGGAATCATTTTGAGCTTTTAGAAAGCCAATGCACCTTTTAAAAAATTCCCTACTCATAAAATAAGAACATTTTAGCAGTTAAGAAGGAATGCAATACAAACACATCTTTGAGTATCCAGGGATTTTATGTTATATCTCAATATTCTCACTATCTACAATATATCACAATATTCTCTCAAAATCCAACTAATATCAGTATTATAAACAGCAGTGGTTACCAATAGGAAAATTGAGAGTAGTGAAATGTTGTGATCCAACCACCTTTCCAGATTTACACAATTGCCAGTTGATTTGAGGGACTGAATGTAGCACCAGTGGTCATGCTGCTTCCTTTCTCCAGGCGGCAACACCAGTTCATCACATTTTTCCTAAACTTACAGTCTCCATAATGCTTAGTATGTTGTCTTTTCTATATTGAGTTCTTAAGGATGAATTAGCACTGACTTAAAAAGGTCATGAATACACGCTGCATGATAGAAAATTCATGTTTGTTGTCTATAATAATAATATCTTTGGTGTTTTCTAAGCTTAATAGACTATTATCTGAAACTCTGCAAAAAACAGTTATATATTGAACTGTAGTTTATATATGACAAAAGTCTTTAAAGTAATAGAAAAATTATTATTTTCCTAAACTTATGAAATAATTTTATGTGAGCATAAAAATTATGAAACAATTCTTTATTATTTCTAAGAGATGATTTTCCATAATACTTAAAATACCTCTTTCACAGCCCTTATCACATTGGAAAACCATTCATTTTGCTTGTCTTCTCTCTTGCATTAGAGAGAAAAGTGTTGGTAGCTAGGAATATATTGATTTTATTTTTGTATATCCAACATTTGCACATAGCACCAAACACATTGTAGGTATTCCAAAAAAAAAAAAAAAAAAGAAAATCTCAAATGAAGACAAATACATCATTAGCTTCCACCAGAAAAATATTATGACATTATCTCATTTCATAAACGTATAAGAAGTCGTCTTGCCGGTTTGTCTTCAAACATGAACCATTTATCTTCTTTCTATTTAGAAAAAATGACAACAGAAGAATACTAGAACTCAAAGGCCTTCTAAAGTTTGTCCATATAATCAGCCCTAATTTCAGTGTGAGGAAAGAGAAGCTCAATAATATTAAGTGACCTTTTTAAGTATCCGATTAGTGACACAGAAAGGAACATCTACTGATTCTTTGCTCTGTATATTGTAACTTCACATAACCCACCAAGCTATTCTCTACTTTGTGATTTCATTACACGACCTTCTCATATTAAAAGGTGTATTTATATTTAAAATATTCATTTAGTGTCTACTAGCATATTGGACCTTGGTGAGGCATAAAGAATACAGATTAAAAAACAATTAAGTTATAGTAAAAGTGACAGGGTTTAGTTGGGAGAAGGTTATTCGTGCCCTGTAGAAACTGTGACTATATTCTTTTTACAATGTTGCTTCCATCAATAGCACATTTGTCCATCAAGAAACATGGCAATATAGTGTATCAAGTAAATCCATGATGTTTGGTAAATTATTTTTAAATGTTTGTGGTTATGGTCACATCATATCACTTAAGATTGACAAGACTGCTTAAGAGGTGGCATATGTGTAGCAGAGGAAAAAGGATAAAATATGTTGAAAGAGCAAATGGAAAATGTAGTATTGTGTATACAGGAATGTATACTAGTGATGGAGCTGGAAACAGGAGTTACCTCTAAATGGGGACGAAAGACATTTTGGAGTGATGGAAATGTTTTAGAACAAAATTTTGTGGTGGTTATACAACTTGATACATTTACTAAAAATCCTTGAATTTTATGTCTATAGTGGGTGCATGTTATGGTATATTGGTCAACACAGCTGTTTTGAAAAAGCAACAAAACTAAGTCTGCTTCATTATTTTTCCAAGACGCACTACTCCCTGTCCACTCCCACTAAAATATATTGTCTTCACCATTAAAACAAATTTGAAGAGTAAAATGTTGGTGTTACTGATTTAGAATGAGCAAATATTTTTTCAGTTATTGGAAAATACAATAATTACATTTTTCAAGTAAAAAAATAACAATTCTAGATATATGATTCTTTGGCTTAAATGCAATCATTTTGTTTAATCACATATTTTATATTCTCTGTGATATTATCAGTTTTTCATTGAAAAGGAACATTACTAAAGGCCCAAAGTGTCTTCGAGTTGGAAATCATGTATGTGTCATTTCATTCATGTTTTTCTTTTCAGGTAAAAATCCTTCAGAAAGTCTATGTTTTAAGTTGGCTGCTTGCTTTAAATGTTACCATTATGTAGTAGTATTCTTCAGGAGATATCATTTTCTATTTATGCACTGTGGTCAAATCTGAAAATTATAGAAACACTATTTCAAATTTAAGAATGCACTTAATTTTCTTTTTTTCAATAAAGTATTATTTTAAATGAATTACATTTAGCTTATGGGTTCTAATCAATTAATTAAATATATCTGATTCTTCTTTTCATGCGACCATTTTATCCACTTATTGACACAATTTGAAAATTATAAATGACTTATTTGACCAGTGAGAAAACAACAGATGCACACATATCGTAATTGTTGGAAATTTTGGTTGCATATAGTATCCTATGTGCTTCCACATTCATAGGAAGGGGCAGTTAGGAAAGGATAAATAGTGCTTGAAGTGAGAGGGCAGAAATAACAGCTCTGTGCTTACTGCCTCCCACCTCTGTTTATTCAGGACAAAGGACAGAGCTTAGACAAAGTGACCTGCAGAAAAGCCAGTGAGACAAGAGGTGATATCATGTCATCTCATAAGACCGCCCTTCAGTTCTTTAAGGCAGTGACAGGAAGATCCAGTAAAGGGGTGTCATTTAAAATGACGTCACTGCACTGTACACCATCCAAAGTGTTCTGCACACATCCAACAAAGATCATTCCACAGGTAAATATGCTTTTCAAAAACCATTTTAAATTTCCTTTTTCCCCCACAGCTAAGGACACACTATGGTGTTTTAGAAATTAATCAGAAGAATCTTGGAGTCTGGGAAATGATTTTTTTAATATTAGAAAGGGTATTATATTCAAAGGAGCGTGTATAAAACAGCACGTTTTTAATGGGAAGGGAAAAAAAGACGGGTTTCCCTAAACCCTTGAAACTCATAATGAAAGCGAATCCTCATAATCATTTCAGTGGAGAATCAGCAGGCTCTGCTCCAGTTCCTGGCAAAGGGAACGCTGAGCAAGGAGACCTAGATTTGTGTTTCCTCTCTCTTGCTTTTTTGAGTTTTCAACTAGTCCCCATTTAATGATGCTCTTTTGTGGTGCGGCCCTTTTAACATCAGGGCTGGGTGGGGGGCGAGGGAAGAAGGTAAATCCTCCAAGGTTAATTACTTCCTTGAACTCTTTCACTGATAAATGATGAATTTCTCCAGTGATGCTAGGGCTGTCAATCCTCCAAGGTGAGCTGCCCACTTAGTCCCACCCCAGCTTCCTTCTGTCAGCCTCCTCTTTTATGGTCCTCTTTGAAGTGCTGATTCAGGAGGACATACAGCAGTGAGATTCAACTAGGTATTGGCGCTAGGACACTTTTCAGGTGAGTCAACTATTAATCTCCTGGTGGATGACCTGTTTCTTATATGGCTCTCAGGGCCAGATGTTCAGTCTTTCCCTCACACAGTATTTACCATTTAGGGAAGCCAAATGGTGTCACGAATGTCCAAAATTGGCCAATTTCTGTGTAAGAGGAAAAGCTCAGCTTTTTAAAATATCAATGATTCTTAGGTTTAATAGGTAATGTTCTTAATGTCATATTGGAATTTTACATAATTATTGTCACTACTTGATATCATGAGCCATCTGATGTCTGTAGATCTTAAGGCATAACGAAATAACGCCCTGTTTTTACAGTTTAGGATTCAAGTTCCCTGAATCCTCCACAATAATACCCAAATTATCAGATGGATTTTGAGTCTGGATTTGCATTACATTATCAGTCGGATTCCTATTAAAAGAAATATTAAATAAACTTTTTTCTTATGGTTCATAATTTATTTTACATGTCACTTCTCCTAATTTTTCCTTTACATTTTAATTTATGTGATCGTCTTCATCCATAGTCATTAAAGCACAGAGCTAAGAAGTAAGGACTTTGAAATCTGCTCTTTCATAGAATCTCTGTTCTTCCTTGAGCAGCTAGTTCAACTTTCTGTACCTCTATTTCCTCCAGTGCAAAAGTAAAAGAGGTGATATGAATACCTACGTCAGAGAGGTGCTGTAAGGACGAAGTAAGATAATACAATATAGTCCCTCTATAGTGTGATATGTTGGGATGACATTACTGTGAGATTTATGAAATAACCAGGGAGGATTTCTGCAGACAGCTGCCCTTAAGCCTGAGGGGTTGAACTAAATTCCTCCCAATCTGTCACTGTCTTAGGAAGTCTTGCTGTGTTCTGTGGCCATAGTCAACTGTGAGTTAATACATCCTTGGGGAGGACGCTGTGCCTGGTGGCTGCTTTGCAAATCTGGCTATTCTACTTCCCATTCAATACAATCTTTTCCTATACCCTCATCTCCACGTCTCACCCACATGTTCCCATTAGAAGATAAGAACTTTAGTCTGTTATTTTCAATACAGCAGGGGGAGGAGAGGATGGCTTGGGTTTGCAGTGGTGATGAGTTCAAGGTAAAGGACGAGAGCAAGCATGCATCGTATCATAACCACATTGATTCATCATAGTGCTTTACCGTGTATGTAGAAAGAGATGAGAAAGCAGACTTAGACTTATTATGAGCATTACACGGAGTAGCTGTCGTTAGTACTCGTACTATCATCACTATTGTCTTCATTCTTTCCTGCCGGTATTTCCTGGCTCATGGGATGGCAAAACGTGTTACTCCTCTTCTGAGCTCAATAATACATATTTTATTTTTATATGATAAAAATTCTCTAATTACATATAGTTAAAAAATCATCCATTAAAGGGTTAGACCCTGCAGGCCAGGGCACAAGTCATGTCTTTAAAATCTGTGCATCATTATACAGTTTGTGACACATTGTTAATACTCAAAAAATGCTTAACAAATAAATGAAATGTATATTTTAATCACCTTGGGAAATGTGGGTATGAAATTAGATAATAAACTAATAAAAGATATAAAATGTGTCAAAATGAAAAATAAAAATGAGATTTTATTGAATATCAGCATTGAATACATTAACATTCTTCATGCTTACATTTTTTTTATACAGTAGGTTCTCATTAGTTATCTATTTTATACATATTAGTGTATACATGTCAATCCCAATCTCCCAATTCATCCCACCACCACCACCACCCCCTGCCGCTCTCCCCCCTTGGTGTCCATACGTTTGTTCTCTACATCTGTGTCTCTATTTCTCCCTGGCAAATTGGTTCATCTGTACCATTTTTCTAGATTCCACATATATGCATTAATATACGATATTTGTTTTTCTCTTTCTGACTTACTTCACTCTGTATGACAGTCCCTAGGTCCAGCCACATCTCTACAAATGACCCAATTTCATTCCTTTCTATGGCTGAGGAATATTCCATTGTATATATGTACCGCATCTTCTTTATCCATTCATCTGTCGATGGGCATTTAGGTTGATTTCATGACCTGGCTATTGTAAATAGTGTTGCAATGAACATTGGGGTGCATGTATCTTTTTGAATTATGGTTTTCTCAGGGTATGTGCCCAGTAGTGGGATTGCTGGTTCATACGGTAATTCTATTTTTAGTTTTTTAAGGAACCTCCATACTGTTCTCCATAGTGGCTGGAATACGTTAACGTTCTTAAGAAAGATGATGAGTTGGGAAAGCAAGTTGTATGTGTGCCTCAGTGGGGGAGGTGACTGATGGGGAAGATAGGAATGAGTGGGCAAAGTAAGGGGGAAATGATTAAAAGTCCTTTCATACCCATAAGACTTACAGCTTAGGCCTTAACCTGCTTGAGTTCAGGAACTAGAGTTTAGCCTTGGCTCCTCTTGCTCATGGATCTAAATCCTTGCAGAGACCAGTGCTTGATTCCTCAACCACAGCAATGACAACAACAATGGTGGACACAGGCAAATAAAAGGACCTCAAGATACATCAATAAATACAATAAATTCTAACTTGATTTTTTTTCTTGGCTCCAAAGTGATATGTCCAGATATTACAAATTAATCCTCTAATCAAATCATTTCTCAATCCAAGTCCAAAGAGTAATTGGTAAAAATACTGAACACCACGTCAACTTTAACAAAATGCACAACATGAGAGTTGTGAGTTAAGTTTTATTTGGGGCAAAATGAGGACTACAGCCCGGGAGACAGCATCTCAGAGAGCTCTGAGAAACTGCTCCAGGGAGGTAGTGGGGGAGGTCAGTGTATATGTGATTTTGGTGAAGGCGGAGTCCATGCAATCAAGCACACACGTTTTGCAGGTTTCTGCTAGTCTCGTGAAGGTTACTGCTAGTCACGAGGAACAGACGTCACCATAAAGGATTTTAGTGCTTTTCTAGATACAAGGAGATGCAAGAATTGGGCTCATAAAATCAGCTCCTGGAAAAATCTGAACATCTGAAGACCTGTTTTTCCAGTGTTTGCCGAAGCACAGAGGGCCTCATTGCTGCTCTCCACCCTGAACCACTTTCAGGGGGTTTCAGCAGCTGCAGCAGCACATGATTTAATCCTTGTAGAGGTAGCTGGCAAGTGCCCATGACAAGGGCCAATGTGTACCTGACAGAGCCCCCTCGTGGTCATAAATTTGACCATGCATTGGGACCTTCAGTACCCTTTAGCTAAATAAATGCCTACTTGCAAAAACGCATGTTTTGAGAGATATGCCCAATAAGGATTTGGGCATTTCATGATTTTTACTAGTTGTAGCAAAAGACAGCTTCTGTCCTCCATTCCAAGACTTTCTCAATAGTCCAGATCCATAGGCTCTTCTCTTTCATCTACAGAAGCTCTGACCAATAGTCTTTCTATAGAAATGGTCTTCATGAAAGTCAAAGGAATCACCAAGGATTTCCATTTTTGCTGATCAAAGACAGAAGAAAGAAGCTTATTTATAATATTCTACTTGGAGCTAAAGGAAAAGAGAAGATCTAAGAATAGAGAAAATATTTGTACAAGTAGATAATTCTACACAACCACAAAAATTCCAAAAACTTCAAAAAATACATAAACATTTCAAAAGAGGATTCCAAGAAGACAGCAGAGTAGGAAGCACCAGGAATCTGTCGCCCACTGAACTGGCAGAATCTGTCTCGTGCAACTGTCTTGCAACTCTGGAGTATGCTGAAGGCTTACATAGTAAGTTAGGGTTAATTATGGTCAATTTCAGCTCTTCTTAGTCAACCTTTATAATGAAGATATTTAAGGGACAGTTTCCCCTACTGACCATGAAGAGCAACCATCCTTTCCATTTGTCTAACCCTGTTACATGTCATGAAGTAGTTGAGTTGAGAGAGTGTGACATAATGTCTGACCATATACCAAGGGTTTGACAAAATGTGCTCTTGAATGAATTGTAAAACTTCCCAGCAATTGATGGAATCATTAAGAACAAACATTAAGTTGTTTTATTTCATTGTATTCTAACACTAGCAATGTAGTTCCAAGAAAATATATTGATTTGATTATAATAATTGATACTTTACCTGCAGATAGAATTCCAGGTTGGAAAATGATCCCCTGAAGGATTTTAAAGACACCCTTCCATTGTGTTTTAGCTTCCATGATGTTACTGAGAAATCTGATGACTGATTACTTTGTATATGGTCTTACATCATTACTCCTTTCTGTCTGGCAAAATCATTAAAAAAAAAGAACTTGTCTCTAGAGTCCTCTGTATTATTCACATCATTTTATATATGGTATTACATAATGGAGTGAATAGATATTAAAATGAGAGCAACATATTTATTAAAATATTAGGAAGTTATTTTCATTTTATACTCAAAATTTTAAAAATAGTAAAACAGGGCTTCCCTGGTGGCACAGTGGTTGAGAGTCCGCCTGCCGATGCAGGGGTCACAGGTTCGTGCCCCGGTCCAGGAAGATCCCACATGCCGCGGAGCGGCTGGGCCCGTGAGCCATGGCCGCTGAGCCTGCGCGTCCGGAGCCTGTGCTCCGCAACGGGAGAGACCACAGCAGTGAGAGGTCCGCATACCGCAAAACAAAAAATAGTAAAACACCTAATTTTTTAATCAATAGTGAGTTCAACTAATAATTGGTATGATATGGAAAACAAAGCAAATATTTCTATTAAGAGTAAATTGCAGGGAGACCTTCAAGACTCCTCAAGATGGTGGAGGAGTAAAATGTGGAGATCACCTTCCTCCCCACAAATACATCAGAAATACATCTACATGTGGAACAACTCCTACAGAACACCTACTGGAGGCTGGCAGAAGACCTCAGACCTCCCAAAAGACAAGAAACCCCCCACGTACCTGGGTAAGGCAAAATAAGAAAGAAAAAACAGACAAAAGAATAAGGACGGGACCTGCACCAGTGGGAGGGAGCTGTGAAGGAGGAAAAGTTTCTACACCCTAGGAAGCCCCTTCGCGGGCAGAAACTGCGGGGGGCGGAGGGGGTAAGCTTCGGAGCCGCAGAGGAGAGCGCAGCAACAGGGGTGCGGAGGGCAAAGTGGAGAGGTTCCCACACAGAGGATCGGTGCCGACCAGCACTCACCAGCCCGAGAGGCTTATCTGCTCACCCGTCGGGGCGGGCGGGGCTGGGAGCTGAGGTTCGGGCTTTGGTCGGAGTGCAGGGAGAGGACTGGGGTTGGCTGTATGAACACAGCCTAAAGGGGGCTAGTGTGCCACGGCTAGCCGGGAGGGAGTCCGGGGAAAAGTCTGCAGATGCCAACGAGGCAAGAGACCATTGTTTCAGGGTGCATGAGGAGAGGGGATTCAGAGCACTGCCTAAACGAGCTCCAGAGACCAGCGCGAGATGTGGCTATCAGTGCAGACACCAGAGATAGGCATGAAATGCTAAGGCTGCTGCTGCCACCACTCAGAAGCCTGTGTGCGAGCACAGGTCACTATCCACACCTCCCTGCCTGCCCCAGGAGCCTCTGCAGCCCACCACTGCCAGGGTCCCGGGATCCAGGGACAACTTCCCCAGGAGAACGCACAGCGCCTCAGGCTGCTGCAATGTCATGCCGGCCTCTGCCGCCAAAGGCTCGCCCTGCATTCCGTACCCCTCCCTCTCCACAGCCTGAGTGAGCCAGAGCCCCCAAATCAGCTGCTCCTTTAACCCATCTTGTCTGAGGGAAGAACAGACGCCCTCAGGGAACCTACATGCAGAGGTGGGGCCAAATCCAAAGCTGAAGCCCAGGAGCTGTGCGAAGAAATAAGAGAAAGAGAAATCCCTCCCAGCAGCCTCAGGAGCAGCGGATTAAAGCTCCACAATCAACCTGATGCACCTGCATCTGTGGAATACCTGAACAATGAATCATCCCAAATTGAGGAGGTGGACTTTGGGAGCAACTGCAGACTTGGGGTTTTCTTTCTGCATCTAATTTGTTTCTGGTTTTATGTTAATGTTAGTTTAGTACTTAGAGCATATTATCATTGGTAGATTTGTTTATTCATTTGGTTGCTCTCTTTTTTATGTGTATGTGTATGTTTCTTTGTGTGATTTTGTCTGTATAGCTTTGCTTTTATCATTTGTCCTAAAATTCTGTCAGTTTTTTTGGTTTTTGGAGTTTTTTTAGTATAGTTTTTAGTGCTTGGTATCATTGGTGGATTGGTTGTTTGGTTTGGTTGCTCTCTTCTTTTTTTCTTTCTCTTTTTTTTCTTTTTTTAATTACTTTACAATTAAAAATTTAATAACAATTTTTTTATTTCTTATTTTAGTAACTTTATTTTATTTTTTCTTTCTTTCTTTCTTCCCCCCTCCACCCCGTTCTTCTGAACTGTGTGGCTGACAGGGACTTGGTGCTCGGGCTGGGAGTCAGGCCTGAGCCTCTCAGGTGGGAGAGCTGAGTTCAGGACACTGGTCCACCAGAGACTTCCCATCCTCACATAATATCAAACGGCAAAAGCTTTCCCAGAGATCTCCATCTCAACACTACGACCCAGCTCCACTCAATGACCAGCAAGCTACAGTGCTTGAAACCCCATGCCAAAAGCTAGCAAGACAAGAACACAACCCCACCCATTAGCAGAGAGGCTGCCTAAAATCATAATAAGGTCACAGACACCCCAAAACACACCACCGGACGTGGTCCTGCCCACCAGAAAGGCAAGACCCAGCCTCATGCACCAGAACACAGGCACTAGTCCCCTCCACCAGGAAACCTACACAACTCACTGAAACAATCTTACCTACTAGGGGCAGACACCAAAAACAATGGGAACTATGAACGTGCAGCCTGCGAAAAGGAGACCCCAAACACAGTAAGTTAATCAAAATGAGAAGACAGAGAAATACACAGCAGATGAAGGAGCAAGGTAAAAACCCACCAGACCAAACAAATGAAGAGGAAATAGCCAGTCTACCTGAAAAAGAATTCAGAATAATGATAGTAAAGATGATCCAAATCTTGGAAACAGAATGGAGAAAATACAAGAAACGTTTAACAAGGACCTAGAAGAATTAAGAGCAAACAAACAATGATGAACCACAATAAATGAAATTTAAAATTCTCTAGAAGGAATCAACAGCAGAATAACTGAGGCAGAACAATGGATAAGTGACCTGGAAGATAAAACAGTAGAAATAACTACCGCAGAGCAGAATAAAGAAAAAAGAATGAAAAGAATTGAGGACAGTCTCAGAGATCTCTGGGACAACATTAAACACACCAACATTCGAATTATAGGGGTCACAGAAGAAGAAGAGAAAAACAAAGGGACTGAGAAAATATTTGACAAGATTATAGTTGAAGACTTCCTTAATATGCAAAGGAACTAGTCAATCAAGTGCAGGAAGTGCAGAGAGTCCTATACAGGATAAATCCAAGGAGAAACATGCCAACACACATATTAAGCAAACTATCAAAATTAAATACAAAGAAAAAATATTAAAAGCAGCAAGGGAAAAGCAACAAATAATGTACAAGGGAATCCCCATAAGGTTAACAGCTGATATTTCAGCAGAAACTCTGCAAGCCAAAAGGGACTGGCAGGACATATTTAAAGTGATGAAAGGGAAAAACCTACAACCATGATTACTCTTCACAGCAAGGATCTTATTCAGATTCAAAGGAGAAATTAAAACTGTTACAGACAAGCACAAGCTAAGAGAATTCAGCACCACCAAACCAGCTTTACAACAGATGCTAAAGGAACTTCTCTAGGCAGGAAACACAAGAGAAGGAAAAGTCCTACAATAACACACCCAAAACAGTTTAGAAAATGGTAATAGGAACATACATATCAATAACTACCTTAAATGTAAATGCACTAAATGCTCCAACCGAAAGATAGACTGGATGAATGGATACAAAAACAAGACCCATATATATGCTGTCTACAGAGACCCACTTCAGACCTAGGGAAACACGCAGACTGAGAGTGAGGGGTTAGAAAAAGATATTCCATGCAAATGGAAATTGAAAGAAAGCTGGAGTAGCAATTCTCATATCAGACAAAATAGACTTTAAAATAAAGACAATTACAAGAGACAAAGAAGGACACTACATAATGATCAAGGGATCAATTCAGAAGAAGATATAATGATTGTAAATATTTATGTACTCAACAGAGGAGTACCTCAATACATAAGGCACATGCTAACAGCCATAAAAGGGGAAATCAACAGTAACACAATAATAGTAGGGGACTTTAACACCCCACTTTCATCAAAGGACAGATCATCCAAAATGAAAATAAATAAGGAAACACAAGCTTTAAATGATACATTAAACAAGATGGACTTAATTGATATTTATAGGACATTCCATCCACAAACAACAGAATACACTTTCTTCTCAAGTGCTCATGGAACATTCTCCAGGATAGATCATATTTTGAGTCACAAATCAAACCTTGGTAAATTTAAGAAAATTAAAATCATATCAAGTATCTTTTCCGACCACAACTCTATGAGACTAGATATCAATTACAGGAAAAAATCTGTAAAACATACAGACACATGGAGGCTAAACAATACGCTACTAAATAACCAAGAGATCACTTAAGAAATCAAAGAGGAAATCAAAAATTATCTAGAAAAAAATGACAATGAAAACATGATGACCCAAAACCTACGGGATGTAGCAAAAGCAGTTCTAAGAGGCAAGTTTATAGCAATACAATCCTACATTAAGAAACAAGAAACATCTCAAACAACCTAACCTTACACCTAAAGCAATTAGAGAAAGAACAAAAAAATCCCCAGTTAGCAGAAGGAAAGAAATCATAAAGATCTGATCAGAAATAAATGAAAAAGAAATGAAGGAAACGATAGCAAAGATCAATAAAACTAAAAGCTAGTTCTTTGAGAAGTTAAAGAAAATTGATAAACCATTAGCCATACTCATCAAGAAAAAAAGGGAGAAGACTCAAATCAATGGAATTAGAAATGAAAAATGAGAAATCACAATTGACACGGCAGAAATACAAAGGATCATGAGAGATTACTACAAGCAACTCTATGCCAATAAAATGGACAACCTGGAAGAAATGGACAAATTCTTAGAAAAGCACAACTTTCTGAGACTGAACCAGGAAGAAACAGAAAATATAAACAGACCAATCACAAGCACTGAAATTGAAACTGTGATTAAAAATCTTCCAACAAACAAAAGCCCAGGACCAGATGGCTTCACAGATGAATTCTATCAAACTTTTAAAGAAGAGCTAACACCTATCCTTCTCAAACTCTTCCAAAATATAACAGAGGGAGGAACACTCCCAAACTCATTCTGCGAGGCCACCATCACCATGATACCAAAACCAGACAAAGATGTCACAAAGAAAGAAAACTACAGGCCAATATCACTGATGAACATAGACGCAAAAATCCTCAACAAAATACTAGCAAACAGAATCCAACAGCACATTAAAAGGATCATACACCATGATCAAATGGGGTTTATCCCAGGAATGCAAGGATTCTTCAATATACACAAATCAATCAACGTGATACACCATATTAACAAATTGAAGGAGAAAAACCATATGATCATCCCAATAGATGCAGAGAAAGCTTTCGACAAAATTCAACACCCATTTATGATAAAAACCCGGCAGAAAGTAGGCATAGAGGGAACTTTCCTCAACATAATAAAGGCCATATATGACAAACCCAGAGCCAACATCATTCTCAATGGTGAAAAATTGAAAGCATTTCCTCTAAGATCAGGAACAAGACAAGGCTGCCCACTCTCACCACTATTATTCAACATAGTTTTGGAAGTTTTAGCCACAGCAATCAGAGAAGAAAAAGAAATAAAATGAATCCAAATCGGAAAAGAAGAAGTTAAACTGTCACTGTTTGCAAATGACATGATACTATACATAGAGAATCCTACAAATGCTACCAGAAAACTATTAGCGCTAATCAATGAATTTGGTAAAGTAGCAGGATACAAAATTACTGCACAGAAATCTCTTGCATTCTTATACAGTAATGATGAAAAATCTGAAAGAGAAATTAAGGAAACACTCCCATTTGCCATTGCAATAAAAAGAATAAAATACCTAGGAATAAACCTACTCAAGGAGACAAAAGACCTATATGCAGAAAACTATAAGACACTGATGAAAGAAATTAAAGAGGATACAAACAGATGGAGAGATATACCATATTCTTGGATTGGAAGAATCAACATTGTGAAAATGACTATACTACCCAAAGCAATCTACAGATTCAGTGCAATCCCTATCAAACTACCAATGGCATTTTTCACAGAGCCAGAACAAAAAATTTCACAATTTGTATGGAAACACAAAAGACCCAGAATAGCCAAAGCAATCTTGAGAAAGCAAAACGGAGCTGGAGGAATAAATCTCCCTGACTTCAGACTGTACTACAAAGCTACAGTAATCATGACAGTATGGTACTGGCACAAAAACAGAAATATAGATCAATGGAACAGGATAGAAAGCCCAGAGATAAACCCATGTACATATGGTCACCTTATCTTTGATAAAGGAGGCAAGAATATACAATGGAGAAAATACAGCCTCTTCAATAAGTGGTGCTGGGAAAACTGGACAGCTACATGTAAAAGAATGAAATTTGAACACTCCCTAACACCATAAACAAAAATAAACTCAAAATGGATTAAAGACCTAAATGTAAGGCCAGACACTATAAATCTCTTAGAGGAAAACACAGGCAGAACACTTTATGGCATAAATCATAAAGCTTCAGGGCTTTAATTAGGGACACAGTCACAGCCTGAATTAGGCCTAGCATCATGGCTTGAGTTAGGCCTAGCACCATGGACTGAGTTAGGACTAGTATCAAGGCCTTCGTTAGGGACAGTGTCTGTGTCTCAGTTAGGACTAGTAATAGGGCCATACTCAGGGACCTTGTCAGGACCTTGGTAAGAGATGCCTCAGGACATTAGCTAACAATAGTTTCAGGACTTTAGTTATTGACGGTAGCAGGGCCTCCCTTTGGGACAGCTTCAGGGCCTTAGTTAGAGACAGAGTCAGGGCTTGAGTTAGGACTAGCATCAAGGCCTTAGTTAGGGACAGCATCATGGTTTAGCTATAATCAGAGTCAGGACATTATCTAGGCACAGCAACAGGGAAAGAGCTTGGTTTAGTGTCAAGAACTTATTGGGAGCGTCAGGACCTTAATTAGGACCAGCGTCAGGGACTGAGGTAGGGAGAGCATCAGAGCCAGCCTGAGTTAGGGACTTTGTCAGGGCCTGAGTTAGGCATAGCATCAGGGTTTACTTAGGGACAGTGTCAAAACCTTGGTAAGAGATGTATCAGGACATAAATTAAGGATAGTGTCAAGATTTCAGTTATTGATGGCAGAAGAGGCTATGTTAGGGAAAGCTTCAGGGCCTTCATTAGGGACAGAGTCAGGGCCTGAATTAGGCCTAGCATCAATGCCTGAGTTAGGCCTAGTGTCAGGGCCTTAGTTGGGGACAGTGTTAGGGCCTGTGTTAGGACTACTGTCAGGGCCTTAGTTAGGGACAGCATCAGGACCTTAGTTTAAGACATTGTCAGGGCCCGAGTTATGGACAGCATCAGAGCCTGAGTTAGGCACAGCGTCAGGGCTTACTTAGCGACAGTGTCAGGACCTTGGTAAGAGATGCGTCAGGACATTATACCCTGAGAAAACCATAATTCAAAAAGAGTCACATACCACAATGTTCATTGCAGCTCTATTTACAATAGCCAGGACATGGAAGCAACCTAAGTGTCCATCAACAGAAAAATGGATAAAGAAGATGTGGCACATATATACAATGGAATATTACTCAGCCATAAAAAGAAATGAAATTGGGTCATCTGTAGTGAGGTGGATGGACCTAGAGTCTGTCATACAGAGTAAAGTAAGTCAGAAAGAGAAAAACAAATACCATAGGCTAACACATATATATGGAATCTAAAAAAAGAACAACAGAATGGTCATGAAGAACCTAGGGGCAGGATGGGAATAAAGACACAGACCTACTAGAGAATGGACTTGAGGACATGGCAAGGGGGAAGGGTAAGCTGGGACAAAGTGAGAGAGTGGCATGGACACATATACACGACCAAATGTAAAATAGATAGCTAGTGGGAAGCAGGTGCATAGCACAGGGAGATCAGCTCGGTGCTTTGTGACCACCTAGAGGGGCAGCATAGGGAGGGTGGGAGGGAGACACAAGAGGGAGGAGATATGGGGATATATGTATATGTATAGCTGATTCACTTTGTTATACAGCAGAAACTAACACACCATTGTAAAGCAATTATACTCCAATAAAGATGTTTAAAAAAAAGAAGAGTAATTTGCTAAATATGTTGTAGAAATTAACAACACATTTAATCACTGTAGTCGGCAAATCATAGGGGAATTTTACTGGGATAAATTTTTATACAATTTAAATTTTATTTGCTTTATTATCTCAAGGTTTATTCCACAGAGTGATTTACCGTGACAAAGCACTAACATTATTTTTAGTAAGTTTGATTACAGAAAAAATAAGGTTTCTGTTTTTCATATACTATTACAGCTTAAGGGAAACTGTGTTTAGCTATTTCATCAAGGAAGTGAAGACGTTACCTGAGTTTCTGTAATTACCTGAGTGCTTGTTTATAGCAATAGTATTGTGGTAGGTGACTATATTTGGAAAAAATAAAAGACAAATTCAGATGTTAGATCAGTTGGATGTATTAATTTTGACTGTGTATGAAACGTGTTCTTAAATTAATATTTATAATTTTATTGTCTACTCAATTTACATGACCCAAATATTTGTTTTTCTCGCAAAATATTTTGCCCTGTGAAGAAGATGGTACATTATTATGTCAACTGATTTTTTTACATCCATCAAATGTTATTTTAAGCTTTAAAAAGGATTAGCAGAAGCAAATTCATAAACAATGTTACTATGACTTTTATTCAAATAATAAATTGGGGGAAAGTAAGACAGAGTGAGTGAGAG
Source organism: Grampus griseus (assembly GCF_964374135.1). NCBI lineage: Eukaryota > Metazoa > Chordata > Mammalia > Artiodactyla > Delphinidae > Grampus > Grampus griseus. Next base: position 83,052,199 of record NC_139006.1, on the reverse strand, counting down.
AGAATGCTTTGTGTATTCATTCTTGGTAAATGAAAATATTTGTGTAGAGTTTTAAGAGTAGTCACATTTAATGAAGGCCATATTTTGGTCAGAAGATTTTAATTTTTCATAGTCCTTTGTGTGTTTGTTACCATTCTCTTTCTGGCGTGTGTTCCTCAATGAAGTCTGTTTGAATGACACCAAGAAAGAATCAATTAGGGTATTTTAAAAACCAGATAAAAGGGGTTTTTTCCAATTAGATTTGACTAAAAGGACTAGACAATTTAATGACATTTTGTAGAGCATTTCCTGACTGATTTGCTATAACGAGACAGTGCCTAGAAAAGTGACTGTCATATAAGAGGCAACATAAATACAGTCTCATTCCTTAGTCTTTTCTTTACTCATAAGGCATACATTGAAGATATTTCTCCTGCGATGGCAAAATTATTATGGAGCTTTGTAAATTTTGCCTATCTTGAGACAATGAACGCGGCTTGTGTTCAGATGAATATTTGCCTGCAGAATGGCAGCTGACAGGAAAATAACTATCATTACGTTGGAATGTGTTCCGTCCTAAATAGCATGTGCACTTATCATGACGTTTTGCTTCACTCCAAAATATGACTCTATCTAACTATATTTGAATGTGGAGTTTCAAAAATAAAATATAACTAGAAAAATACATATATATATATACACATGCACTGAATGAACTGCAAGCTTTGCCATGGGGCTTCCTCAGGCTATTTTAAATTGCATAATACCTCATCACCCACTGGCTCAGCCCCAGACAGCACGCAGACAGTAGGGCACATTCTTGAAGCTGTAATGAATAACAGGTTCAAAATGCTGATATCAAAATTTGTGTCATGTTTAAAAACAGCAAGAAAAAGAAATACAGCATGCAAGGTTTTCTCCTTTAGAAGGTCAGAAACTGGATTTGCTTTATAATCTTTTACGAAATATATTTTATGCAAATGAAATGTATTCTAATATTCTGTTTAGTGAAGCACAGTTAGCTTTAATGTTAAGAGACAGAATTTGATCCCTTCTTAAGGATGTGGGCTCTCCTGGAAACATTCTAATCAAATCGAGAACTTCCTATATGACGTATGGGAACCTGAATTTATCAAAAATTGTATAAATACTATATGCATTTTTAGTGGGATCCCCTTGCCTCTATGGTCCTGAATGTATCTGTCTTGCAAATAATTTGGAAATAAATTCCTAAGTTTGTTAAATACAACTGACACTTTTGGAGTAAAGGCAAGTGCTTTGTTTCTGCTATGACATAAAAACCCCATTGATATTTAAGAGTTTGCTCTTCAATATAAGCTAGAGATTCAACCCAGGCTGTATATGAATGTTGTATATTCATTATTAATCTTGCGTAAGAATTCTAAAGTAGCAGTGATTCTCCTTGACTCTAACATCCTCAATTATTTTAAGGAATGTCAGGCAATAGGAAAATACCCATTTTATAATGTTCAGGCCATTGGACTCATAGGTTGTAATGCAAGTGTCCTCCCTATGTTGTCTCACTCATCTGTGAAATGCATTGGTTGGAGACTGCCCCATGGAAATGACAATGACTGTCAGACACGTCCAACTCCAAAGGCATTTTATCACAAAGTGTGTTGATCATCACAGACAGTATTAATGGAAGGAACTAGGGAAAACCCACTCTGACGTGCTTCTCAAGTCTTTAACCTTCTGAGGACTGGGAAACCTTTACTTTTCTGGCATTTTCATTAAGCCTCTAACACAGCATGTTGACACGTGGTGCAGAGAATTCAAACACAGCTCCGTGAGCACCACATGTGGCATGTGTGTACATGTAATTTCCCACTGTCAGCTGCATGGTGACATCGAGGCCACATCCACCCCTTTGTACCTGACATATAAATGTTCGATCAGGCATCCTTTGCTGTCTCCTTTCACAGAGGAGAAACCCAGGGCAGTTAATGGAGGTGAAGTGGCACGTAGTCATTTGTGTTTCTCAGATGTGGCATCATGCATGATACAGGGCAGAGAAGAAATTGAGCTGAAGCAGAGGCGAGATGGTTGAATGACAGGGAAGGGAGGAAATTAAGGGGAAGTAGGAATTTAATCCGTTTGTGATATGAGTAAGCCCCCCGCACCCAAGTATCTTACTCATAACCTGAAGCCAGAATTCATTCAGTAAGAATTTTCCTGAAATAATTTTAAAACAGAAGATTAGAGTAACACAGTCCAAAAATACATTTCCAAAGGAAATGGCTATAATTAAAATGTGCAAAGAAAAGAGAAGGAGAAAAGTTAAACGAGGGCATTCCTTTATATTGGCCTTTCTATAAAAATAGAGTTTAGAACTCATGAATATATGGGGTTTCTAGTATCACAGGATATTTCGTAAAGTAGGTTAAATTCTAATACCAATTCAACTGCTTTAACTTTTTAAAAATGCTCTTTTCATATGGTTCCAAGTATTTTTATACATGTGTATTCCTGACTATGTGCATTTATTGCTACAATACTTCAGTTGAATAACTGTAATTAACATCATGTTCCCTGATGAATTATTGAAAAGAAGGCAGGTGGAAGACTCAAAGAACTTTATCCTGCATAAGGACAGAGGCCTGAAGTTAAGTCTTATTAACTGGAGAATCCAGGACCAGGCCATCAGTGTGGCAATATAAGACTTGGCTAAAGATTCTAGAAAGAAGTGCATTTTGGAGGCAAAGAAAGGACACAGAGAGGTGACAACCCAAATTGGCAGATAACAGGATAAAGTGCAAACATCACTGGGAAGGTCCATGAAACAGCTGCAGCCAGAGTGCCTGGTCACAGCCCCTTTGAAAATGTTCCAGGAGAAAACTCTATGTACTGTAATTTGTGTACTCTATAATATTTTACTTTGCCCTTGGCCTTTCAAGATCCAGCCTGAACACTGTTCTCCGAAGACCATGTCAGCAGATCTGCTGGGATTTTAAAGCAGCCTTGCCATGCAGGTATGTGCATGAAGAGCCCAGGAAGGAAGTTCTTATGGCCAGAAAGATGTGTTCAACTTATCTTAAATTAATGGGTCAGTATCAAAGAGACCACTGGTTTTGATCAGAGTAGAATGAGTGTGTGAGATCAGTGTACGACTCTGACCCCACTGCGCTGTAAGGGAATTTTTTCAGAGCTCTGATAAGAGAAAACAGGAAAATCAAGCTGTTCTAATAAATAAATAAATAAATATATATAAATATATACACATATATAAATAATATATTTTATTTTTATATTTTTATATATTATATAAAAGCACAAAGAAATACTAATCTGTTGCCTAAGCCACACAGTGTATAACAAGTTGAGGTGAAAGATACTTTTGTCCACGTGTGACTTCTCTTGAAATACGTTGGATTATGAAATGGGAGGTAAGAACACAGTACATTCAATTAACAGTCTTGAGACAGGAGCTACCCAGACTCAAGCAATTAGCCAAACATGTCTCAATATGAAGCAGGAAAAATTAATGTAAAACAATATATCAGAATTTCACAGTGTGGTTCAATGAGAGAGAAAGATTAAGAGGGGATGGGACACAGGGCATGTTATATGGGTAGAAGTCTTATATTCACAGGTATGTATTTGGAGGAGACTGAGATAGTGGAGTATTTCTGGAATATGTATGAGATAAAAATGGGAATTTAATTCATTTTTGGAACTTTTTAAGGAGAGAAGAGCTGTGGTAAGGACATTGCTAACAAGGGACAAAGTCAAAATAATCTATTTCCCTTTTGTTGTGAGATTAGTTTACCTGCTGCTTGGTCCATACTGTGAGACGATAAATTATGCCTAAACCAATTTAGCCCACAGAAGGCTATTTACGTGAATAGAATTATAGTTTGCACTTTTACTTATGATCTCTGTTAGGAAATTACAAATATGGGGACTCAGACACAGGACACATAGCACTCAAATACAAAACCGTCAATTTCTAACAGCTGATGGTAATAGGGGGTCAGTTTATTGGGAAGAAGGCTGATATTTTTAAATCACAAATGAGGCACAGTGTTCAAATTAGATAAGCAAAAAGGAAATGTTTTGCTTAGGATCAAAATTTGTCCCAGGGTTCTTTGAATCTCTCCTGATTATAATCAGAAACAGTCCTTACATAGGATGTGAGGTTGAGGGCTTAAAAGTGACCTCAATTTTAAGAAGAAGAACACAATTGAATTCTAGGCAGAGACTGACGTAACTAGAAACTTAGCCATGCGGTAAATGTTCTAGTTACCTTTTTTATGGTTATAAAAATGTAAAATAAAATATAACTGGTGGAATATTAAAGAATTTTTCCCATGCACTAAGTGGTAATTTATTTTTTATTTATTTTTATCTGTTCATTATTGGTCATTTTTTATTATTTGATTATTACAAATATACAGAGAATCCCAAATGTAGTTTGTCATTATTTTTTTAACAAAATGAGTTTAACTACCATGCAAGACAAATATAGAAAAAGAAAAAAAATATTTAATAACCTCTGTCATGCTCTTCTCTTCATTATAGCACCTAAGTTAATCACTATTCTAACTTCTATCTCCTTCTATAGGTTGCGTCTACCTTTCCTGAAAGTTATATAAGTCAAATCACATGCTGTGTATACTTTTGTGTCTGGATTCTTCCCTTCTAAATTATACTAGTGGAATTCTTCCTTTTTTTTTTTTTTCATGTAGCAAACAAATTATCTGTTGGTGACAAAAGAAATTATCCCTCGTACATAGTGGCTTAAATCAACCATACTTCCTTCCTATCTCTCCCGGTTTCTGTAGAGGTTGATAGACCGAGTGTCTCTTTGTTCTACTCAGAATCATCTAGTTTGGTTTGAAGGCTGAGTGCTGGGATCATTTTACTAAATCCCATGTCTAATGCCTGGGATGGAAAGACTCAAATAGTTGGGGGCTGGCTAAGCTGGTCTTGGATTGCACTCTCTCTCTAATTCTATGTCTGAGATGGCAGAGTGGATTAAAAATATATATGATTTAACTATATGCTGTCTAGAAGAAACACATATATGTGTGAATGAAAATAAAAATTTAATATATCGAAATATGAAGACAGTTACATAGCAGTGAAAATGGCAATACCAGTAGATCGTAGTGAGTATACTGTAACAACAAAAACAACCATTAATAAAATTATGTAAATGAATACACTAAGAAAGAAATCAGTACTGACAGAGATATTTAGAACACTGTGTGCATTAAGACTATAAACCTACTTACAATAAAAAATAGAAAAAATTCTTAGGTTTTAGGACTAGGCAGAGAGACCTGACATCAAAAGCATGACCCATAAAGAAAAAAAGATAAACTGAAACTCATTAAATTAAAAAAAAATAAAGAAAAAGCCCTGTTTAGAGGATGTAGAGAAGCTACAGACTAGGAGAAGATATTTGCTGATCGCATATTGGACAAAGATGTATTATCTAGAATATATAAAGAGCTCTGAAAATACAAGCATTAAAAATCAAAAACAGGGGGCTTCCCTGGTGGCGCAGTGGTTAAGAATCCGCCTGCCAATGCAGGGGACATGGGTTGGATCCCTGGCCGAGAAAGATCCCACATGCCACGGAGCAACTAAGCCCGTGCACCACAACTACTGAGCCTGCGCTCTAGAGCCCGCGAGCCACAACTACTGAACCCCGCGCGACTAGAGCCCGTGCTCCATAACAAGAGAAGATACCATAATGAGAAGCCAGCGCACAGCAACAAAGATCCAATGCAGCCAAAAAAAAAAAAAAAAAAAAAAAAAAATCAAGAACAAAAGAAGTCAATTAGAAAATGAGCAAAAGACTAGAAGAGAGATTTACTTAGGAGAACATACAGATCATAAATAAACACATGAAGAGATATTCAACATTTTTAGTCCTTAAGGGAATGTGAAATAAAAGGACACTGAGATGTCACACCTACTAGAACAGCTAAAAAAAAAAAAAAAAAAATGGCACTAATATCAAATGCGGAAAAGGCTGTGAAGAAATGGATCACTTTGCTGCTGGGACTGTAGATGGTACAGTCCCTCTGGAAAAGTGTATGGAAGTTCTTTTCTAAATTAGACAATCACGTGTCATGTGATGAAGCAATTTTATTCTTGCATATTTATCCCAGAGAAATTAAATCTTATACAACACAAAAACCTATACTCAAATATATGTAAAAGTTTTATTTGTGATAGCCCCAAACTGGAAACAGCTCAGATGTCTTTCAACTGAAGGATGCTTGAATAGAGTAAATCCATACCATTCAGCCAAAAAAAAGGAACGTATTCTTGACTCTGCAGTTTATGGATCTCAAGGATTTTATGCTGAGGGAAAATAGCCAACTTTCCTGACATGACAAAAGTAGGCTGCCAGGGAGGGAGGTATACCTGTGGCTGTAAAATGAATGCATGTGAAACTGATGAAATCTGAATAAGACTGACGGATTGTATCAATGCCACTTTCCTGGATGTGATATAGTTAGCAAGATATTACAATCGGGGGGAATCTGAGTAAACATTATAGAGGATCTCCTTGTATTCTTCAGGGAAATCTATAAATATGCCAAAATTAATAGATTATAAAAAATAAAACAATAACAACACACTGAGATGGATACATCAAGGTGATGCAATTGAATGTGAAATTAAAACAAATGCAATCAGCAAAATCATTTAACCTAGGAATAAGGAGAGCAAAATCATCAGAAACAGTCAGTAGGAAATACTAGGATTCTAAACTGAATTGTGACGACAAATCTGATGAAATTTAAAATCACTGAATTGTAAATCAAAGCTTGAATTTGAAAATAAAAATATATATTTGAATTCAGGGAAAATTGCCTAGGACCTTAATTATACATTTATGCATTTATTTTCCTTTGAGATATCCCTAATGTCCTTGATGTATCAGTATATTTTTTCCCTAAATTCTGGAAAATACTTCTAATATTGAGAGACATTCATTTGGAAGGGAAAGGAATGTTAAAACCTAATAGCAATCTGATTTATAACTCCACCACAGTTAAGAACAAAAACTTGTTTCATGAGTACTGAAAACCACATACAGCCTATATTACTATTAAAATCATTGCCCTTAATTGCTATTGCTCTTTTAGATTGCAATTTAAAATTCTGTTAATAACATTTGTCTGTTTTCAAGTGTGCAAGTAAAAATTGGTATTGATGACATTTTTATTTTAACAAGTGTGTTATAATTATCCTTACATATAACTTAAAATCAGCTATTTAAGGATTCATTTAGCTAACAGGACTGACGAAAGTAATAATTCCTGCACATTCCACACTATTTCAGTTCGTTCTTTCAAAATTCGTGATCTGGCTTAATCCTACTGCATTGGTACTTGTCCCTTTTCCAATGCCCATATGGCATTTGCTTGAATGTTCTATTATTATCTATCTTTGTGTCTGCTGTAGCAACTGCAGAGCAGTTCATCACATTTCCAAAAGAAGCTTCATTCTATAACCACATAACTCCATAATAATTACCACACACTGCCATTCGATAGTCTTTTTATTGCCACTGTGATGCAGAAGTGCATAAAATAAAGTTGGTATTACAAAATCATTGGAGGCTTTCTGAATCTGATATACAGAATTCTACTGTTCTTTAAAGGATCAATCACTTACACAGATGTACAGAACTGAGAACATAGGTTCTTAGTTTGTAAAAAAGGAGCAACCATAGATCCACAGCAGACAGGATAGAGATGCCATATTGCCAAAAAAAAATTATATAATTTGACAAGAGAGTGCTACTAGAGGATGCTTAAATTCTGCTTCTTTTTCTCATCTCTGTATTTCTTACGCTACTTTAAACTCATACATACATCATACATACATACATACAAAAGACAGATCCTTAAGACTTTTTAAGCATAAAATACAATTTTATAATTCCAAATGGTATCAGTTCTTATGAAACATTTTAAATTATTTCTGATCTTCAATGGTGGTATTGAATTTCTATTACTATCTCAATGTTCAAAGAAAAGATAAAGTCATTTCCATGAAATACAGTGGAGATAGTAAACTAGCAACTTATATTTTAAGACTTGACTACTCAAGATTTCAACAAACCCATCTAATTTCAAAAAATCTCGCATTGAATATTAAAAATTTAGAAAACGAAATGTTCAGTTAATGACTATAGATTAGTTGGTTTAATTTTTATTTTAAAATAAATACACTATAAAATATCCATATTTAAAGAATAATATAACATCAAAGTTCATGGTCATTAAACTCTTCTTGAAGGTATTAAACCATACACATTAAAATAACTTTGAAATAAGATAAAAGGAATTTTTACAAAAAAACTTAGAGTGTCAGTGAACCCATCAATATCAACATTATAGTTGAAATAAATTAATCTAAAATAAATTAATTATAAATTAATCACAAATACACTAGACTTTAGAGCACTAATATCATAGTTCATGTCTTTTGGATACTTTTTGATATTGTTTTCTAAAATTAAAAATATACGCTGAGAGACTGCCCTGGTGGTCCAGTGGGTAAGACTCCGCACTCCCAAAGCAGGGGGCCCAGGTTTGATCCCTGGTGGGGGAACTAGATCCAGCATGCCACAACAAAGAGTTTGCATGCAGCAACTAATAGTCCTCATGCAGCAACAAAAGATCCCGTGTGTCACAACTAAGACCTGGCACAGCCAAAGTAAGTAGATAGATAGATAGATAGATAAATTTTATATATATATATATATACACACATATATATACATATATATGTGTGTATATATATATATACTGAAAATATGTCATAACAAAAGCCCAATAAAAGAAGTGAATGTCAGTACTGACAAAATGTTAATAAGCACTTCTATACAGAAGTGAATGTACTCTCACCTTTATGTCAAGTAATGCACTTTTTTTCAGGCAAGTTGCAAACAATTTGCAGCCAAATTTTCATGTTGATTTTTGCATCCAATTTTTTATAGTAATTCTCATAGCAAAGCATAATCAATAATAACATTCTAAGGATCACAAAGATGCAATATTCTGCCCCTCAAAAATTACCTTTAATGTAATTTGCGATTTCACTCTCCACCCCTACCATTCATGCTCCCTGAAGCAAATCCCAAACATTCTGATGGACATTTTCCAGATTAGAATGCACTTAAGGCAGTTACACATTCAAACTGTATCTCCTTGCCCTTTTACTAGGAAGGTGAGTCTATTCAATAAAAAGGAAAACAAATATTCAAAGGACAATCTAGAAAATCAAAATATTTCATCCTTCATACCATCTCCTTGATACTACTACAACAAAATAAATCTATCCTCTATTAAAGATTCTCTTTGGAAAAAAATGAGTGTACTCTCCATTTAATTTAAGTGAAATCAGAGTGTAATCACATAATTTAGGATGTGCTATGACACAGGCACTCCAGTTACGAATTCAAGTGTTGGTTAATGAGATTTTTTTAGGCCAACTCTGCCTCACGTGACATCGTGCATTATACCCCCTGCACACATGCTCGAAAATTATGAGAAGAACAAAAGTAGAGGATGCAGGTGCCTGGCTCTGTGAGCAGCCCCAGCTGGCCTTGGCCTTTGTAGAACATCGAGATGACACAATCCCACCATTTACGTAGGCTGAGGGTTGAAGCTACAGGATTTTTGGTAACGTAAACTAAGTACACCCACCTGTGGATATATTCTTATGGCTATTTAACTTGAGATGTTTTAGGGTAAGGAAGAGGAAACGATTTGTTACGCTCTGCCTTTAGGGAAAAGAACTCACAATCATCACCAAGGGAATAACTTTACTGTCCCAAATATGCCACCTGAAATGCCCTCTGAAACTCCATTCCCAAAGTACATGGCAAGAATTAAAAATTATGTCAGACAGTAACGATGATGAGAGAAAATCATAAGTAGACTTATCTGAAACCCCAAACACTATAAGCTTCAAAATTTTATACATATACGTGTATGTATAATTATTATATTATATAACTTCTATACATATAGCTGGCAGAGCATTAGTACTTAAAAAATCATTTGAGTTTCTAAAGGTAACTTGACTGAATGACTTATATAAGTAACCAACAAGCCCAGTTTAGTTTCTAAAAAGGTAAAATTCAGTTGGCGTACAGATGCCATTTTTTAATCCAGAACTCAACCCTCCAGGTTTCTTCTAGTGGCTCCCTTTCCTGGCATTACCCTGCCTGATAATAGGAAAATAGGATTGGCTGGAAAGACATTTATCTTTCTCCAGTAAACCCATTATGATCCATCGCAGTATCTTTAGGGGTAACTGGGAGGAAGTCTCGGGGCCTGTGCGAACTACATGCACCTACTCCCTATTTCCAGCTCAGTTTCTTGTTTCCTCTGAATTTTCTATCTCTGTTATCTGTTAAGCTCTAAGAAGGCTGAGATATACTTCAGATACTTTTGTGGATGAAAGAACCACCTAAATAATGAGATGCATGAAGCTCATTGTTACGGCTTCAAAGGACAAGGAAAGAGCAGGAAGCGTCACAGCCCAGGTGGGATTTAACACTGGACAGCAGACTGGTCTATTCCTAAAATTCCTGCACTGTTTTGCCCTTAAACTATTAACTTGCTGTTACTTTTCCTGTGATCTTGTGAAGCTGCCTGTCCTCACCCCCTCACCCCTCATCATCACCAGTTTTCTTAATTGTTCATCACAGTAATTTAGTCCCCGTCCCCCGCTCCCCAACCCCACATAGTCCAACTAAGCATCTCTACTACTTAAACAGAACAGCTAACAAGCTGGTGTGCTAAAAAGAGAAAATTCACTTCCTACAAGAACTGCTGATCACCTTCCTTTCCATCCCAACTACATGTAAGATCTTGACTCTGGTACAGGCCCTGTCAAAGTAATGAGAAGAAACCGCGATTAAAAAAAACAATGAGTAGGTAGAAAAAGGAAGCAAAGAAATTGACTAGATAACTGAAATTAACACGTTCCATAAAATTTTAGAGTTTTCAACATTCCTCCTGGTCCAAGTTTAATCCCCTAACTTATCCTGTCGAAGTGTGTCCATCATCCTCCATCTTTTTCTGCTATTCTCCTTCCCACTTCTCTACTAAATTCCACTTAACTATCAATCTCAGCTCAGGAATTTCTGAGATTTGCTTCGCTCAATACTTTACAGAATATTTATCTTCTATCCTTACGTGATCATAGTCAATGTCAATAATCCAGAGATTTTTAAATCTCTGTCACTTTGCCTGTTCTACTTGGTGTAGTAATTTTTGCACACCTGGAATGAATCTGCCACACTGGAGAACTGCAGCATTCTTTATCATCAAGGTAACGTTTCAAATCAACTGAAGTTATTTCTTCATCGTTAAATATTTACAGCTTGCGTACAAGGGGCCATTTTCTCTTCAACGTACTTCAAATGAGAGAGTGAACAAAACACAAAATCTGTACCCTCATGGATATTACACTCCAAAGGGCAGAAAGATCAAAGATAAGTACAATAAATATTTTGTTAGAGGACAAGTTCTAGAGATAAAAATAAAACACAGAAAAGGTGTGGGAGGTGGAATGATAAATAATGTGACCAAGTAAGAGAGTAATGAGAGTAATAGATAAAACCCTGCAGGATGGTGTGGGAAGCATGGCAAGCAGGAAGGTTTACACTTAGGAGTAGTGAGGGGGTCAGTGCAGCAGGAGTGAAGGCTGTCAGAAAGCTGAGGGGGGCAGGTTAGGGAAGGACTCTCAGGTTTTGAGTGGCAGCAATGAATATATACAAGTGGTCATAGAATAGGTTCTGTATATATTTTGATGTTAGAGCCAGCGAGATTTATTGATCAATGATGTGTAGGTTGTAGAGAAAGAAGAACTCGGGGGCTATCCTAAAAAGTGTGTGTGTGTGTGTGTGTGTGTGTGTGTGTGTGTGTGCGCGCGCTTGCTTGAGCAAATGTAAAAATGTGGATGTCACTGAAATGGGGACATTAACTGGCGAGCAGATTTGGAGGCAAGTGAGGAAATAACAGAACCACAGCACTGGCCACATTCAGTACGAGATGCCTATTACATATCCAAGTGGAAATATTGATCGGGCAGTTGGATATTGGAGTCTGGAGTGCAGGCGTGCGTTCTAGGCTGAGGCATAAATGCACATGTAAAGCCAGCAGATTGAATAGGAGTAACCAAGGGAGTGGCTGTAAATAGACAAAGATGTGCTCTAAGATTCCTGGGGTATGCCAGCTCTTATCAGAGATAACGGAAGACTAATAATTGGGGCAATTGAATACTTGCAGTGCTGTCTTAGCCACGCTGCTACTAAGGAAACTAGTCCATCAAAAAAGAGCAGCAGAGGTAAAAGTTTCCTGTAAAGGTCTCATATCTCCCACATCTTTTACCTTATTCTTCTGTCCACAATGCCGCTTATATCAATTTCACCGTTCACTGATGATATAAAGTGGTCCTGTACTAAGAAAATCGTGTTTTGTAGTGTTTTTTTCCCTCTAGCCTCATACACAACACTTCCCCACTTTAATATGCATGTTTAATGAGCTCCCAACTGTTTTACTCGGCAAGTAATCTTTCAATTATTTCTTTCTTCTGTGTTTCGGTTTACTCATCCCATAATCCTGGAAAGAACTGCTGTCATATACCAAAATTCTGGCCAGCCGTTACCTCCTCAACATTGATCTAGGTCCACCCCAGACTTCCCAGGGCACCCTGTCTGTACATCTGTCATTGATTTACCACATTATATTGTAATTACATGCCCTTATTGCTTTTCCACATGTTAAAGTATATAACATACATAAAATTCATAACAGTGCCCGTCATTTAGTAATTGTTAAAAAGCTGAAAATGCATCTCAACTTAAAACAATCTAGTTCAATTTAATATTAACTTAATTTCAAAGTAAACAGAAATTTACTCCAATTTACATCCTACCCCCTACTTTGTACTGTAATTGTTATATAAATCACACTCTTTTATGTTAGAAGCCTAGTAACACAGGGTTATAATTATTAATAAAAATGAAATAGAACATAAAGTGACAAACAAAAACACTTTCACATTGCCTTTCATGCCTCTGCAGTTACTGTCCTGATGCTCCTTATTCTTCGTGTGGATTGAAGTTACCCTCTAGTGCTCTTTCATTTCAGGCTCAAGGATTCCCTTTCATATTTCTTGTGAGAAGGGTCGGCCTTACCAGTTAGTGGAATAGCTAAGATGCAGTAGAGCACCATTTCCTTCTACTTGAGAATGATCCTTGCCTGACTTTTGTATATTTTCTGTGTCTGCTGCTGTTCTCTCTTTAGAATAAAAACAATTATATGCCTCTTTTATGATAAGATCACTTTGGGTTGAAATATAAAATGAAAAATCACTCTCCTCTACTCCTGTTTCCATAATTGTGAAGTGCTGGCCAGAGACTGAATAGTAGAGATGTGTCAGTAGTCCTAATTCTTTAAGTCAATTATTCAGTGATCATTTGTTCATTCACATTCTCACTCAACTTTTTGTTCATTCATCCATTCACTGAGTTTGACCATCCCTAGGTTTCCCTTGGAACCCTTCTCAATGCATGGCTGATACTACAGAAAGTATTAAAAGAACCAGATAGAAATTCTGCAGCTATAAAATACAATAAATGAAATAAAATTCCATTAAAGAGACTCAATAAAAATTTGAGCATGTGGAAGGAAAGAAATCAGTACAATTGAAGATAGATACAATTGAAATTATCCAGTGAGTAGAAGAGGGGGGAAAAGCAAAACACAAAATATTATTGAAATTAAATGATATAAGACAAAAAGATATTTTCCTCATTATCTTCTAAAATATTTATTTATTTTTTATTTTTTTCATTTAGATTTACAATCCACCTGCAATTCTTTTGTAAGGTGTGAGGGAGGAGTCAAGATGGATTTATTTGTCCATATGTAAAACCAGTTGAACTAGCAGCATTTGTAAAAATGACTACATATCCTCCGACTGTAGTGAAAAGGCATGTCATTATAAGGGATATTCTGTACTAACTATTCTGTTTCACTGGGCTATTTTTCCAAACTGTGTCATTATCAGTTTATATTAAAGTCTATAGCTTTCTAATAAGTTACTGTCTGGTAGGAAGTTCTACATCATTTCCTTTTTTCAAGATTGTATTGATGTTACTGTTTTTATTTTTGAAATTTATATTTTGAGTATCATTTTCTTTTCAGATTTGATGTAAATTATTCAATTGGAAGTTACTTATCCTCTTCAAATATTTTATGTATTTACTGATTTCTTGTGGTTTTTTTACTTACTTGTTTAGTCATTTAGTTAGTTCACTCGTTTGTTTGTTGCATCTTTCATCTCTGAGAATGCGACTGTCCGCTGCAGACAGACCATTTACCATTGTGGCTATAGGTACAAAACCTTCAGACAGGCAATGTAACGTTGAAGCCCAAATCTAGCTTACATTAGATGGTCCACCTAGAGCAAGCTACTCATGCTTCCCGTGTCTCAACAGATTCAGCGGTGAAGAGGCCAAACAATAAACTATCTAGGGAGTTCCCTGGTGGCCCAGGAGTTAGGACTCGTCGCTTTCACTGCCAGGTTAGATCCCTGATCGGGGAACTAAGATGTCTGCAAGCCACGCAGCACGGGTAAAAAAAAAAAAAAAATCTGGTAGATTTGAATTACACAGTTATTGTATGTAAACTTCTTGTGTCAGTGCCTACTACACAGCAAGCACTCCATCTGCATTTAGCTATTAGTACACTATTGCTGTTGTTATGATGACTTCTCCAGGGCATGTGAACTTCTTTTAGTAAAATAATACCTCCCCTCGTTAAGTTTAAGCCAACACCCCACTCACACTGTCAGGCAGTGTGGACTGGATGTGATGTACCCAACTGAAGTTTCAGGGGCCAACCCTTCACTGATATAAATTATTTTCTGGATTCCACATTCTCGATCACTCTAAATAGTTTAGGATGCAGCAGGTGAAACCAGGAGTCAATTATACACAAGGCAACTTCTGAGAGCAAAACAAGTGTGTTTCCCCACTAGACATGAAGCTGGGATTGTGTTACAAAGTACATCTGTGGCAACAATTTGCCACTGAATTCAGATTAAGAATAAAACCAACACTTAAAAGGAGGAGGAAAAATTACCGTTCTTATTGTATATTTTGAAGCCCAGTGTACCTATACCTAAAGCCTTCCTACCTTTGATTTTTTTTAACCTAAATTAATGTTACCCTGTTTATTGGTTTTAGGTACATCTTTGTCACTTTTCAAGAGTCATAACGGTATCATCCATCACTGTGACTGATGATTTTATCAGAACTAAGTAGTATCAGAGAGAAATTCTCCTGCCTGAATGAGAAGGTGAAGGGAAGATAGACAGGGTATTAAAAACACTGTAACTAGTATGGTCATCACTCTCCCAACCATTTAGCTACTGAATTTGTCCTTACAGCCCTCAAAAGCAGCCAATCCCAAGGCAGTTTGAAAAGAAAATATGTTTGAATGCATGGTTTGCGTTCCTCCAAAAGACTCTGATTTGTTCTTCCAATTTCAGACAGTGAATACAGACACTTTTTTTAATGACTGCAATATTTTGTTGCTTCTGAATGAAAATGAAAGAAGAATATCAATCTAAAGGTTGTCATCAGGATGAAAGGCTGCATTAAATGTTTATTAAAATGCCTTGTCAAAAGTAAATGCAAAATAAATTTTAATTACTGTACTAATAATACTACTGTTATTAATATTAATAGTACTACTGTTTTTTGTTATTTGCAACACTGAAAGAGCTTGCCCCCTTTTTTAATAAAAATAGTTTGGATTTTATGTTCCATAGATTTATTGTTTTTAAAAAGTTGGAAGTTATGACTGAAAACCAAGCGTGAATAATAAAAAGCATCACAGCTGATGGATTATTCCTAGCTCTCCTACTAGTTCTGGGTAAACTCATAAGGAATTATCTTCATTTCTGGGTTTCAGTTTCCTCATCTGTGAAGGGAAGTTTTTAGTTTAGATAGCTATACAGTGCTGTTGAGAGTAAATGCAACTTTCTGTTTTGTTTTGATTTTTTAAGGACAGGATTTTAGATCGTTATTCAATGACCTAGAAATACAGGGTTGGGGGGGGAATGTGTGACTAGAAAGGATTCAGAGCCACAGTAATTACATAAAGTTGGAGCCGTGAATTCTGGATTCAGTCTAGGGGTAAATACAACTTAGGGTTAGATCTCATCCTCAAGTTCCAAGAATTATTGCCGTTCATGAGGGATGAGGTTCATTTTTTGGAAGGATTCTCCACCTGAGCTAAATAAACACCAGGATGTTCATGCCCAGTGGTCTGGTTGAGTTATTACTGAGATGTTATTACGTGTCTTGAAGATGAGTTTGGGGCCTTCCATAAATGTGAATTATTCCCACTTTGACTGCCTATCAGAGTTTTGTTGCAGCTGCTGTTCCTATTTGTTATTATACCAGAAGTTAATTATAAATGATGTTAAAACATTCAGGCATTCTGATTGCTAATTTGGCTAAATATTACCTGTCTTATAAATCTAAGTAATAGGTGTCATGTGGACTCAGACGGGTTGTAAAACAGATGGTTATGCTAAAACATAGGTGAAACACAGGAGAAGGTAGGACAGAAAATTAACACTGTACTAAAATGCTTACCTTTCTCTTTAGTAGTGGCAAATGAATTGAGCAGGGTTTCCTTTTTTTTTTAGATTTGCTTTTTTTTTTACTAGGCCATCAATTGCATTGATCTGAAATAACAATATTCACTTTTTTAAAATCTGCAGAAGTTAAAGTTAAAAATACCTTACTCTTCCTTTGAAACCACAGGAAGACAATAGTTAAACTATTACGAAAAATCTACATATGATTAAGAAGAAATATAGATCCCAATCACATATCAAGATGATCATTCATCATATATACTGCAGTAAAATTTGGATTAATTTGAGGGAGGATTCTGACTATAGAGACACTTCTCTATGGATCTCTGGCCCCATGCACTGTTTGAAGAGGGTGACTCAAGGGCTTCTGAAAAAAAAGACTAGTTGTATATCTTTATCACTAGTTGTGTATCTTTTTCACTAGTTGTGAAGATATATCATATATATATATATATATGCTAGATATATCATATATATATATGCTAGATATAGTCACAAAATTTACTCAAGAAAACAGGAACTATTTCCAGGTAATATTTTTATAACCTGAAGATATTTCAAAAGTTGCATGATTTGGGAAAAAATGTAGTAACAAAAATGGAATGATGTTCATTTAAATATATGACGTTCATTTAAATATATCTCTATAGTCTGAAAACTGTTAGATATAGTATCATTTAAAATAAACCAAAAAAAAAAGAAGAAGGTGGTACTGGGAAAAAAAGGTAATTAGTGGACAAAGACTCTTTGAGATTGAATAGCAGATGAAACTTGGTATCTATATGACAATGGAACATTAAGGAAAATGCTTTCTAAGATAAGATCGTGAGAAAAAAGGAGAGACGATGTATGTTGGGAGCTTAACACAGTGTGTCTGGTCAACCGTATGCTGAAAAATACTATCTATCATTACAATAATTGCATTTATTAAGTATTACTATTTGCATTATTATATATTATAAAATCAATTTAATTATCATTGTAATTAACATGTTTACCACTATGAAACATGTTTTATAATGTTTTCATTTTATTATTAATTTAAATAATAAATTAAATTACATGTATGTTATTTATTTTATGTAATATACTTATTATTATTAAATATATGTTATATACAGGAGATATAAGTAGTGGGCTTCTTTATTTAAACCTTCTTGGTATAATTTGTTCTTGTTTAGCTAATCCCCAACTTTCTTCACTTTAAGACATTTCTTGGCTCTTGCTAATTCAAGAATTATCAACCCCCATCTGCTTTCTTCTGTTCTCCTTGGCTTCTGATTAGAAATACCTTAAAACTTCTCCCTGCCTCTTAAGGTTTTCTTTGATTCTTTTTGTTTATGTCATTTGTCTTTGTGAGTTACTTTATGTAATTTATTTGGTTCTATTTTCTAATTCACTAATTTTCCACTCAGTTTTTCCTAATCTTCTGTTTCACCTCTCCATTCAGTTTTAAATTTGAAGTTCTATTATTTTTCTACATGCTGTTCACTTTTTTGTGTGTGTGTGTGGTACGTGGGCCTCTCACTGTTGTGGTCTCTCCCGTTGCAGAGCACAGGCTCCAGATGTGCAGGCTCAGCGGCCATGGCTCACGGGCCCAGCCGCTCCACGGCATGTGGGATCTTCCCGGACCGGGGCACGAACCCGGGTCCCCTGCATCGGCAGGTGGACTCTCAACCACTGCGCCACCAGGGAAGTCCTGTGTATCTTCTTTGGTGAGGTGTCTGTTATGGTCTTTGGCCCATTTTTTAATCAGGTTGTTTATTATTGTTGTTGTTTATTATTGTAGCCCTCTGGTGCTACCTTTTCATTTTTGATGTCTACTGTTAGTAATACGTCAAACATCTACAGTTTTTTGTATCATATAAGACAATATTGATGTAGGTAATGAAAGACAGATGATTTATCTTGTAAGCAGATGACATAAACTTAAAGTACTATAAATGTATTTTATCTTTCTTATGATTTTCTTAATAAGCTCTTCTTTTTTCTAGATTAATACATATAACATATACATTTAACATACAAAATATTTGTTAATTGACTATTTATGTTATTGATAATGTTTCCGGTCAACAGTAGCCTATTACTAGTTAAGTTTTGGGGGAGTTGAAAGTTATACAAGGATTTTTGACTGCAAGGGGGTTGGCACCTCTAACCCCCACTTTGTTCAAGTTCAGCTTTAATGCAGATAAATTCCTGCTTATGTTAGGCTTTACCAACATAAAGTGTATGCAAAGATTTTGATAGTATTTCCATGGAATTTCAACTTGGGTATTTCTTACTTAAATGAGTTTACACATTTTTCATGTGTTTAATTAAAATGTGTGTGTGTTGAGTGTATTCGTCATTTTTTAAATTTCATTTTAGGCCTTTCTGGTATTAATTTCAAGGAGCCTCTTACAAAGAAGAAATGTGATTTGATACTAGTTGTAAATATTTTCCCAGATTTTGATTTCCCCTTTGTTTATAGTGTGTGTGTGTGTACTAGAATTATCTTTTTTTTCTAATAGACAAACTAGTAACACTTCAGTATTCCCTGACAGAAAAGCCTTCACACATCAAAAAAAAAAGAATTCTAACTTGTTTTCTTCCTGTTCTTTCACTTTTTAAATTTTCCATTGAAATGAAATGTTTGATTCATTTGTAATTGTTCTTGTTTTATAGTGTGAGGTATGGTTCCATATTTATTTTTACCGAGATGCTTATCAAGTTGTGTTACTGTCATGTATTGAAAAGACGTCTTTTCCACATTGATTTGACGTGCCACCTCGATTGCATACTGAATTAAAAGTTTGCTTGTACTTATGGACTCCTATTCTGTTCCGTATGTCTGTTAGACTGCTAAAACTATTCTGTTTTAATCGTTGAGCTTTTATAACCCTTTCTGATCCCTAATAAAATGCCTACAGATCTAGAGTCTCACAGATTCTCATTTTATTTTCTACTCGGCTGAGAATTATTCTCAAGTATTTCCTATTATATAGCCCATGTTGTCTTCACTGCTCATCTTCTTCCTCCACATTTTTACCTACTGCAGTTTCCCATTGTATGTCTTCACTGCACTGTTGACCATTGATGGGAAAGGTTATCAGTGAATGACTGAATCCAGACAAGCTTCAAATCTGCAATTTATTCACTGGTATTAGAAGTTTGTATTGGGGCTTCCCTGGTGGCGCAGTGTTTGAGAGTCCGCCTGCCAATGCAGGGGACACAGGTTCGTGGCCCGGTC
This sequence comes from Grampus griseus, assembly GCF_964374135.1. Classification (NCBI taxonomy): domain Eukaryota; kingdom Metazoa; phylum Chordata; class Mammalia; order Artiodactyla; family Delphinidae; genus Grampus; species Grampus griseus. Next base: position 83,032,302 of record NC_139006.1, on the reverse strand, counting down.
TGGGAAGATCCCACATGCCGCAGAGCGGCTGGGCCCATGAGCCATGGCTGCTGAGCCTGCGCGTCTGGAGCCTGTGCTCCGCAATGGGAGAGGCCATAACAGTGAGAGGCCTGCGTACCACAAAAAAAAAAAAAAAAGTTTGTACTGTTTCTGTCTTCTGAATCTTAAGACGTTTCTGTGAAACATTTTTTAATATTGTTTTACAAGTAGGTGGACCATATTTTATCTATAACATTTACTGAACTTTTTTCTTTACTTATATATTTAAATTCTTATGACTTCTATTCTTATTCTTTTTCTTTTATTATGCAACATATATTTTCTCTTTGATATCATTCTAAATCATGGCATGAGTTATGCAAATATTTAGTTTCAAGCCACTTTTGCATTGAAGGAATTTATACATATCTACATTCCTAGGTTCTACAATATTTCTAGTTGATCACTGGACATTTCCACTCGTGTGTTTTTTTAGGAAACTCCAACTCAACAGATTTAAAAAGAAATTAATTATATGTTTCCCTTATTAACACTTCAGCACTTAACTTTTCTTGATTAAAAGTTTATAGTCCATTACCCTGGCTACAAAATTTCAGACATCTTTTGACCACCGCATTTACCTCAAACAATCCTTTTCATCATTTCAGAAAGAAAACATTGACTTCTAATTTTTATCTAGGGTTGGAAGGGATCTGTTCGTGGCTCTCTCTAAACTTCTCCACATATGGAATGTGAATAATAATGTGATCCGACATGTAGATAAGACTCTCCTAATTTAATCATAAACTAAATAATTTAAGTGCAAAATATTGAGGTGTTCACTTATTGTGCAAATGTTTATTATATATACAGCAACTCATTTTACTGCGTGCTTTAACAATAAACATAAAAATGACAAATCACCTCTAAGATAATTCATTTATACTTCACTATGAAAATTAGTTATGATACAGGTACATATAGAATTAAATAACATTTTTTTTCTGAGTTTTCAAGGATGGCTTATGTATAGTTTATCAAGAAGATAAGATGCTGGGAATATATTCTGCCAAAACAGATCTATAATAATTATGGTCTTCCTTTCTTTCATTTTCTTTCTTTCTTTCTCTCTCTCTCTCTCTTCTTTCTTTCTTCTTAACAAGGAATCAATGAGTACATTATCACATGAATCAACTTGTCAAAGAAAATCCCTATGAAACACAGATCTTACACCAAAACAGTCTTTACTAAGGATTTGCAAAGGACATATACAAACAAAAACCAGACAGAGACACATCCCTCTTCTCTAGAGGAGCCGTGTATTCATCAGCCTTATCTTCCTGATGTTCTCTCAGCAACCCTCCACCCCCATGGTGTGACATACTGTCTGTTCCTAAAAGCATGTCAGTCATCTAGGATTGTAAACTTCTCCAGTGAATTAATATGCACTCAAATTTGTATGAGATAGCAGTTGCTGATTTTGTGATTAACTCTTTCTCTTCTAAAATAAGTTACTTAGACCATATGATTTATGTGCCCTTTTCAAACGTACCCTTTTCAAACGTAGCCTTCTCATTAGCCTTCTCACTTGACTTTTTGTGGCTATGCATATAACAGCAAAATACGTTGACCTAATTGTTACAGACCTTTAAGATGTAAAAATGTTTGCTTACTTTTACTATAAAATATAGAGGTTTTTAATACAGGTTATACATTATGTATATATTTATATTAAATGCCTTTCATTACATTTCAAATCAAACCTCTAAATTAAATATTTATTTCAAACTTTCAAATGCTGGCTTGGGATGAATCTATATATTTTCTGTAGCAATTAGCTTATGTACTTCTTAACTTAGCCTACAGTAACAGCTATAATGCATTCTTTAACATTAAGAAATCTTTCTTCCTTTCAATATTTTATTCTCAGACTATTACAGCAAGAAAAAAAAGAAAAAACTATTGCTTGAAAAAAAATTTTTTTTCTATTATACAGCTGATATCTAATCTTATATTGGAAGCAATTTCTTCTATATCTCCTAAGTTCCATGTCATGGTATACATATATATATATATCCTATTATCATTTAATTAGAAGCCAGAGTTGACAGTCTAAGTGCTAAGCTTCTAAATTTAGACTTTATTTTATTGTTTTTTCTTTAAGAATTTTTTTTTCTTTTAATTTTTATTTATTTATTTATTTATGTTTGGCTGTGTTGGGTCTTCGTTTCTGTGCGAGGGCTTTCTCCAGTCTCGGCGAGCAGGGGCCACTCTTCATCGCGGTGCGCAGGCCTCTCACAGTCGCAGCCTCTCGTTGCGGAGGACGGCTCCAGACGCGCAGACTCAGTAGTTGTGCCTCACGGGCCCAGTTGCTCCACGGCATGTGGGATCCTCCCAGACCAGGGCTCGAACCCGTGTCCCCTGCACCAGCAGGCAGACACTCCGTCCCTGCGCCACCAGGGAAGCCCTCGACTTTAAAATTACCGAAAACGTATGCATACTTTAGGAGACAGCATCAGCCTTTGAATTTCAAGGCTCATCATAGCCTCTTAGGATTTCCTCTTCTTAGTTAATTGGCAGCTTCAGCTGGGGAAATCTATTTTCAAATTTCTTTCCATTTCTTAAGTAAAAATACATGACAAAATGGGTGGGAGTGTTGTGCTTCTTAGCTCACTTAGATTGTCTTGAAATCACTGGTAGGACAGGGATGAAGTGAAATATGATGCTGTGAGCACGAATTCCAACTCTGAATCCTAGCTTTCCATCTTTATAATGCTGTGACCTCGAACAGGATATTTTCACTTTCCTTTGCCCTAATTTCTTTATTGGCAAATGGTGGTCCAAACAAAATCTTACCTCAAGGCATTATGTTGTCAATTAAGAGAGGGTTAGTGAAAATATCTACTATCACTTTTCACATGTTGAACATTTCTTGACCTCCAGATGAGATCCTTCCACCGCTTATTGGACAAGATGTTGTGACTTACATGAAGAATATTTATTTACAAAACCACAATGGGTTTCTGGCAAAAAGCTAATCCATTGTCAAGAAGTATTTAGAATCGAGTCCAAGAAGAATTTTGTGGAAAACAACTGATTTTAACCTTAGAGGTCTACTTTTTTTTTTCCTTTATTTATTTTTAATTGTGGTAAGAACACTTAACACGAGATCTACCCTCTTACCAAATATTTAAACACATAATACAGTATGGTTAATTATAGATACTATGTTGCCCAGCAGGTCTCTAGAACTTACTCAGTTTGCATAATGGAAACGTTACACCTCTTAAAGAGCAGCTTCCCATTTCCCCCTCCCCCCAGCCACTGGAGACCACCGTTCTATTCTCTGGACACTTCTCTGGTGTTGAAAATGTGTTTTGGTGTTTACCTTCACCCAGTACACTAAAGGTTGGAAAATACATTGCTCCTACCTTGACTCCAAAAAAAAGCCAGATAAACTATAAAATAATAACTTTTCTTGAACCCAGTAGAGTACTCAGGTTACAACGTAACCAATTAGTTGGATAGATAAAGAAGGAGAGGCCCACTCCAAGGCACGATGGAGCAGGAACACGGGATCATCTGAGGCAGTGCATCGAAGGAGCAGCCGTCAACTGCCGATCACAACTCCCTTCCCCAGAACCTTCTCCCTAACAGGAGAAATGTCTTAAGCCGCTGGGGAGAGGGCAGCAACTCTGTCATCCCCAGGGCACAGGTGAAGACCCATTATGGCTGGGGGAAAAAAACAAAACAAAACAAAAAACACCTTCCACCACTGGAGAAGAGAGAGAAAGCTGAGTCCATATTTATCCTACAATGAGGGGTTATCCTACATTACAGGGTTCCCACCGTGAGGGGAGGGGCAGGGCATCCTCCCCCTTCAAGATTCACCAAACACACAAGACATAGCTGGTTGTTTTAGAAAGGAAAGGATAACCGAGAAAGCTGCACCACAGAGAACCAGGCATGTAGGAGCCCACATAACACTGACATCAGATTATAATAAAGAGCAAGCTAGCCTTTCCCATCAAGTGTGCAAACACTGGTCAGGGAGCAACTGCAGTTTGTCATATAATGGAATAAAAGAGTAGAGGAAACCACATGTAGGGTACAGGTATACAGGGAAGTCAGGAGCAGAAATATAGAGTAAAATATCTTCTTCTCACCAGTCTCTGTCCCAAGTAGAAGATAAAATAGAGGAATCTGAAACCAAGGTTTGCTGACGGTAACCATAACAACAAGCCCCAAACCAGCCTAACTGCTGCATAGATTGGTTCTAACTCCCACACCAGGAGCCCAACAGGAGAAAAGGCATCCGATCCCACTCTTCACCTCAGTCATCACTGTTCTATACACAAAGGCCAGCACTCAATCAGAAATGGTGAGTCACATAAATTACATGTCATGAAAGATACATGACTCTACCTAGAACAATGTCAGTTTCCTTCAACAATATTTCCAGACCCACAACAAAAAGACTTCATAAATGTTATTGAAAGAAATGATTGCAAAATACATGAAAGTGGATATTTTCCAGTGTTTCCCTACTGTTGTACAGTTTTAGAAATAAAATGATATAACGAAGCATAAAAATACTAACGTCAGTTTTACTATTAAAAGTTCTTACGTTTAATAGCATTTTTTTCTTTAACAAACTATGAGTCTCGGCTTCCCTGGTGGCGCAGTGGTTGAGAGTCCGCCTGCCGATGCAGGGGACACGAGTTCGTGCCCTGGTCTGGGAAGATCCACATGCCACGGAGCAGCTGGGCCTGTGAGCCATGGCCGCTGAGCCTGCGCGTCTGGAGCCTGTGCTCCGCAACGGGAGAGGCCACAGCAGTGAAAGGCCCGCGTACCACAAAGAAAAAACAACAACAACAAAAACTATGAGTCTTACACCTGATAAAATAAATACTATGCTTTCTTTTATTAAAAATGAGGCTATGCAACTCATTGTTTTTATCTTACTGCCTTGACTGTCATGGAGTTCAAGTTACATTTTCTCATTTGCAATAATTCTCTTTGGCCTGAGTTCTGAAAATGACTGTAGACTTTTTATCTTATTCCAGTGTTTTAATAACACTATGGAATTGGTGTTTTTAATTAAGAAGCATCCCATACTGTCCTTGTAAGTACGGTGTTCACTGAATATTTCTGTCATATATGTAGACAGACAGATAGGTAGATACTATTATACACTTAATACATAAGTCAGAAGATTTCAGTGTTGACTTCCAGTGGGTTTCTAAAGAAATGTCCCAGGAAACCAAAAGATCACACAATGGCAGAAATGCATACCACAGCCTAGGACAAATTCACCACTCTAACAATGCATGGGTGCCTACAAATACTGCAGTTGCGTTGTTATCACTGATAACTTTCAAGATCAATTAGAAGCAAAACCAGAATATAATGCAAAAGTCCTTCCTCAGATATTCTTCAAACTCCAAAGTATAACTTGGTTGTCACTGCCTGAAGCAGAAAACAATTTAGATGTCTAAAATTGCAGTACAACTATTTGAAAAATTCAGTCAGCTTTTCATTCCCGCAAAAGAAATAAAAAGTAAATTATTTTGACAAACGAACACCTTACATATCCTTTGACCTAATCTGATCTCAAAGAAACATACATATAACGATAGAGGAATACAAACTAGTTCAAATACTCAGTTGCCATAAATTTGCACAAAAGCCTCTGGCTACACTATAATATAATTTTTAATCCAACAAAGAAGAGAAAGATCTTATTTCTAATCCAGGTGCTTCTTAAGTAGTTTTGTAGAGGCCTTGACATTTCTGACCAATCACTTTACAATCAAGACTTTATTATTTGAAAGTGTTGTTCTTATAAAAATAAGAAAACTGTGAATAAATTAGAAAAAATGTATTACAATATAGTTATCAACATTGCTATTTTTGTTTTATGTTGCTGCATAACAATCACAAATTTAGTAGCTTGGAATAACACACGTTGATTGTCACAGAGATTTTTTAGGTCAGAAGTCTGGACATGACTTAGCTGGGTGCTTTGATCCAGATCTCTCAATGGTTTATGTAAGCTGTAGGCCAGTCTGAGTTCCTTTCTGCAGTTTGACAAGCCCTTCCAAGTTCAAGGGGATGTAAGCAGAATTCAGTCCCTTGCAGCTGTAGAACTGAGGTCCTCTTTTTTGTTGCTGTTGTTGGCATTTAGCAGGGGTATTTTCTACAGCTCCTACAGGCCACCCTCAGTCCCTTGCCATATGGTCCTCTCAAGTATGATAACCATGGTAGTAGCATACCATGTATACATTATATATCATATAACATAGTCTAATTCAAGCAAGAGATGTCCCATCGCTTTTGTGATAAAACTTGATTTAATCGGGGGATTGACTGTTCCATCATCTTTGCCATATTCTAGTGGCTAAAACCACAAGGTATGACTTCCTGGGGTGTGCAGTCACCATAGTGTGTGCACTCTATAATTGGGTTGATATTTATATGCTGAAATTCTAAGGGATTATCCACATTTTTACTTACTTATTTTTTCACTGCAAGAGTAAAGCTGAACAATAAATGAGGTTGTACTGTCAAAATTTTTTCTTTGGGTAATTCAAACTTGAAATCCATTTCTCTTGATATCTTCTATCTCTTTTTACATTTTCATTATTTCAAAAATTTAAGTTTACAAATAAAATGTCATTTTTGCATATCTGAATTTATTTGTACAGAAACTTTTTTTGCTATGTGACTATAATGTACAAGAAAATATTCTAGATGCCTGAGAGAGAATGGTGAGCAGGACAGATAGAACTCTATCATTTACATGGTTTATATTCTAGAAAGGGATATGGATACTAAACATTTAAATAAACATAAGTTCTAATACTATGTAGTGGGAAGTCTGTTTATAAATATAAATGATGACACACAAATACCATATGATATCACTTATGTGGAATCTAAAATATAACACAAATGAACTTATCTACAAAACAGAAACAGACTCACCAACATAGAGAACAGACTTGTGGTTGCCGGGGGTTGGCAGGGGCAGAGGGGGAGGGAAGGAGTGGGAGTTTGGGATTAGCAGATGCAAACTATTGTATTTAGAATGGATAAACGACAAGGTTCTACTGTACAGCACAGGGAACTACAGTCAATATCCTGTGACAAACCGTAATGGAAATATGAAAAAGAATGTGTATATATATATATATATATATATATATATATATATATATGTTTAACTGAATCACTTTGCTGTACAGCAGAAAGTAACACAACACTGTAAATCAACAATACTTCAATAAAATAATTCTTTTAAAAAAAGATGACACAGGGTTATGGAGTGAGAGTGTATAGTATTTTATATAAAAGAGTAAGGAGAACTCCTTGAACAGGTGGTGTGGTTTGGAGACCTGAATGATGCCTGAGCTCTAACATAACCTGTTGGAAGAATGGCCTCAGATCAGTTGTAAAGATCTTGAGGCAGACACGTTTTGCACATTTCAAGAAGTGCCAATGCTTCCACGGATAGAGTTGAAGAAGGGAAGTGGTGACGCAGCAGTGATGGGCCTGAGCTGATAATGTAGGACTCCATGGACTGTGGTCAGGGAATTTAATATTTTGATTGTGAATAGAAGCCTTTAGAACTTTTTTGAAAAAGGAAGTAAAATGACATGGTTCATGTGATTAAAGTGCTATTCTTGTTTCTGCATAAAAATTTTAATCGTCAAGAACAAGACTGGTAACACATAAACCATACAGGAAGCTATGTCAGAAACAAGCAGAGCTATTATAGCTCAAGATGCAGAGTTTTCCATTCAAAAGAACCTAGAAGTGAAATTTAGAATATATTTTGAAGACAGACCTGGCAGGAATTGCTGATATGTTGAATGTTGAGTGTGACAGCAAGAGAAAAATGTCTTTGAGTATTTTTGGACTAAGCAACTAGATGAATAGTAATAACATTTGCTGATAGGAGGGAAACTAGAGTATGAGAAGGTTTGGAAAAAAAATTTTTTTAGGTCTGTTTGTATATGTTAAGCTGAAGATGAAGATGCCTATCAACATTTAAGCTGAGATGTGAAATAGGCAGTAGGTCATCAGAATCCAGCTCTCAGAGGAGAGAAAGAAGCTGGAGATTCATATATGGAAAACATCAGTATACAAATAGAGGTACATAAAGAGACTAGTGCTACGACGGAATCCTGGGACATTTCAACAATGATAGGTTTGGAAAGAGAATGGGCAAAGAAGACTGGAAATTGCAGATAGAGAGGTAGGGTGAAAATTCCAAGAGTTTGGTATTTCCAAGGCCAAGAAATGAAAATACTTTAAAAACGAGGGAATCATCTACTTGTGTCATTTTTCATGTGGGATGGACTGAATCCTTGGGGAATTTTAGAAATTTGTAGGAGTATTTTTAAAATTTTTATAAGATTTGGGAAATGGGAGGGTGATAGGTGGTTATACATCATTCATTGTAGTACCTGGCATCCACTGAGACTAAAACCTCATTTTATGGACAAATACAGTTTTTTCACATTTATTATATAAACAACCACCAAAAACTCCAATGAGATCAAAAATGAAGAAAAATTATACAAAAACTATTGCTTGACCTGTGGGTCTTATTACCAATTCCACAGCTATAGAAAAAAATTTCTCTCAATACCATTTTACAAAATAAAAACAGGAAATCTAGATTTTACTTGAAAAACGTTAACAATGCATTTCCAATGATAAAATGAGAAAGAACAGACTTTTTCATTGACATTTATTCTTTAGAGGCTTATTTTGGGCATATTTTAAGAAGCAAAGGTTTCTCACCTGGTTCTACAGCGAGGAAGCCGAAGAGGTTCAGAATGAGCCTCCCCGAAATGGGCTACCTTGGCATGTGGATTTTTTGAGCTGAAGACAATTAAGCCCCAAAAGACTCAGGAAGAGCTTTTAACTTCCCCTTGAGCTGCCTACACGAACTTAGAAAGGGGGGCTTGGCCAGAGACAGAGCTACCACCAAAGGTAACTCTCTTCTGAATTACCTATCTGTATGGCAGGGCAAACATCTAATGAGCAGACCTCTACTCTTCTTATTGTCCTGTTTTGTGAATCACCCTCCTCCCCTTTGGAGCCCCAGGCCCCTAAAACATTCCTTAGCTAAGGATGCTGTATAAGCCTCAGCTGCCCAACCTACGCTTGGGTCTCATATCTTTGGAGATCCTGTACATATTTAAATTTATTTTTCTCCTGTTAATCTGTCCTATGTCAATTTAATTCATTAGACCAGCCAAAAGAACCTAGAAGGGTAGAGAAAAATATTTCCTTCCCTACCCTATAAAGCATAGAACGTTTTCTCCTTTCCTTGGTTAGACATTAGAAGCTCAAGTATTTACTGTTACACGGACGATCTGTTCAAAAATTTATGTGACTTGCTTTATCATCCAATAAATGTTACTCTTCCACTAATTATAGGTGATTTGGACCAATATTTATTAGATGACCTTATTCAATAAAACTTAATGCAAATGCCTATTACCAGTTGAGAGACTGATCGGAATTTTTGCATTTCTATCATGATGTCAAGTCAGGATGATTTATTCTAATTAATTTCCTGTTTTTAAAACAATTTAATGTAAATCAAATTTAAAATACATGAAATAATAAATTTTAGACATAAAACTGAGTTCAATATTCATGCTTGAGAATTGGTTTAAGAACTGGTCAACTCTAACCTTTTATGTTACTCAAGTTACAGGGCTTACAGCAAAGCTATCATTAGTGAAGAAATGATGAGGAAAAAAAATAGAACAGCACTGTGCGTGAACATTAATAAAATGCAAACTAAACACGATCAGCCACACTGTTGCTTTCATTGCATCTGTTGCCGCCAGAAGCCTGCAGTTCCCACTGTTATTGCAAAAACGTATTGTGCGTCAGAGTTTAAGCTTGCTTTCCCGTGAGCATGTTCTCGGGCTTACTTGAGATGAAAGCTACAGGTGGAAGAGACGTGGCCAGGAGAGAATGGTGTAAACGAAAACAATAGTAAATGGAAAGGGAACCTTAGAAAAGGTATGGAAAGGTGAATAGTGAGGACATATCAGGCAGCACTCAGAGGCAAGCAAGCAAGGAAAATTAAAGAAGAAATATAATAGGCCCAGGACTTAAGTACACCTGGCAGATACTTTTCATAAACTCTCATTGCTAAGGACATAATCTATTTTTTTTAAAAAACCACCAGCAATTGTGTTTACCCTGAAAACATATTTTTTTAATGGAATGGGCAAGGTCAAAACAGTCCCCTATATCCTAGGCATGAAGGACACAACAGAAAGCAAATCTCAGATTAATACAAAGAAATTGTAAATAGTGCTGCAATGAACATTGGGGTGCACGTTTCTTTTCGAACTATGGTTTTCTCAGGGTATATGCCCAGGAGTGGGATTGCTGGGTCATATGGTAGTTCTACTTTTAGTTTTTTAAGGAAATCTCCATACTGTTGGTGGGAATGTAAATGTATCAATTTACATTCCCACCAACAGTGCAAGAGGATAGCTAGGACGTGGAAGCAACCTAAATGCCCATCGACAGAGGAATGGATAAAGAAGATGTGGTACATATATACAATGGAATATACTCAGCCATAAAAAGGAACAAAATTGGGTCATTTGTAGAGACTTGAATGGACCTAGAGACTGTCATACAGAATGAAGTAAGTCAGAAGGAGAAAAACAAATATCGTATATTAACGTACATATGTGGAACCTAGAAAACTGGTACAGATGAACCTATTTGCAAAGGAGAAATGGAGACACAGACGTAGAGAAGAAATGTATGGACACCGGGGGGGGGGGGGAAGGGGGGGATAGATTGGGAGATTGGGATTGACATATATACACTACTATATAAAATAGATCACTTTAATGAGAACCTGCTGTATAGCATGGGGAACTCTACTCAATGCTCTGTGGTGACCTAAATGGGAAAGAAATCCAAAAAAGAGGGGATGTATGTATACATGTGGCTGATTCACTTTGCTGTACAGCAGAAACTAACATAACATTGTAAAGCAACTATACTCCAATAAAAAAAATTAAAAATAAAAATAGGTTTTCAATTTGCACACAAAAATATTCAAAGAAATTGAAAGTTGGCAATTCAGAATAAAGATTACTCTATCAGTAGTTATCTCAGCTAGATGGATAAAATTATAAATGATCTTTTGGGGATGTTATACCATCTTCTCAAGTAGGGTTACAGTGAGAGTTGAGCTGGTGTGTGC